>NC_056748.1:740968564-741308564 GCF_019279795.1 Protopterus annectens
AGCACTATAAGCACATGAAAAGCATATCACACAAATCACAAGTTTCTGCTTGGTCAGCAACAGCATACAGACACATATGTTCAGTACAATTACCCAATTGTGTAAGTATGTCATTGAGATAATAGAAAGATTTGCTGCATTTAAGCAGACGGGAATAGAAAATCTATTTTGTCCAATGTGCAGTTGGAAAACAACACTGTTTTTTTCTGATATCAAGTACTAACCTGTGATACTTGTCAGGAGTACACAGCAGAAAATAAATTTATTTGGTGACCTGTATAATAAATTTACAGTCCTAAATTGTAATAACATCTTGATTTTAAGATTCCTGATTGGAAAGGGTACATACAACAGCATGCAGTCACTGCATTAAAGGTCATGTTAAGACAGGAAGAAGGCAACAGGAAAAGAGGACATCCAGCCTGTAACAGTCAAGCATGATGATCAAAGAAGGCAGGAGAACACTGAATTGAGAGAAGTTCATAGATTAGTACTAGGCCAACTGCCCTTGTGGGCCATTTTAAACCTAGCCAATTACCCCTTGTTAGAATCAAACCCTGTACCTTGTGTCTGTAAGGTAAACACCTGAAACCATTATGCCAACCTCCCACCTCCTGGTGACAACTGACACAATGTCCTGACCCCATACAGAAAAAAATGTGAAAAAGGGAGTTGGCGATAATGATGAGACAGGTACAGGTTCTATAACTTCATGGGCCGACATCTGGTATTGAACGGAAGGGAAAATGGACACCTGGGTCACTGGGAAAGGAGGAATCCCCTGGGAAGGAGGGAGGGAGGAGATTCCCACTGGCAAGTGTAACCTGCTGAATTACATTCAGAACCCATCCATCTGTAATAATATGGGGCCACAAAGGAAGGTGAGGCCTCAGAGAGGTGGGTTACCAGGGTGGGAAGGGGGTGAGACTTGAGTGGACCAACAGTCATGCTAATTCAGAGGACTGTCCTTAATTTTTTGAGGGTTTTCCTTTCTTTTTAAAGATTCCTTGCCATTGCTTTTTAAAATACTGTTTGCTGGTACTTTGCTGCTTAACTGGTTTATTGAAAAAGAGAGCTGTGTCAGAGGGGAAAGTACAGTTGTGTAAGTAAATTTGCCATAACAGAAGATGTTCAAATGATCAGTGGTGCAGTAGCCCTGGCTATGTGAGTTATATCCTTCCAAGGTTATAACAGCCAGCCAAATTCCAAAGCTTCAGGGCACTGTCCACACACACAAACCATTAGGCTGCTCAATCAAGCTAACTAAAAACAAAGGTTTAAGTGCCAAACCCTTCACAGCTTTCATGCCAAATTAGAGAGAGACAGGCTGAGCCTTGAGAGGACATAGCCAGGAGAAAAAAAGGGGTGGAGAGGTGGAGGAGCTACTGCAGCTATGATCATTAGAACATCTCTTGTTATGGCAAGTTTACTTACATAATTGTATTATGTTTATCATACTGAACACTGCTGCAGTAGCCTTAGCTTTATGGATAGATTATCACAGCTTACAGCATTTGGGAGATGGAAGGGGAAGGGACCAGGATTCCCTAGAGAATGGTCCTAGCAAAGCCTGATCTAGACCTACAGAAGGAATCAAGCTTGCAATGCTTTGTAAAAAATATGTACAGAAGACCAAGTTGCCACTTCCAGAATACTTCTTGAATCCAACCCTTTCTAAAAAGCCACAGATTAAGTCAAGGCCTTGACCCTGCTAGGAAGAGTTTTGTTATGATGAGAAAGTTCAGTTGTGTACACTTACCATAAATGTAGATGTTCGAGTGTATTCACTGTTGCAGTCATTACATTTGGGTTATCTGCTTGCAGGTAGCCCTCAGTCGGCCTGATTAACAAAGTCTTGGGTCCTGCGTCAGTTGCTGTCTCTTCTTCCATGATGTCAGGTCGTCAGGGGTATAAAACATGCAGCCGACATCATTACATCAGTTTTTCTTCTGCCAGATGTCAGGTGCCTCCCTAATGGGAAGCAATTAAATCTATAAATATACAAGGTTATACCTCAAACAAAAAAGCAAATACACCAAAAAGCTTTTAAGCATTGAAAAGGAGAGAAGAGGTATAGCCAAACTAAGTCAGGGGGCTGGAGGGAGGGTAACCAGGACTGCAACAGTGAATACACTCGAACATCTACATTTATGATGTGTACACAACTGTACTATGTTCTTCATGTTTTACTGTTTCAGTCATGACATTTGGGTAGATTCCCAAAGCTAAGGATTGGAGGAGGAATTTAGATAGCATTAGGACCAGCTATAAGGCTCTGCAAAACTGCAGTGGCAAAGCCAGCTCTGGATTTAGAGAAAATTGGCAAATAAGTATGTACAGAACTCCAGGCCACAGCTTCTAGGAAGTCCCTGGTAGGTACGTCTCTGAGAAAGGCTGTAGAGGTAGATGCAGCCCTGGTTGAGTGGGATCTGATCCCCTGTGGGATAGATTTTCCATGGTGCTTATAGCAGAAGTGAATGCAATGGCCTATCCATTTGGAGATAGTTCACTTTGAAATAGCCTTCCCCTCTGTCCCTGCAGCAAATGCCACCAGCAGTTGTTTAGATTTCCTTTGAGGTTTAGACCTGTCCAAGTAGAATCTAAGTTGTCTGTGCACATCTAAGTAGTGCAGTATCTGTTTCCCTTTGTTCTGTGGATTAGGAAAGAATGTAGGCAAATGAATGGACTGATTAAAGGCCACACTGGATACCACCTTTGGCATGAAAGAGGGATTGGTCCTGGAGGACACCCTGTCCGCATGAAAGATGATGAACGGCTCCACTGCCATAAGGGCCTGTAATTAAGATACCCTTCTTGCTGAAGTGATGGCTAAAAAGGAAGTTGTTTTCCAAGAAAGGAACTTTAAATTTGCAGTAGCAGCTGGCTCGAAAGGAGGAAGGATGAGTTTCTCCAATACAAAGTTAAGGTCCCAGGCTGGAGTTGGAGCTCTCCTGGGTTGTCTTAAATTTTGTGGCCCCTCTGAGGAACTGCTTGAGCAGTGGAAGAGAGAAGAGGGGAGGGTTCTGTGTTATATCGAGCTGAAATGGCTGAGACGTGAATTTTTATTGAGGAAAAAGATGGACCCTTGTAAAGCATCTCAGTTAAGTATTGTAAAATCTGTAGTAAATTGGGCACTGCTGTGCTCATCGCTTGAGATTGGTTCCAGGCACAGAATCTTTTCCATTTTTCAGCATAATATTTTCTAGTACTAGGCCTCCTTGCCTCTAAAATGACATCCATCACTGGTTTACTGAGGGATAGTAAAGGAGAGCTTAGGTAATTAGCCAGGCTGCTAGGTTCCGTGTTTGAAGTTGAGGGTGCAGAATCTGGTTCTCCTGCTGAGACAACAGGGTAGGAGTCTAAGGCAGCTGCCATGGGGCCAACAGTGACACAATGCGCAGGAGGGGGTACCAGTGTTGGCGTGGCCAGGCTGGTGCAATCAAAAATCATCCTTGGTTTGTCTTGTTTGATCTTTAGTAGTACTTTGGAGAGCAGACGCAGAGGAGGAAAGGCATAACTGATAGGTTTTTCCAGCTGAAGGACAGAGCATCCACTTTCCAAGCTTGTCTGTGGGGAGTCCTTGCACAAAATGTTTCCAATTGATACTTCTGGGGGAGGCAAACAGGTCTATATCTGGGATCCCCCATTTGCTTGTCAACATGATGAAAATCCTTGGTTCCAGTTTCCACTCGTGTGGGTCCATGAGGGTTCTGCTTAATCCATCTGCCACTGTATTTAATTTTCCTGGCAGGAATTGAGCTTGTAGATGTACTTGGTAGCTCAAGGCTGTGTCCCACAGAGCCATGGCTAGTCTGCAGAGAGGGTATGAGTGGGTTCCCCCCCTGCTTGTTTATGCACCACATAACAGTGGTGTCCGTCTTTACCATTAATTGTCCTGGAAGAATGTGGTCCTTGAAGGCTGTCAGAGCATTCTGTACAGCTAACATTTCTTTTTGATTGATATGCAGGTGCATTTGACTTGGGTTCCATTTGCCCTGAATGCACTTCCCTGCCAAGTGAGACCCCCATGCACAGTCTGATGCGTCTGTTGTTAGGGATTGGGCAGCAGGGGGTAGAGTGAATGGCAGTCCCTTGTTTTGGTGGCAGGCCTCTGCCCACCAAAGGAACTCTATCTGTAGGCAAGGTATGACAGGAATCATTGCTTCTAAATCCTGAGAATGTTGATGCCATAGGCTTTTTAGATACCATTGTAGTTTCCTCATATGCAGTCTTGCATATGGAATTAGGAGAATGCAGGAGGCCATGAACCCCAAGGCCTGAAGCATTTGTCTTGCAGATAGCAGGGTCTTTAGTTTGAAGTAGGTTGACAAATTAACCTGTTTCTCTGGCGTGAGGAAAGCCATATGGGAAGTTGTGTTCAAGCTTGCTCCCAGGAATACAATTTGTTGGCAGGGTACAAGACGTGATTTCTTTTCATTTATGGTGTACCCCAGAGAAGTTAGCACTTTTTGTACAAATGCCAGATGATTCAATAGTATGTCCTGGCTTTCTGCCTGAATTAGACAATCGTCCAGGTATGGGTATATTTGAATATTTCTTTGACTGCAAAATGCATTGACTGGAGCTAGGCATTTTGTGAATACCCTGGGCACAGCAGATAAGCCAAAGGGCAGTGCAGAGAACTGATAGTGCATGAAGCTTGCTTTGAAGCGTAAGTATATTCTGCAAGATTCCCTGACTGGGATGTGCAGGTAGGCTTCCTTTAAATCCAGTGCTGCCAACCAGGCATCCTTGCCAAGCATAGGAAGCAACTGGTGAAGAGTTAGCATCTTGAATTTTGAGATCACCCAAAAAAGTATTTAGGATAGAGGTCCAGGATAGGAGGCCAGGAGTTGTCCTTTCTGTGCATCACGAAATGTCTTGAGCAGAAACCTTGTCCCCTTTCCTCTTCTGAGACAGCTTGAATAGCCCTTATACTTAAAGAGAGAACTTGCTTTTGAGCCTCTGCCCACTGATTTGGGGGTAGATCTGGCCAAACGTTTGGGGTTGGTAAAGTGTGGAAATGGAATCTGTATCCTTGGGAAACTATATTTAAAACCCATTTGCCCTGGGTAATGAGTTCCCAGTTTTTTTGCCTGCAGAGCAATCTTTCCCTCTAAAGGAGCAGTCAGTTGACAAGGGCTTGAAGGTTTTAAAGTTAAGTCATTGAGACAGTTTACCATAGGGAGGGAGTCTTACTACTCCCTGCTTTGGAAGTCGGAGCCCCCCACTGCTTAGTCCTGTGCGTACCTTGGGACTGAAGACTGGGTGTTCTGCTGGTTCTGGGTTTGGACTGAAAAGGCCTGGAAGAGGCAGGAAAGGACCAATTCTTAGAGGGCCAATGTCTACTAAATCTTGGAGGCTGTACTTGCAGAAAATTTTTAACAGTTTTCATAGATTTAGCTTTTTCCTCCATCTTTTTAAGTACTACTACTGCTTTGTTGCCAAACAGGCGGTTCTGGTTTAAGGGAGCATCCAGCAATTTAGCTTTAACATGATCTGGCAAAGATTGCTCCTTGAGCCAAGCATGCCTTCTAAGTACAGACCCAGTGACAGCAGCCCTGCAAGATGCCTATCGTGAATCAAAACCACATTGCAAAGTATGTTTTCCAACTTGTTTAGCAGAATGCATTAAATCCTATAAATCTTTATTTTCAGCACAGTCAGGAATCAACATCATTTTCTGTTTAAGCAATCCAATAATATGCTGTTGATACTTTAACATATGAAACTGGCAGTTTAAGGCCCTAATGGCCAAGGTTGCAGAAGTGTATACCTTCTTACCCCATCTATCCAGCACAGTGGAATCTCTATCAGAGGGGGTAGGACTTTTTGTTAGTAGTAGCCTTAATGCCCTTGGGTCCCTGTGAAATGGTCTCAGGATCCGCAGTAGGACTTTTAAAGAGGAACTTGTGAGAGTCAGAAACCCTGTAATATCTATCTGGTTTTCTGGGAGCAGGAGGTAAGAAGTTAGGAGGCCAAGCTAGATTCCAAAAAGGCATCATCAACAATGTCCAGTACAGGGGTGATAGCTAAAGGCCTGTCTTGGGGCAGGAGTAAGAAGTCCCTAAGCCTATTTTTAGAATCAGAGTAATCCTGGCTTTCCCAGTGAAAATGCTCCTTAAGAGTATGCAAGGTTTCACCAAAAGAGAAATCTTCTAGAAGGGAAGCAAAGGGAATAGAGTCCTCTGCATCAGAATCCTCATAGGTAGATAAGGGTAAATCATAGTAATCAGAGGAACAGAAATTTCAGAATCCTGATCAGAAGAATCATAAGCAAATTCAGTCTTCGGTCTCTTAGAGGGGCAAGGTTGGCTTCCCCTGATTAAAGTAATAAGGTCTTCAGCCATTCTTATCATTTGTTTTTTAGGCATAGAGGCCTGACCATGTGGTCTAGGTGTCAGTTTTCTAGGCATGGATCGAGTTTTAGGCTTTGAACAAGAAGATGGTGTTGATTTAATATGCAAGTCAGTACACCTGAATACACCCTCAGAAGCTGGTGCCTGCACAGCGGCTCCGGACCCATCCAAGGTAGAGACATCCGCAGGTTCCACTGTTGAAGCATCTCATGGCATACCAGATTCCGAATGGGTCTCAATAGAGGCCTGCAAATCTTAAGTAGCGGGTATCAGGGGCTGCGAAAGTGCCTCACTGAGTACCAGTGAACTGGCGACCAGCTTAGGAGAAGCTGAGGCAGCTTTGGACCTAGGCGGTCTATCTCTGCCTTTATCTTTGCATTTTCTCAGAATGTCAGTAGTCGAGTGGCTTACTGAAGCCATACTGGGTAATTGAACAGAGTACCAAAATATTTAGAAGCATAAATATACAGATGACGAATAGTTCATTGTTTAAATAAGGCACAAAACAGACAGTGAGGTACGCCGTGGTCAGGGCCTAGGTAAGGAATACAATACGAATGAAAATCTTTGAGGTATTTGCTTTCCACAAGAAATACAATTATTGACTTTTAGTGACATTGGTTTAGAGCAAGAAAAAGTTTCCCCAACGGGGTACTTAGCTTTAGTTGAAGACTTCGGTTCTGAAACTCGAAAACGAAAATTTCAGGAGTTGGCCGACCGACACTTGCGAACTGCTTCTGCTTTGGGCACTGCACGGCAAGAAAGACTGATGTAATGGCGTCAGCTGCATGCTTTATACCCCTGACTACCTGACGTCATGGAAGATGAGACAGCAACTGACGCAGGACCCAAGACTTTGATAATCAGGCCGACTGAGGGCTACTGCAAGCAGATAACCCAAATGTGATGACTGCAACAGTGAAACATGAAGGACATCAGGTAATGGCCTGAGACAAATATTTGGAAATAGTCTGCTTTGACACAGTTTGTCCCTTTTTGCCAACACAAGAAATGAACAAACTGATCCAAAGATCTTGTTCTGCCAAACTGGTACTTGATTTGTCTGTGGACATCCACGGTATAGAGCATCCTTCTTTCTTTATTTTAAGGTGAAGAAAGAAAATAGAGGATGGATAAGTTTGCCTTTAAGTAAACTTGGATACCACTTTAGGCATAAAAGAAGGATTAGTTCTCAGAGACCAAATCACTGTGGAAAATGAGATAGGGCCGAAGTATTATAAGGGCTTGCAACTCAGATAGTCTTCTTGCAAAGGTCAAAGCAATCAGTAAAACAGTTTTCTATTTTAAGAAAGTACAGTTGTGTACATTTACCATAAATGTAGATGTTCGAGTGCATTCACTGTTGCAGTCATCACCTGTGGGTTATCCCTGCTGTGGTATCCCTCGGCCGGGCCAAATACCAGAGTCAATGTTTTTCTGTGTCAGCTTCTGTCGCTTGTTGGCTGACGTCAGGTCATCAGTGCTATAAAGGAAGGCAACCGATGTCATTACATCAGTTTTTCTTGCCCTAACCAGTCAGAGGCCCAAGTAAATAAGGTGAAGTGGTCCTGGTGGCTGTTAGAAACGTATGTCTCCCTAAAAAAAAGAAGATATAAGGGGAAAAGAGGGTGGGAAACCAGGACTGCAACAGTGAATACACTCAAACATCTACATTTATGGTAAGTGTACACAACTGTACTACGTTCTTTGTGTTTCATTGTTGCAGTCAACACCTGTGGGATGGCTCCCAAAGCTGAGAAGAGGGGTGCTAGGCTTAGTAAGAGACCTAGGAATGGGTCAGCATGCCCTGCAGAACTGCAGAGGCAAACCCTGCCCTAGCTTTTGAAAATAGCGGTAGGTGGTAATGCTTGGTAAAAGTATGGACAGAAGTCCAGGTGGCAGCTTCCAGAATGTCCTTGGTGGGAACTCATCTGAGGAATGCTGTGGAAGTGGAGGCTGCCCTAGTGGAATAGGTTTGAACAGACCTGGGGGGAGGGGTTCCCATGCAAACTGTAGCAGAAATGAATAGTGTGATATCCATTTGGAAATGGTCTGTTTGGAAATGGGCTTCCCCTGCTCCCCTGAGGCAAAGCTGACAAGAATTTGCTCCATTTTCCTAAAGGGTTTAGTACGGTCCATATAGTATCTGAGCTGTCTGTGCACATCAAGTGAGTACAGAATTCTTTCCCCCTTGTTTTGAGGGTTAGGAAAGAAGGTGGGTAGATGTATGGCCTGGTTGAGAGTTACATCAGATACCACGTTGGGCATAAAGGAGGGAATGGTCCTCAGGGAGACCCTGTCTGCATGGAAGATGATGAAGGGCTCAATGGCCATCAACGCCTGTAGCTCTGAAACCTTTCTGGCTGAAGTTATAGCTAGGAGAAAAGCAGTCTTCCATTTGAGGTACCTCAGTTCTGCTGAAGCAGCAGGTTCGAAGGGAGGCAAAGTAAGTTTTCCCAAAACATAATTCAGGTCCCAGGTTGGAGTGGGTGGCCTTCTGGTATGTCTGATATTGGAAGCCCATCTGAGGAACTGTTTAATCAAAGGATGAGAAAACAGGACTGTTCTGTATCAAAATGAGCTGAAATGGCTGAGGTGTGGATTTTAATAGAGGAGAAGGAGAGGCCACTATTAAGTAGCTCCACTAGGTAGTCCAGGATAAGAGGGATGGAAGGTTGTGAGGTATTGCCCCCCTCTGGACTGAATCCAGGAGCAGAATCTTTTCCATTTTCCTGCACAGAATTTTCAGGTGCTGGGCCTTCTGGCCTCTGTGATGATGTCTAGGGCATGTTTGCTTAACAGGGGCCCCTTGTTTGCCTTTAGAGTATAAGCCATGCTGATAGTTTGAGAGTCTGCAGGTCTGGGTGCAGCATTCCCCCCACCCCCCTGAGTTAAGAGATCTGAGATCAGTGGAAGCTGCCTGGGAGGCTGTAAGGTCAGGCTGTGCAGTAGGGGGTACCAATGTTGCCTGGGCCAATCTGGAGCAATGAGGGTGGCCTTTGGCCTCTCCTCTCTTATTTTGATCAGAACATTGGGGATAAGAAGCAGAGGAGGGAATGCGTACACAAAAAGGGTGTTCCAGGGGAAGGTCAAGGCATCCACTTTCAAGGTTAGGTGGTGATACTCCCTGGTACAGAATTTTTTCAGTTGATGGTTGGGATATGAAGCAAAGAGATCCACTTCTGGAGTCCCCCACACTCACTCCCAAGTGATTTGCAAAAAGGTTTTTTGGTGGAGCTGCCATTCATGGGGGTCCAGAAGGTGTCTGCTTAAGTGGTCTGCCAGGGTGTTGTTGATCCCTGGTAGGTATTGTGCTATCAGATGCAGTCCCATGGAAGAGGCTGTCAGCCACAGGTTCATGGCTAGCCTGCACACAGGGTAAGACTGGGTCCCTCCCTGTTTGTTGATGTACCACATTACTGTGGTGTTGTCTGTTTTGATAAGGAGAAACCCTGGCTTGAGATGGGGTTTGAAGGATGTCAGAGCCTTTTGTACTGCCAGCATTTCCTTCTGGTTGATGTGTAAGGGAAGGTGCTGGGCATCCCAAAGACCTTAGATGCACCTGCCTTCTAGGTGAGCGCCCCAAGCTATGTCGGAGGTGTCGGTGGTAATGGTTTGCCCGGTTGGATGGAGGGTGAAGGGAAGACCCTTGTTCTGGGCACAGGCCCCTGCCCACCAGAGAAACTCGACCCTTATACAGGGGATTAAAGGTAGAGAGGTCTCTAGAGGCTGAGTATCCTGATACCAAAGGTTCTTTAGGTACCACTGAAGTTTTCTCATGTGAAGCCTGGCCAGAGGAATTAGAAGGATGCAGGATGCCATGTACCCTAAGGCTTGCAGGAACTTCCTTGCAAGTGAGGTGACTTTTGGAAGCCAGCTGTATAAAATAGAGGGGGATAGGAAGGCCATTTGGGATGCTGTATCCAGCAGAGCTCCCAAGAAAATGACCTCCCTGGAGAGAGTTTACTTTGATTTCTTCTTGTTGATGGTGTACCCTAAGGAGGTTAGGATGGGTTTGACAAAGAGGAGGTCCTTCAGGTGCTTTTCTTTGCACTCTGCCTGAATGAGGCAGTCATCCAGGTAAGGGTAAATTTGTATATTTTTCTGTCTGCAAAAGGCTATGGCCGGGGCTAAGCATTTGGTGAATACCCTGGGAGCAGTAGATAAGCCAGAGGGTAGCGCAGAGAACTGAAAGTGTTGTGAGTCTGCTCTGAAGCGAAAAAATTTCCTGCAAGATTCCCTTACAGGGATGTGGAGGTAGGCATCTTTTAGATCTAGGATAACTAACCAAGCATTTTTTGTCAGCATAGGCAGCAGCTGCTTCAAAGTTAGCATTTTGAATTTGGGGACCACCAGGAAGGTGTTAAGAATGGAAAGATCCAGGATGGGGCACCAAGTGCCCTTTTTCTGGGAACAAGGAATAGTCTGGAATAAAAGCCTTTGTCTGTTTGATCTGAGAGGACAGGTTCTACTGCCCCTTGCGATACGAGAGTTTGGACTTGTTTCAATACCTCTGTCCAGTGATTTGAAGGTAGGTCTGGCCACCCTCTTGGAATTGGGAGCTCATTGAAGGATAATTTGTATCCCTGAGAAATTATCTTTAAGACCCATTGGTCCTTTGTTACAGAAAGCCACTTCTCTTTGCAGAGGGAGAGAGCCTTCCTCCTAGTTTTTGGTGACTGAAAAGAGGGCAGAGAGGCAATTACTGAGAGTTTTTTGCCATACAGGGATGGCTTAGAACTTCCTGCCTTTGGAGCAGAAGCGGTCCACTGTTTGGTTCTGTGCTGTCCCTGGGATAGGAGTCTTGGTAGACTGTCCCTGCAGTGCTTATCTTGCCCCTGTCTTCCAGGTGTGGGAAAGGACCAGTGTTTTGAGGGAAAATTCCTACTGAACCTAGGAGGTTGTACCTGACGAAAATCTTTCACTGTTTGCATAGATTTTGCTTTATCATCCATCTTTTTAAGCACCTCTTCTGCTTTTTCTCCAAACAAGCAGTCCTTATCCAATGGTGCATCAAGTAATTTAGTTTTGACATGATCAGGAAGAGGTTGTTCCTTCAACCATGCATGTCTTCTAATGACAGATCCTGACACTGTTGCCTTGCTTGAGGCATCTAGGGCATCATATCCACACTGTAAAGAGTGTTTAGCCACTTGACAAGCAGAGTGCAGTAAATCTGCTAGCTCTTTTGAATTACCACAGTCAGGAAAGGTGGAAATTTTTTGTTTTAATAGTTCCAAAGTGTGTTGTTGATATTTTAACATGTGGAACTGACAGTTAAGTGCTCTGATAGCTAAGGTTGCAGAGGTGTATACTTTTTTACCCCATCTGTCCAGAGCTCTGGAGTCCTTGTCAGAAGGAGTAGGATTCTTTGCAGAACTGGCCATAGCTCCTTTTGGTCCCTGTGCAATAACCTCCGGGTCTGCAGCAGGATTTCTGTGCAGGTATTTGTGAGAGTCTGGTACTCTGTAGTACCTGCCAGGTTTTCTGGGAGCAGGCAGGAGGGCATCAGGATTTGAGCTGGATTCATGGAAGACATCATCAACCACGTCTAAGATAGGGGGGGATTGTCAAGGGTCTGTGCTGGGGCAGGTCTAGAAACTCTTAGTTTTTCCTTAGACAGAGGGAAGTCCTGGGATTCTCAGTGGAAATGTTCCCTGAGGGTGTGAAGGGTTTCCCCAATGGAAAGATCTTCTGGTGGGGAGGCAGAAGGAATGGATTCCTCTGCATTTGAATCATCATAAGCAGTAAGAGGTGGTTGTTCCTCTTCAAAATCTGAATAATCAGACTCCTTAGAATCCTGTTCTGTCAGTATTTCAGGGGAAGGGTCTCTTTTCCTTTTAGAAGGTGCAGCCTGACTACCCCTAATAAGGATGATACGATTCTCTGCCATTTTAAGTATTTGAGCTTGGGGTGGTGGAGGAGGGGGGGTAAAATGGTGGCTGGCGGTAATTTTCTTAGGAGTGGCCTTGCCTCTAGGCCTAAGAGTATCCATCAGTCTGAGTGAAACAGTAGGAGGAAAAGACAACAGTTTTAGTCTAGATCCTGTAGTGCGAAAGACCTCCTTGGAAGCCGGTGCCTGTGTCGCGGCTCTGAACCCAACCGAGGCAGAGACAACCAAAGGCTCGGAAGAAGAAGAAGATTTCTGCGGCATACCGGACTCTGAAAGGGTCTCAGTAGAGGCCTGTGAAGGTATCAAATTGGGCATCAGGGGCTGCAAAAACGCCTCACTGAATTCTGGAGAACTGATGACCCGCTTAGCGGTGGAGTCATTGGAAGGCTTGGCCTTATGTGGTCTGTCTCTATTTTTATCCTTACTGTTTTTGGAAACTCTATGGATTGTTGGCTGATGGATGCCATTTCGGAAAATAAAGACGGAAGACGAAAATACCTGGCTACAAACAGAGCTCTACGACAAATGGTTCTTGCGTTAAAGAGGGCACAGAACTGGCAAAGGGGGACGTTGTGGTCTGGGCCTAAACTAGTGACGCAGTAAGAATGGAAGTCTCAGTGTGGCATTTCATTTCCGTAGGTGAGACAATTGTTAACTTTTTCGGACATCGGTTAGTGCAAGAAAAAAGGATCCCCAATGGGGTACTTGGCTTTAGACATTCTCAACTGTAATTCGAACTCTGGTAACAACCGACCAGCACACTTGCGAACTGCTTCTGCTACGGGCTCCTTGGCAAGAAAGACTAATGTAATGATGTCGGCTGTCTTCCTTTATAGCACTGATGACCTGACGTCAGCCAGCAAGCAATAGCAGCAGACACAGAAAAACATTGACGCTGGTATTCCAGCCGGCCAAGGGCTACCACAGCTGGGATACAGGTGATGACTGCAACAGTGAAACACAAAGAACATCCTCAAGTCAGTATGATAAGCTGGTTCAGATGGAGTGTTAGTTTCTCTTATACAAAAATTAAGATTTTAAGGATGAGCCATAAATTTTCTTGGAGATCTCTTATGAAAAGAAAACTCTTTCAAAAATATTTTGACATGAGAATGCATTAAAAGAGAAGCATCCATGGGCAGACATGCCAGAATGGCTGCTAAATGAACCTTGATAGAGGAGTAAGGAAAGCCAAAGGATAATAACACACCAATATTGTAAAACCAAAGAAACATAAGCTCTGAATAGGTGCTGGCTATGTTGTTAGCACCAACCACAAAACCGTTTCCATTTGCTAATATATGATTTTCTAGTGGCAGATTTTCTTGCCTCCATTAGTACCTGCTGCATATCCTACAGGGAATTAAGACCATATCTTCCAGGCAGTCTGCTGAAGTTGACTGGAGTTGAGGTATATCAAACAACCCTGTTCTTGTGTAAGTAGATCCATTCTGTGAGGAAGCATAAGGTAATTATCCCTGGCAATTTCTAAAAGAAGGGAGAACCACTGTTGCCTGTAGCAGAAGGGAGTCACCACAATGATTCTGGGAGATTCCTTTTGAATCTTCAGAAGTATCCTAGATATCAGTGAAAAGGGTGGAAAAGCATACAGGAACATTCCAATCCAAGGAATGGAAAAGGCTTTCTTCCTGGGAGCAGGATTTTGCCAGGTGATTTTTCAGACAGGAGGCAAGTGGTCTACTTCGGGAACTTCCCATAAATGGATCAAATCTTGGAAGACCACTGATCTAGTTTCCATTCAGGAGAGTCTGCCTTTGTCCTGCTCAGCTTGTCTGCCACACAATTTAGCTCTGACAGGATGCATGGATGTTTGTAGAGTGAGATTATGCTGTAGAGCTATATATCAAGCTAACATGGCTATTCTGCAAAGGGGGTAAGACCTGGTTCCCCCTTACTTGTTGATGTACCACATGACTGTGGTATTATCTGTAACAACTTGACGTCCAGGAGACAAGAGAGATTCAGAGAGTTGCATGCCTTGATTAGACCAAGCAACTCTTTTATATGTTTGTGCTTGCATCTGTCTTTGGTGTCCCAAACACCTTGCACTTTTATCCCCAAACAAAAGCCGAGGCATCTGTGGTGACTGCTTTGGAGAAGGAGGAGGTGGAGAGAAGGGAGACCTGGATTTAGGGATAGTTGCTGTCTCCACTAACAGAGTTCTATTCTGACAAATCCCAGAACTGGTATTTGAAAAGATAATGCGTGTTGATGCTGAGACTTGAGAGACTTCATATGGGAAAGATACAATGGTATCTGAAGTCTTCATAGTCACCAAAGTCTGGGTGGACAACCGTAGAAACAGATGTAAATATAGCTCTATTTTTCCTGTGGAAGAAAAGCTCTTTGAAATGAGGTGTCTAACAGATACCCCAGGAACAGAATCCTGTGGATGAAAAGCTCTTTGGAATGAGGTGTCTAACAGATACCCCAGGAACATAATCCTGTTTGATGGGGTCAAAAAGATTTTTAAATATTACCTTAGTATCCCAGCTTGTGTAAGAGATCTCTCACCCAAGTGAGAGATTAATGACTTTGAAAAAGATTCTGCAAAGTTAGGCAAGTTGTCTAAATATGGAAAATGTGGATACTCTGTAGCCTGTAATGAGCTATAACTGGAGCTAAACACTCTTAGTGCAGTGGATAGGCCAAAGGGTAAGGCAGAGAACTGATAATGTGATCCAGTCCCTCAACACCTTACGAAACACCTAAATCTGGATGAATAGGGATGTGATAAGCATCTTTTAAATTTAGTGTTACCTGGAAACTTAAACGAGGAAGAAGATAACAAGCAATGAAGTGACAGCATTTTGAACTTGGGCATCATCACAAATTGGTTTACGAAGAAAGATCCAAAATTGGTCTCCAAACATTTTCTTTCTTTGGCACCAAAAACATCCTTGAATAAAAACCTTTCCCAAACTGGGAAGGAAGAACTGGCTCTATTACATTCCCTGACACAACATATGTTGAACAACATGGGGGAACAGGGGAGTTTGGTCTTGAGAGTGAGGAATTGCCCACTGGAAAGGAGGAAATTACTCCCACTGCCATCCTGTAGCCTTGATAAATAACCTTCAGAACTCACTTGTTTGAAACTATCTGTAGCCAAAGAAAGAAGTGGAGGCTCAGACATAGTCCCTTAACAGTCATTATGACTTGTTGGGCTGTCCTTTGTTTTGGGGAGTTCCAGTATTATTTTTGGATCCCCTCTGCATTGCTTTTTCTCTCTCTTTTCCAGCATTTGGCTGAGATTGCTTATTTCGTTTCTTGACAAAACTGGACGAGGAGTTAGAGAATCCTTTGAAAGGTGTGGAAAAGGAAGGCTGAAAAATCTTAGACATTCTCCCTGTATCACCTTACCCCTCTCATCATACTTTTTGATAATCTCTGCAGAAAGACCAAAATCTAAATCTGCATACAGAGGAGAATTTAAAATGCAATTTTTTTCATATCATCTGAAAAGTTCTGAGAATGCAGGCAGGTAAAACCTCCTCAAAAGAGTACCATCGGCCACAGCCCTGGAAGAAGTACAAACAAAAGTCATATACAAGCTTTAAACAATGAGTTGTGACCTGTACAATGGAAGAAACAAAACCATTTTAATGCATATTTTTCCTCACAAGAAGAAAAGTACAGTTGTGTACACTTACCATAAATGTAGAAGTTAGAGTGTATTCACTGTTGCAGTCCTAACAAATGGGTTATCCAGCTCCCGGTAGCCCTCAGTCGGCCAGAATACCAAAGGTAAGTAAAAATGACGTCGGTTGTAAAGGACATCAGGGCATCCGATACAAAAGGAGGCAGCCGATGTCACTTAGTCTTTCTTGCCATAGCAGTCAGGAGCCACCCGAAAATAAAGCTTAAACGAAAAACCAATCTGACAAATAATAAATTAAGCCTGTAACTAAGGAAAAGAGAATAGGAGAGGACCACAAAAAGGGGGAAGGAGGGAGGGAAACCAGGACTGCAACAATGAATACACGCGAACATCAGCATTTATGGTAAGTGTACACAACTGTACTATGTTTATCGTGTTTCACTGTTGCAGTCCTAACAAATGGGTTGATTACCAAAGCCCAGAGAAAAAAAGGGGGGAGGAACCAACAGCATCAAGGGTTGGAAATAATGCCCTGCAACACCGCAGTGGCAAACCCTGCCCTGGCTCTGGAAAACAGAGGCAAATTATAATGCTTTGTGAAAGTGTGAACAGAAGACCATGTGGCAGCTTCCAAAATGTCTTTAGTAGGGACTCCCCTTAGAAAGGCTGCAGAAGTGGAAGCCGCTCTAGTAGAGTGGGTCCTAACCCCTTGAAGCGGAGCTTTGCCATGAAAGGAATAACAAAAAGTAATGCAATGTGCAATCCATTTAGAAATGGTTTGATTAGAAATAGCCTTGCCCTGGGCTCCGGGGGCAAAACTGACCAATAACTTTGCTGATTTCCGAAGGTCCTTAGTCCTGTCCAGGTAAAACCTGAGCTGTCTGTGCACATCAAAAGAATGTAGGATCCTTTCACCTCTATTGCGAGGATTAGGAAAAAAGGTAGGCAGGTGTATGGACTGAGAACCACAAAACAGTGACCCCAAAAGAAGTAAAACAGCGTTTATTCCTCTGACGTCTCCTGTGAAGGCATTAGCCAAGAAGTCAGAGGAATAAACGCTGTTTTACTTCTTTTTGGGTCACTGTTTTGTGGTTCTTACTCTACTGGTTTCATTTATGTTTTAATAGGTGTATGGACTGATTAAGAGTCAGGCTGGAAACCACCTTAGGCATAAATGACCGATTAGTCCTCAGAGAGACTCTATCTGCATGGAAAATAAGAAAAGGCTCCATGGCCATCAAAGCTTGCAGCTCCGAAACCCTCCTTGCTGAAGTTATAACCAAGAGGAAGGCGGTCTTCCAAGAGAACTCTAAATCTCTAGAGGCAGCTGGCTCAAAAGGAGGAAGAGTGAGTTTGAGTTTCTCCAGAACAAAATTAACATTCTAGACTGGAGTAGGTGCTCTTCTGGGAGGTTTTAAATTGCAAGCACCTCTGAGAAACATTTTAATCTGGGGATGAGAGAAAATGGACTGTTCAAAAGAACAATGAGCAGAGATGGCTGAAGCATGGATCTTGATAAGACCACCCGGAAGCAAATCATCCAGGTATTCCAGGATCAGGGGAAGGGTAGGCTGAAAAGCAGACTCCCCTCTAGACTGCATCCATTGAGAGAACCTTTCCCATTTGCCAGCATAGGATTTCCTAGTGCTAGGCCTCCTGGCCTCCCTCAGCACATCAACCACCTGTTGCAAAAGGGAAGAAGAAAGGGAAGGAGTCATACAATGAGCCATGCTGCCAAATGGTGAGACTGAAGATGAGGATGTAGAATGTTTCCCCTTTCCTGAACCAAAAGATCAGTCTTTAGAGGAATATGCCAAGGAGGAAGATGGGAGAGACTGCGAAGCAGTTGATACCAATGCTGTCTAGGCCAGTCCGGAACTATGAGAATAGTCCTTGGACATTCATAGGTGCCTAGGTAGGTACTAGGCTATCTGCCTGAAGGCATTTATAAGCCTAGCCGGAATGTGTTGGCTTTCGCTGCCCCTTAGATTAGTTCCCTGTACCTCTGTCCAGCAGAGTCATTGAAGTGATTCCTGGGGTAAACTTTCTGTTTCCCATCCACTCGTCAAGGTTTCTCATGAAGAGGGTTAGTGAGGAGCTCTGCCTAATGTAGATTGGAATCTTGTTCCAGAGCATGAGAAGTATCTGGGACAGGAATCTATCCCTCCAGCACGTCCTATTTATTGTAGTGGTGAGGTTTAGATTCCTGGAGCATGTGGCTCGAGGGGATATGGTTTTCTTTTGGTGGAGCATGTCCATCAATTCTATGTTGGACATGGCCATGTATGTCAGGCAGAGATCACCTCTGAGTAGGCAGTATGCAACCAAGTACAGCTGGAGTTTCTTCAGTCGAGCTGCACAGGGCATCTGCTTGAGGTCAGTGATCCTCTTGGTGAGGTACTACTGTGGTCTTTCCAGTTGTTGCAGCTGTCTTGTACGGTACATCTCAAATGGGGCATTGTACTATATGATGAGTCTGATGAGTGATGCGTAGAGGGGCCCAATGACCTCTTTTGATCTGGATGCAAACCCTTTTGTGATTAGGTGGGCCACACAGAAGGATTTTCTAACCACTTTGACAATGTGATTATCAAAGGAGAGGTTACCATCTACTTCGGTCCCCAGATCCCTTATTACATCTTCCATATCTAGGGGGCTACCACCTATGTGATAGTTTGTGGGTACTTTGTTTTTTTCCAAAGGGGATGACTATGCACTTTTTGGCATTTAGCTTGAGGCCATGGTTTTGACACCAGGTATCTGTCTCAGTGAGACCCTTTTGGAGGATATCTGTGTCAGCCAGAGAGTCAGTTATAGCCCCTAGTTTGCAGTCATCTGCGAACTTGGTCAGCCATAGTCCTCCTGTGCTTGCCTGTACCTCTGAGAAGTATATGCCGAACAGGAGGGGTCCTAGGACTGAGCCCTGGGGAACGCCACTTGTAACCGGTTTAGAGTCAGACCTTGCTCCCGCAACTCTTACCATGTGGGTACTGTCCGTGAGCCAGTTGGCAACCCATCTCGTGATGTAGGGGTTTATGTTCAGGCTGGTGAGATTGTCTATAATACCTGAGTGGGGAATGGTGTCGAAGGCCTTTGCGAGATCTAGGTAGGATGTATGGACCACCTTTCCCTTGTCTATAGCCTTGGTAACTCTCTCAAAGAAGCCCACCAGGTTTAGGAGGCATGATCTGCCCTTAACAAAGCCGAACTGGGTACGTTCCAGTGTTTGGAGGTTCCCAATGTCTCTGTTAATGAGATCCATGATGATGCGCTCTGTAGCTTTGCAGACCAAGCTAGTCAGGCTTATAGGGCGATAGTTCCCGGGGTCCGTTGTGGAGCAGAATAACCGTTGTTGTGTGCCACTCTGTGGGCACAGCCTGTGGAGAGGCTGAGTTTAAATAGCATGTTTAGGTGAGGGGTTAGTTCATCTTTGAGCTTGTGTAGGATGCAGCCTGTGACATTGTCCGGTCCCACTGATGCTGTGTTTTTGGCTTTGGAGAGGGCTGTTTTAACCGGAGTGTCTGTGATTTCAGGGGCAATACATTCTTCTGGTATAGTTATGGGCCCTCTTGGGGGTGAGAGGGGGGTGAAGTTTGCACTGAACCTGTCTGCCAGGATGATGGCTATATCGGTCAGTTCACTATATTTTGTGCCATTCTGCACTAACTCCGAGCAGATCTGAGAATTGCCACTTAGATTCTTGACACAGCTAAATAATGCCTTGTGGTTATCTTTGGAATCCATGGCAATTTTTCTTTCGAAGCTAGCCTTGCATGATTTTATGAGGGAACATAGTTTCTTGCTGATACTGATCAGGGATGTCTTCCCTTCTTGGGATTTTACTCTTTTCTGTACTAGTTTCCTCCTCCTATTGTATAGCTTGTTTGTGGCAAGGGTCCACCAGACTGGTTTCCTTTTCTTGGAGGAGTGAGTCTTGGTTTTGTTTGGGATAGCATGATCTATGCATTCTTGTAGGTGCCCGTAGAATGCATTAGTAAAGGATTTTGCAGCTTGGACAGTGTTTATCCTTCAGCATGGGGGCTTTGAAACGTCCCACCTCGGTCTTAAGTAACGTGAAGTTTGCTTTTGAAAAGTTTTTCAAGGTGGTTTCTTTGACCAGGGGTGGTGGTGGAATGTGGATATCCAGAGTGATTAAGTTTACGGTCAGATCTAACCAAAGAGGGGTTGACATCCGGTGTGGAACACAAGTCGCCCATGTGGGTGATGACCAGGTCCAATATGTTGTCACCTCTGGTGGGGGTGTTGACCAGTTGATCCAGGGCATTTGAGTTTATAAATTCTAGGAAATGTTGGGCAAGGGAGTTTGTACTTGAGTAGTTCTCCCAGTTAATGTTTGGGTAATTGAAATCACTCAATATCAGGGTGTTTGGTAGGACCTTTATGTTTCCCAGTGTTTCCAGGAATGCAGAGTGGGGGTCCTAGAATATGGTGGGTGATCTGTAGCAAACTATAATTTGAACAGCAGTTTTGCCCATTGTTAATTGCACGTGGATGATCTCTGAAGCATTGTGCTGTGCCACTAACCTGGAGGTGTGGGTTATCCTTGATGAATATGGATACTCCCCCGCCTCTTGTATTTCGGTCCAGGTTTTGTGGCCAAAATGTATGGTATGAGTTGTAGCCTGGTAGTGCTGGGGTGCTCTCTGGAGCCTTAAACCAGGTTTCTGTTACTGCACACATATATCGATTTTCTCCATACTGAGGAGTGCCTTGAGTGCATGCATTCTGAGGTTTAGACTTCTGGCACTGAGTAGCATTACCCTCAGTTTTTAGTTACTTATGCTATTTACGGCGGTGGGTTTGTCTTTTGAGCCTTGCCTAAAAAAGGCACTATGGATGTGGCAAGAGCCTTGGCCAGTATTTGAAAGCCTAAGGGTGACAGATGCAAGCCGTCTCTAGCGAAGCAGTATGGCTTCTTGAGCATGTCATCTCAGACTGACAGACACTGGATCCCATTTGAATGACACCAGAAGCTTAGCCAATTGTTGAAATTGATATTTTTTTCTCTATACCGTGGTATCATTCTTGGTGAGGGCAGGCTGCTACGCAGGGTCAGGGTCATACTGGCCTGGGCTACGTGATTAGAGAGCTTCTCCATGTCTCTTTTGATGTAGTCCAGGGAGGTATGGCTCAGATCATTCACACCAACATGGACAATGACAGAGTCATATTTGTACTTGTTCTGAAGTGACCTGAGTGCTTGCGTTATGTAGCGGATCCTGGCACCAGACAGTCCCTGATCTTCACTAATACCCTGGGAAGAAGAGGAAGAGGAGGGAAGGCGTAGACTGATAGCAACATCCAAGAAAAGGACAGAGCATCCACTTTCCAGGCTCTGCTGTGCTGCTGTCTGGTGAAAAAGAGAGGTAGAAGATGATTGTCTGGGGAGGAGAAAAGATCCATCTGAGGAGAGCCGCAACATTGAATGATGCTGTAAAAGACTGCTCTGTTCAGCTGCCACTCGTGAGGATCCAAGGTTTGCCTGCTCAACTGGTCTGCCAAAACATTGAGCCTTCCTGGAAGAAACTGAGCTAGGAGATGCAGGTCCAGGGATGCTGCCATGGACCAAAGATTCATGCTTTGCCTGCACAGGGGGTAAGAGTGAGCCCCTCCCTACTTGTTGATGTACCACATGACCGTGGTGTTGTCTGTCCTGACAAGCAGGGTCCCTGGAGAAAGAAGATGCATGAAAGCTAGTAAGGCCTGCTGAACTGCAAGCAACTCTTTTAGATTTATGTGCAGGTGCATCTGCTGGTCATTCCAACGTCCCTGTATGCATCTGCCATCCAGGTGTGCTCCCCAAGCATAGTTCGATGCATCTGTAGTCAGAAATTGAGTGGCAAGAGGTGTCCAGAAAGGCATGCCTTTGTTTTGTAGACAGGCTGTTGTCCACCATGGAAACTCCGCCTGCAGAGATGGAAGCAGAGGAATCATCATATCCAGGTCCTCTGAGTGTTGACACCAAATGTTCTTGAGGTACCATTGCAATTTCCTCATATGCAGCCTTGCATATGGAATCATGAGAATACAAGATACCATGAATCCCAGAGCTTATAGGTATTTCCTTGCAGGGAGCTGGGACAGGCTTGACAACTCCTTGAAGTAAACTGAAAAAGAGTTGTCTGCTTCTCCTGGGTGAGACATATCATCTGGGCGGCTGTGTTCAGACTTGCACCCAGGAATGTTATCTCCTTGGATGGTACCATTTTCAATTTTTCCACATTGAGAGTGTAACCCAGGGAAGAGAGGAGAGTCTTTATGAATTCCAGATCCTTTAATAGCTGTTCCTGAGAACCTGCTTGAATCAGACAGTCATCCAAGTATGGGTAAATCTGAATTTTCTTCTGCCTGTAAAAATCAATGACTGGGCCAGGCACTTTGTGAAGACTCTGGGAGCAGTAGATAAGCCAAAAAGCAGCGCAGAGAATTGGTAATGTTGCTCGCCCACTCTGAAACAAAGGTACTGCCTGCAACTTTCCCTGATAGAATTGTGCAGATAAGCCTCTGAGATCCAAGGTTACCAGCTAGGAATCCTTTTCTAGCAGTGGTAGCAACTGATGCAGTGAGCATTTTGAACTCTGGAATTACTAGAAAAAGTTCAGAATGGAAAGGTCCAGGATAGGATGCCAGGTGCCTTCTTTTTTTGGAACTAGGAAAAGCCCAGAATAAAAGCCCTGGCCTACCTGCTGAGCAGGAACTGATTCTATTGCTCCCAGATGAGATAGAGACAAAATTTGTTTTTCTACTTCTGCCCTTTGGTTTGGAGGAACGTCCGAGAATCCCTTGGGAGCTGGAAAGGAGTGGAAAGAAAACTTGTGCCCTAAGGACACTGTTCTGATCACCAATTTGTCATCTGTGATAGTAGCCCAGACATCTGCAAAAAGGGCCAACCTTCCCCGTAAAGGACTCTCCCGGCATGCAAGAGCAGGCAGAAGTTGTAAAAGGTAATTGAGAGTGTTTTGACTGAGATGCAGGCATGGAGCTTCCCCCTTTAGAAGTGGAAGCCTGCCAACGCCTAGACCTTTGAGGAGTAGCCCCCTGCCCCCTAGAAGATTTGTAACCTCTAGTCCTGGAACGGTTCTGTCTGCTGGTATCAGGAAAAGTCCAACTCTTGGAAGGGTAATTCCTGCTAACATGAGGGGGTTGAACTTGCAGAAAGTCCTTAACAGTTTGTATGGACTTAGCCTTATCCTCCATCTTCTTCAGTACCTCCTCTGCTTTGCTGCCAAAAATACTGTCTTTATGCAAAGGTACATCCAAAAGCTTAGCCTTGACAGGTTCTGGAAGAGGCTGTTCTCTGAGCCAAGCGTGCCTTTGAACAACAGATCCAGTAGTCGTAGGACTGCTGGAGGCCCCAAGGATGTCAAAACCACAATGCAAAGAATGCTTATTGACCAGACTGGCGGAATTCAGTAAGTCCTGCATGTCTTTACTCTCTACCAAAAGAGGTACACTTGCTATCCTAGACTTAATAGCCTCCAAGGTGTGCTGCTGGTATTTCAGCATATGAAATAGACAATTGTTAGCCCTAATAGCTAGGGTGGCAGAGGTATAAACCTTCTTGCCCCACCTATCTAGGTTCCTAGACCCCCTGTCAGAGGGAACAGGATTCCTGGTAACAGTGGCCTTAACTCTTTTAGGGCCCTGAGAAATAACCTCTGGATCCTCCAACGGATTCCAGAAAAGAAACAGATGAAAATCAGGGGACTCTCTAGTACCTGTCAGGTTTCCTGGGAGCAGGAGGAACCAAATTTGGAGACAAGGAATTTTCCAGAAAAACATCAACAACTTCCAACACATGGGAATAGCAAAAGGCTTATGCTGAGGTAAATCCAAAAACTCCCTAATCCATTTCTTGGATTGGGGATAATTCTGAATTTCCCATTTAAAATGTTCTCTGAGGGTATTTAAAGCATCACCAAAAGAGAAATCCTCCGGAGGAGAGGCCGAGGGGATGGATTCCTCTGCATCTGATTCCTCAAAAGGAGAAAAAGCATGAGAAAAATTCCTCTTCATCACCAGAAATGCTGGAAGAATCAGAACCTGAGCAGGACAAAACCTCAGGAGAAACATCCCTACTCCTTTTAGACAGAGGAGGCTGAGACCCCTAATAAGAGTCAACAAATCATTAGCCATTTTAACCATTTGGGATTGAGGGGAACAAGAAGAAACTGGAGCCTGCCTTTTCACAGGCTTATGAATGGAAGATTTACCTGCAAGCCTGAAGGACTCGGGAGGCCTGCCAACCACCAAAGTTACAGCAGAGGTTGAAGGAAGAAGTTTGCTGTCAGAACGCAAAACAGAGACATTGGACACCGGAGTCAGCTTACCGGCTCCGGCAGAAGAGGTGACTGGCGACAGGTCAGAAGGCAAAACGGAGGCCCAAGGCCTAAAGGACTCGGACTCCAACAAGGTCTGCAGTTGCACATCTGCAGACTGCAGGGACTGCAAAGGCATCTGACTGGCTACCGACCAACTTAACCTCATCCGAGGACTTAGCTTTCTGAGGCCTGTCGCGGTCCTTATCCTTATGTTTCTTCGGAACATCCGAAGCCTGAAGACTGGCAGACACCATACCAATGAACTTAGGCCAATCTCCAAAATGTCTAGCCAAAATTTTAGCCCGATGACAGATAGTACGCGGATTAAAGGAGGCAAAGAGATCACACTTGGGAACGTCATGGTCAAGGCCTAAACAAATAATGCAATAGGAATGAAAATCTCTATGGGGAATCTGCTTTCCACAGGTAAGGCAATTATTAACTTTTTCTGACATTCGTTAAGGCAAGAAAAGAGAATCCCCAACGGGGTACTTAGTTGTTGTAGACAAACTCTTGTAGTCGGAAATCAACAAAGGTAAACTGCCGACCAGCACTCGTGCATGAAAAGCTTCTGCTTCGGGCACCGTGGCAAGGAAGACTGAGGAAGTGACGTCAGCTGCCTCCTTTTGTATCGGATGCCCTGATGTCCTTTACAACTGACGGCAACCAACATCATTTTTACTTATCTTTGGTATTCTGGCCGTCTGAAGGCTACCGGGAGCCAGATAACCCATTTGTTAGGACTGTAACAGTGAAACATGATGAACATCTGCAGATACATATTCCTAATACTTGCACAATTATTCAGAATAAACTTTAACATATAAGAGAGACAATTCAATATTCTGAAAATCAAAGTTGCAAGCATGTGCACATTTTCTATCCTTTTTATAAAGTGCAGGATTGAAATTAACTAAATGGTTAGCAGCAGTAGTATTAATTAAAGCTGTAGCTGCTGGGTCTGGTTTGGGGTAAGTGAATAAAAACTTAAAAGACTGAGGAACTTTATGCAAACCTCCTGCCTTTTTAGGGGCAGCAGGCTGACTATCAGGAAAACTGCAGGTAGTGAGACACACATCCTCCAATGCTGATAGGATAGAACAGGTGTATAGCTTCCAAAGTTTCAGAGCACCTTCCATGGGCTCAAACTGCTAGGTGGTTAGAGCTGAGCTGTCTAAAGCCATCAGAGCTTTTCTGCCACCAAACAAAATGCTCCTCTGTGGGCTTTCAAGGATTGATGGTCGGCTTGTCTTGTTCCTTTGCTGGGTAATTAACTTCCCTTTAGGAAAAACCTTCCACATTTTAAATTTATTGAAATGTACTTTCCTGGTTAAGAAAGTTGTTTTTCATCTAGGAGTTTGTGTTTTTATGGATTGTCATGAGACCTGACTGTTCTTTTTTCCTGTCACTTTAAAAGTAGTTGAAAAACATTTTTTCTGTGGTGAAACTGTTTTATTTTTTGGGGTTAGCAAAGTATAGTAATGTGCTCTTTATTGTGTTTTTGTGGGGAAAAAAGTGACTTTCAATAATTTGTTTACCCTGGAAAAGAAGCACAATTTTCAGCTTGACTGTGGAACAAACTACCAGCCCACAGCTAGTCCTTGTAGCCACAAAAAGAAAAAGTTTAGCAGACAGCCTTTGTCACCACAGCAGGCCAGCAATATACCTCAGCCTCAGGTGGATGATTCTGCTGTAGCCAAAGCTGGTTCCTCAGACCACTCTTCTTTTTTCTGAGATCCCTGTGGAGTAACACCTACAGCCACCTTGGACCGGGGGTAAGCCAGGTCTTCTGCAGCTGTTGAAGTCCTCCTCAGTGGATATGAGTGAGACACTTTGTCAGTCCTGGGAGAGTGAACATAAATGTCTTCCCTGTTTAGTCGGAATGTTGTGCCTGTTCTTAGGGAAGCTGTTGCTGCCATTAACAACTCTGTTGGTCCCATTTTTTTTGTGTTAAAAAGAAAACTAAACATGCATGTGCTCCAGGAAGGCTTTATTACTATGTTCCCATTTCCTGAGGAACTTCCTTAAAAAGACCAAATCTCCTCAGGCATACTAATATCCCAAAAGCAGGTTCCCTAGCCTGACTAAATGAACCTTCACCTGCACCTTCCCCTAAGACCTACAAGAGTGGTTCTCCCTTGCCTGCCAAGGGCATCCCTATAGCCGCAGATGATGCGGTTAACTGCTGGTATTTGTATATTCTACACCAAGAGTACAAAGGGAAAAAAAACGAGTGGTCTAAGGAAAAAAGTGTCCACAGCAGAGTCACCCACCACTGGCTGAGGTGTACCAGGAGCTGGCCAGATATCCAAAGACTCCCTGACAACTTTCTTCTTGTAGCTAGAAGGAAAAACCACAAAGACAGAAGGTTGTTCCATTGGAAAGCCAAGAAGGATTCCTGGACAAGTTGGTAAAGTGTAAAACAGGGAGGTAGTAGCGCAGAGGTAAGTAAACCACTGTACCCTGTTCCAAATACACAAAACCAGAATAAAAAAATATAATTTTTCACACAGAATGTTTACATAAGCATTTATACATACACTCCCTTAGAAATGTAATGACAGTCAAAAAAAAAAACAATTAGGTTTCCTAGCTTAACTCTATATTTCAGTCAGAGAATCAGAAGTTTCCTCTCAGAAAAATAAAAATTACTGCAGGGTTTTCAACAAAAGTGGACTTATCTGCCCAGATTTGAAGGATCACTATCTGACCAACAGCTTCATGGGGGCCCGCTGGGGGAGTGTTTTTCAGTGATAAAAAAAACCTCTGAAGCTTTTTGTGCTCCAACTGTGTTTATATGAGCTCTGCTCTGCATCCTGAAAGTCAGTGTGTGTGGAAGAAGCACTTTTACTTTGTAATCTGGGTGGTCACAACAGGTAGGACCCATATAGCTTAGGCTACTGCAATAGTGAACTATGCATTGATCATCTAGACAGTAGTCCTCATAGTGAATAAAATGTTGTCAAAATCAGTGCCCAGTTACAACCTACAAAATGCAACAATAATCTCAATCAAACTTTAAGACAAGCCAGTCAAGATTACTGTAATTTGTATTTATGCCCCAAATACAGATACAATGGGTGTATGATACAAGAATGTGTCATGTTTCTGCAAGAGCAGTTCCGCAAACAACTTGACCCTTGAAGGCAAGCATCTCTGGTAATCCCCAGTTTTCTCCAGGGAAGGGATTGCAACATGGAGCCTACACCACTGGCACATGAGATGAGAAAGTTCCATAGTATCATTTCTCCCCACCCAAAGCAAATTCCACAAGCACTCAAGTATGTAATCAAATCCAGGTCAGTTGAATCCTAGTCCAGGCTTTATCCCCGTATGCTGTGAAGCCAACTTAATTATGATACAACTCTTGATTATCCAGTGAGTGTGTCAGTTGAAGCTTAAGGAATAATCTAACCAGATACCCAAGTATTTAAAGTACACATCTGTTTCTAAGAGGTGCAAGGGTTTTGAAAGACTTAACACTGCTCATGAAAGTGACTGACAGTCCCACTCTACACCCATTTCATATCCACCTTTAAACACTATTAGGTATGGCATGTATGTGGGAAGTGATAAGCCTTAAAGGTAAAACCTCTCTGGATGACAGATTCATCTTGGTCGCACACTTGAATGAATGCATGCTGGCTGCTGTTTTGGGACCCCAATGGTCATCAGGTGCAGGAGTAGAAAAAAATACAACAAAGAAGCTATCAAATTGGGAAGACAGATGGCAGTGAAGTTGAATGCGGAAGACTTTAAAGTGATTCACTTAGGTTTCAATAACCCTTTGACAGAAGACAAGCTTGGGGGGGGGTGCTGCAACTGTAAGCAGCAGAGTAAATGATAATTCTGAAGGTGGATCTAATGGAAGAAATGAACCACTAAACACACGGCAAAATGCAGCAGCAAAAGCTGGGCTGCATCCTCAAGGGCAGAGTTCTAGGGATAAGGAGGTGATCTGCCATAGCATAGATCTGTAGTCATCCCACAATACTAAGTACAAATTTGGAAGTCATTTAGAAAAAAAAAGAACATGAGGGTGGCCTAATGGATAAGGTGTTTGCCTTACAAACACAAGGTGCAGGGTTTGAGTCTCACAAGGGATAATTGTCTAGGCTTACAATGGCTCGAAAGGGCAGTTAGCCTAGTACTAACCTATGAACCTATGGAAAACTGTAGAAAAAAATACAAGAGTGATAAATGAATGAATGAAAACGACCATGAGGAAGGACTGAAGATTTAAGACTTTTCTCTATCAAAGACAGGATAAAAAAGGGATCTGATGCAGCTCACACAATATTAAAGGGGAAGTATGATAGAATAATGCAAGAATGCAAGACAAGAAAAATCAGGGAAGTGGGGAGCGTGAACTTCAAATTAAGGGGCTTAACTTCATTCTTGATACAAGACAGTACTACTTCAAGAAAAGAGTGGTCAGCAGGCAACCCATTCCTTCAGTAGTGTGGTGGATGAATGGAAAATGGGGTGCAAAGTACACAGTCTGAACGCTAGCTGCGCCAACTAGGCAGATCAGATAGATCACTGGTTTTCTTTTACCAGCACAGATACGTACACAAGATGTTGATAGAATATATTCACAACAGGATGGCTGGGTGCCAATCAGATGTCAGTGAATAATACAGATAGACTTACTGTCTCCTTCTGCTGCCAAGTACATGCAATCTATTTTAGCACTGTTCTTTGGTGATGAAGAAAAAAGTAAGGAATAATTTTGTTCTTTTTTTGCTAATATTTGGCATTATTATTATTATACTGGGACGGCTGCGGTGGTGCAGCAGTTAGCATTGTCGCCTCACAGCAAGAGATTCTCCGGTTCAATTCTTGGCTGCGGTGCCTTCTGTATGGAGTCTGCATGTCCTCCCTACCATTGTGTGGGTTTCCTCCGGGTGCTCTGGTTTTCTCCCACATTCCAAAGACATGCAGTAGGTGGACTGGACACTCTAAATTGGCCGTAGGTGTGAGTGTGTGCACAAGTGAGTGGTACGGATGAACTACTGCGGCAGCGCTAGCCACCCGGCAGTGTAAACCTGGCTTGAGATGATTGTCATTGTTGAAGTGACACGCCGACCCCATGTGCAAAATCGGAAAAAGGGATTGAGGACAGATGGATGGATTTAGCATTACAGAATTAAGAACACCCTGTCACAGTTGACATAATGGTCAAAGTCTTTGCCTCCCAACCATAAGGTACAAGGTTCAATCCTGACCTCTGTCCAATGTCTCTGTACAGTTTACATATTCTCCCCATGTCTCTGTGGAGTTCTTCCCACCTTTCCAAAATAACCTATGCATTCCTACCACAAATCCACTGAAAAGAAAAGTGGCTTCTTAGGCAGCAGCACGGTCTATAGGCCTGTCATAGGATGACTTGGGTAGAACAACTGCTTTAAGCATCAACTGTGGTGCCCAATAGTCTCTAAACAGGAGAACACAATCATTGTATGCCAACGTCAGGGCTAGACACTCAGTGGTGAAATTGGTTCTAATAGATTTGGCCACATTGACTAATGCAACCAAAAGTGGGCATGAGTATTTGCTAGTCATACGTGGGCTGAGTACTGGAATACTCTAGCATATAACAGGGGTCCATGTTAACAGAAGAGGTCTATGTGACTGCATTGGCCAGTGTGTACCCACTAAAAAGCCCAGCAGCCTGGGTCAATAAAAGCTGCTGGGCTGGCCAGTCACCAGGTGTCCAGCGAGTTACCTAAGACAATTGTATTGAAAACTTGTTAAACATGAACTAAATTGCTACACGGAACACAGGTACACTGGCAGGGTGCAGCTTTGAAGTCGATGACTTAATGGTAAGGAGGAGACTGGACATTCTGTGCATTCAGGAGATGAGGTGGAAGGGCAGTGCAGCAAAGCCACTTGGCTTGGGATCTGCAGTCTACTACACAAGGGGAGGATACACTAGAAATGGTGTGAGGACTGTTGTGAGAGATGTCATCAGAATTAGTGATAGACTCATGGCAATTAGACTCTGGTGTAAAGACAGGGCAGTATTCATAGTTTCTACCTATGTCACACAGCAGAGTTGTGATGGCAAGGAGAGAGTACATTTAGGCGGCAGTTGCTGGACCTATTATATACAGCAGGTCAATATCATTTTCCATCTGCCCCGTGCTGCTGTGATCCTGAATCTCAGTGGTTAAAGTACTCAGATAAGTAACTAGTGAGACTGAAAATCATTCTTGAATTCAAATAGAGTGCTAGTTTTAGAGTTTATTAAAAATTGCAAAGAGTAGAAATCACAAAGTATTATACCCCCATTAGCCAGGGAATTAAATTTACTGCAGCAGTCTCTCACACTGCTCAACTACACAGATTTAGCATTAGTTTAGAGGTATTCAAGAGTGTAACTGCACACAAGGTAGGTTCATGGACTAGATTATTTAATTTTATTTATTCTATTGTTTTCGGAATACATATTTTCATTTGTCAAGGTTGAATGAGGAATCACCTAGGCTGTAATTATGCTAAATATTTATTGAATTGGGTTTGCACATTTGTTTCTGAAATGTTCAGCAATGTAGGTCTGACTTCTAATCATTATGATTAAAATGTTGGAAACCTACTGACTTTGGTATACAAATGAAGCTCTTAACATCTCATCAGATAACAAGACACACTTTGTCAACCAAGACATGACTTCCCAAAGAGCTGAAAGTACAATCCAGGGATAAAAACTAGTTATCACATCAGTTTACACAGGAAAACAAACTTGCATCACCGTGTAAAACTGGAAGTAGCATTCTAAAGCAATTAGTAAGTGAAGAAAAGCACTACCCAATTTACTGATTTTAAATGAAGTCAGCTTTCAGTGTGTTATGTGATAGATACTGTGTGCTGTTAAGTTGAATATTTCTGGGCCTTTCAACTGTTCTTTCAAATGCAAAATGTGAATTTTTCAAAAATCCAACATGCCACCTCCACTAGTATGGAGGGATAAAGCCCTGCTAGAATATAGGTGACCCAAGTTCAATTACTGGCTTTGGCAACTACTGGAGCTGGTGGGGGGAGGGGGCAGAAGAGTAACACAGCTAAGCCATCTTGTCTCCTTGGGAGGAGGGGAATACTGGCATTTGTCTGGTAACCCTTACCAAAGTAGAATCCAAAGTGGAGATCAGGATTCATGCACAAGTGCTGTCTACAAGAAAAGGCAGGGCCACCGAATTACATACTTGTGGAGGTGTGTCTGCACACTGATTGCCCACTGCAAGCCAATCCCTTGTATGCATCACACATGTAAGAGGGGGATCTAAGGCTTTAAGGACCCCCCCCAATTCCCTATACAGATGATGGCACCACTCCCTGTTAGTCTGACCATTTGTGTCAGGGGAAAAAATTGTTGTAGGGCTCTAGCTCCAGGAGGAATTAATATGTAAAATGAGCATCAGAAGAAGGGATTCAATGTCTTTGGGGGTTGGCACAAATAATAAATACATACATATATTTGTGAAGAAATCCAATATCTCTCTACTTGCATGATTTTAATTACACCTAGACCAGTATCACATTTTTAAATGTTGCTGACTTTATGCAAGAAGGAAACTGGGAGCACAACACAGATTAATATGTTCAGTGTAGTTGGTTGTCAGACTCAGCACCACATATCAGGTATTGAAGAGTTCGCTAGCATCTAAGTTTGGCTTAAAAACCTATTACTAAATCAGATATGCAACTATTCTTAAAGCTTACTAAACTTCTCTGCTTTCTGTAAATGCAATGTTAATAAATTTCATAACCGCCCATTCCTACAATGGAAAAATTTACTTTTTAGGCTTCAGTTACAGATTGATAATGCAACCAATATATGGTTATTCTTCATGTAAATTGATAATGCAACCAATGTAAGGCTATTCTTCATGGAAAAGGAGTGCTTGGAAAAATCCATTCTAGTAAGGAAAGTATAACTTCATTTCTACAGCATTTATTAACAAGGATCAGTTCCCCTTTAATCAGCATATAGTCTACAGAAAGAGAGACATTTCAACAAATCTATTCCTATATCCAAGATGTTTCACTCTGGTTGTGTCTTGTGACTGTTTTCAGAGTCATCTCCAATTTCTGAATTTAAGAGAGATTTCACATGTTGGATGCAGCAGAATACTCAATATTTCGCCTGATAATAGCTTTATATACAGGTAGTAACACCTTCTCATCTCTGCTAGTTATGCAATACAGAACGCCCTTAAAGAATAAGTAACTTATCCTAATAATTAAATTCTGAGTCTCATCAAAAGGCAAAGATCAACTGATCACCAACAGTTAGCCCCAAATCTCTGGTCATATTCCTTTGGACTCAGCCCAATAATGCAAACTGCCTTTAAACTTTTTCAGGGTAATCAGATTATTTTACTATTTGGTAACTACCCTTTTCGGCAAAGACTACTAATGTTGGTGACAACAGACCCTACTTTGGGATCATCATCAAACTTGCTAACACAAATACTAGGACCTCCAGGAATCTCAGGCATAAATATGCAACAGTATGGGGCCCAGTACTGATCCCCTGAAGTGTACCCACATTCACCACCCTAGCCAATGAGTATGTCTTCTTTATTCATATCCTACATATTCTGTCCTCTAACCATTTCTCAGCCAGTCTAATAGTGTAACTGTTAATTCACAATGATGCACCATTTTAATTATTTCTGTACCTGGGACAGAGTCAAAGGCATGTGCCATGTCCAGGTATAACACCTGCTGACAATTCTATACCTATTATCACCAATCAAGCTTAAGTAAAGCTAACGAGATTTGTCAAAAGTCAGTGTCTTTTCATAAATCCATGTTGGTTGACGGATAAACCTTGCTTTGTTCCCATGGGTAATTTCTGTATTAGCATCCTTTCAAAACATCTATCCAATTAAACTAGTAAGGCTTACTGGATGATAACTGTCAACCATGTTACAGTTGTTACACTTGGGTACAGGTATCACAGTTGCCTCTTTTATACATATAGCAAGTACAAACCCTACTTGAAGCATTTTTTTAAAGTCAACACAACAGTAACTGATTATTTTACTCACAGAAAAATCCATTGAACCCATCAAGACCTGCCGATGAGTTATCCTTAATTATTCAAGTTGCTTTTTGAACATCTTCATATTAAAAAAAGAAAAAAAAACTGTATATTCACCTCACACAAACAGTCCTATCTTTACTGATTACTCCTTTTTTAATGTTATGTTACAAAAGATTTTTCTTTTTGCTAAATTCTTCAACCAATATGCTGTGGTGAGAAATAATTATACCGTTGACACTTGCATTCATTTTTGACTGGCTATTATTCTTGTAACCCCTCAACTGTTTACTGGTATAAAGTTAGCCAATTTCAGCTCATCAGTGATTTACCTCTCCTTACACTTCAATTCTTGCTTTAGTATCTTGAAACATTTTTATTTATGCAGGCAAAGGTTTTATAAACTTACCAGAAATTAATTTTTATTTTATACAATCTGTCTAAAGTGCCTTATCCACCATGGAACACATTTCTTTATTTGTTGCCACAAGGAACAACAATTTTCTACCACACAGTTAATGTAATTACAAATACAGCCCAGTTTTCTGCTATGCACCTATTAACCATATGATCATGTCACTTCCATTCCACTAACTCTGTCTTTATAGAAGCTGAGCCTGCACTCGGTTAAACTTGGTACTTTCAACTTGTCACATACCCATATAATGCCTAAAACATTTCTTCTTGTCAGATCCTTTACTATTCATTGCTACTTAAGAACAACACTAGCCTCAATGATACTGTTTAGTGCATTACTCCATGATGTGGGAACTTCCCACTTCAGAAGTGATGCATCAGTGTCACCTACAGTCACCTCCATAGTTATATCTACAATTTCTCTTCCAAATAGAAGCTTTGGTTAGGAGATTATAGAACAGTGCTACATCAAATTTCTCTAACTCGCTTGTTACAGTCACAATAGTAACTTCACTGTCATAAAGAGACTGACTGCTGTGTGAAAATAAGCCAGTGCAGAACAAATTCACAGAAGCAATGCAAGCTGGGCTTCAACTTCCATTGCTACTGATTTCTAGCAAGCTATACTAGGTACCAGCATATGATATTCCAACACACAAAATGGGGATGGGGGACATAGGTTACCTAAATGCTGTATTACAGTTTACCAAGGTTGCTGGAAATGAGAAGAACTATATTACTATGGCTAATCTTTATTGCATTTGGTGATCCAGGCATGTCCTTTCTCTCTACTGCAGTTCTGGTTATGCAGCCTTTAAATATTAATGCTAGAATCACCAAGATTATATACGTTACTGTGGGCATATGTTTGTGGCATTTAGTCAGTGGAGTCACATCTGCTAGGATATCTGTCATTGTGTACAATATTCATGGGTTATTATTGGGGAAAAAAGCTAAAGTGCCTTACTATGAGCAGCACACTGTGATTACTGATTATTGCAGGAGTTTCTGCAATTGTGGGTTCTTACAGACAAGTCAAAGAATATTAAAGTGAGTAGTGTATCTCACATTTTTCTATTGATTATTTTTTAATTTCTCAATGCCAATGAAGGTATGAGGGGAGGCATGGAAGGAAATGTGACATTTCTTGCATGTGGTCAGTTAAATATGAATGTATGTATGTTGACTGCACAGCAATTGTGGTAATTGGGGGACATGTTTAACTTCTACTTTTCACACTGTTGGAAGTAAGAGCTGAAGTTATATACTTAATATAACCATGCATCATGTGCAGTGGCATATAAAGAGTTATTTACTTAACATAACCATAAGGAAAATAACTCTAACTGATGTAGCTCCATCTCTTCCAGTTAGTCTCACCTTGCTTTGAAGACAGCAGCTGCACCCCTCATGATTGGTATATATTTGCTAAATCTGAACAGGGGAAGCCAGATGATGTCAGCAGCAGTAAATGTGTGACAGATGATTGAAACTGAAATCTCTAAACACACAAAGTGTAGTGCAAATGCAACTGGAGCTGCTTCCTGCATACACCCCTTTCTGCACTGTTTTGTCAATACACCTGCATTCAACAGAGACAACTGAAATTAATGTAAAATGGAAATACCAAACTAATGCCACAGAACAACAGACAGGTACACAAAGGAAAGAGATAAATGACATGAAGACCAAACAATAACTGTGCACAATACTCAGCTGTCTAAATCAATGATAGAACTGAAGAAAGCAAAGAAATAATGCACTGTAAGGGCCCACTGGCCTTTCCTGACTGCTACCTACCTGACGTGTGGCTCTGGAATCTGCCTTATTTTCTGGCTCCTGCTGTACTGCCACCACAGCTGGTTGACCCATTCCTTTGATTTGAACACGAACATATGGGAAAGGAGGAGCTTGCTTGTCAGGTAGTGCATCTTCATGAGCATGAAACAGCCTGTCCCTCAGCTGCATAATTAAGCGCTGACAAAAACAAAAAAGATAAAGGGGTGATATTAGAAACATTACACATTTAACATATAAAATACCTTGTTTTTCCCTAAAAAGGATTTTTCAGGCAGTACTCCAATGGCTCAGTGGATGAATTTTCATCTACAGCAACGGTGACCAAAGCAATGGACTTAGGTCACCACATATATATCAACAGGAAGGATAAGACTCTCTCTAGTTGGGGGTGGCTGCACTGGAGTAAGATAAACTACCTATCGACTGCTGGAGGTAACCCCTATGCACTAGCTATAGTACTAAAACAGATCAAATATTTGCATCTCTGTATGTTCACCATATACCCTGCTAGTTTCAATCCATCACTAAGCCTTGGTAGTAGATAAAAGTCTCCCACAATATTTACAGTTCAGACACCTAAATATACAGTATCTATGACACTAGACTTCTGGTTCTATGGTTAATCCTATGAGATCTTTCAATTATTGGGGAGCGTGTTCATTAACTTTTCCAGTTCTTTCCTTATAAATGCCAATGAACCTGTGCCTACCACTCATTCAGGCAATCCTATGACATGGAATTGACCACATGTCTACATATTGAACATTTAGAACAGGCAAACGTACCTTTAGGCATCAATTCTACAGAAAAGTTATCCACAGGACTAATACCTAGAGGACTGCGTGCCTTTAAAAATCCATCTATGCCTTTTGATTTGGCAGATGAAACCGAAAAACGGTTTCAGGATAGATGGATAGCTGCAGCTCATCACTGTGCGCTGGAATGGGTTCAGATTTCTATCTCGAGAGACACTGAGACAGCGTAATCTGAAGGAGGAAATTTCTGCTCTATGTACTTCTTTAGCAACTAAACTTACTCCTAGTCGATTACAAAAACTATTAAAAGATTTCAATGAGAAGTTATCCGATTTAAAGCAGGAACTGTTGAAAAAGAAGAAAGGCAAACTGTAAAGAGATTTGCGGGACTACAACAACCATAACGCTTTTGTGTGGAAAACCACTAGGAATAGAAAAACCAGAACTGACCCATCCGATTGGTCACAGAGGTTATCAAAGTGAATGTACAATGTATAAGCCTCTTTCTAATACATCTAGGGCCTCTACGGACTTGGAGACTGATGATTATCAGTATCCACCATTACCTCCAGCTCAAAAACCTCAGTATTTAGCTACTAATTTTCACAATGGAAAACGACAAGTGGAATCGGAATGAAGCCCAAGTGGGGGGTTTAGTGATCGGCAACAGACAACGAACTATAGAGGAACTTATCAACAGTGTAACAAGAGGACTAAATTAAACTAATATTGTGTCTTTTGATGAATATGGTGTGAGTAATAGTGTTCTTAACTTATCAAGTGTTTCTTTGGATGATGTGCAGTTGTGTGCTCTGAACAAGGGTTTAAAATTTATACCAACGTCTCTACCTAGATTGTACATGTTAAAGGTGGAAACATTTAGATTATGTAGAAAGTTACATTTAATTACTTTTCTGATAACTGCGAGAGGGATAGTTTAAGTTTGAATTTAGTTGAGAATTTAAGCGATGATAGTGAAGATTTAGATGAAAGTTTTTATACATGTGCATCAGATATGGATGATTTAAATCCTTATTATTGTTTGGACACGACTTGTGTAAAACAAAAAAGTGATTTTATTCCATCATACACACATGATGGTGTTAAACAATTTTCTGCCATGGTTTCTTATTCTTTGGAGAAAGCGTATATAGAATTTATGCAAATTAGAGACTCTGTTTCCTATAATTTATGTAAAACCAAGTGGAAAGCCTTGAAAAAGCTGGGGGAACAGAGGGGACTTGTTTTTAAACGCTAGGATAAGGGTAACCAGTTGGTAGTTATGCATGCAAATCAATATATGCAAATGTGTATGGAACATCTTAATCATGAAAATACTTATGGTAAAGTTTTAATTCAAGAATTTATTAATGCAAAAGAAAAATGTCAGGCATTGTTATTTAGAGGCTACAGGCTACAGGCTAGGGTATTTTACAAAAAATGACAGATAAACTATATAATGAAAATAACTCTATAGCATGTTTTTAAGGTCTCCCTAAGCTGCAGAAAAATATGCAAAGACCTCCAGGTACATCAAACTATTTTTAAAAAAATATTGGTGTATTCCTTCATAATTTTTTGTTGCCATATGTGATGAAGTTACCTTCATTTATTAAGGACACTTTTGATTTTTTACAAAAGATTCAAACAGAGACTGGTCAGAAGGGATGCACTGGATTTCTGTTGACGTTAAAAGCTTATATACCTCTATACATCATAAATATGCTTTAGAAGCTTTGATTTTCTTTTTAGGTGACAGTCCAGTAAGTCATTACATAGTAGAACTCAAGCACTGTTACAGTAGCCTCAGTTATATGAGTAGAGTACCATAGCTTAGACTGAGGTGGAAGGATAATGCTCCAAGTGCTCCTGAACAATTGTCCTAGCAAAGCCTGCCCTGACATAGAGAGGTAATCCAGTTTGTAGTGCTTCCTAAACGTACAGAGAACCAAGTTGCTGTTTCTAGAATATTGCTCAAATCCACCCCTTTACAAAAAGCCACAGAAGAAGTCAAGACCCTGGTAGAATGAGCCTTGATCCTGTCTGGAAATATTTTGTTATGGTGGGTGTAAGAAAGGTAATAGCATGGGACAATCACTTGGAAACAGTCTGTTTTTACACAGGTTGTCCTTTTTTTCTTATCTTCCAATGACAGACAACTGATCAGCATTTCTAAAAGAGTTTGTTCTGCTAAGATAGCACCAGAGTTGTCTGTGAACATCCAAGGTATGCAGTATCCTCTCTCCATTTTTAGGTTCTGGAAATAAGACCAGGAGATGGACAGCTTGGCTTAAGATAAACTCTAACATCACTTTAGGTATAAATAATGAGTTATTAAAGAAACCCTGTCTTTGTGGAAGATGAGATAAGGATGACCTACCATAAAATCTTGCAACTCAGATACTCTTCTTGCAGATGTCAGACAACAGGACTTCTTTCCGTGTTAAGAACCCTAAGTCAACCTGATGACCTGGTTCAAATTGAGCAATAGTTAGTTTTTCTAATGCAAAACTGAAATCCTGATGACCGCCACCTGTTTTCTAGGAAGCTTAGTATACAATACTCCTTTAAAAAAAACATGTTCACATGAGTCCGCTTTGGAAAAGGGGGATCCATATGGAGACAGGTTGAAATGGCCAACAAGTGGACCTTGATGGAGGAGTAAGACAGGCCAAAAGAAAGTAACTCACATGATATAGAAAGACAGAAACACTAGCGTGGAATAGTTGCTGGTGCTTTGCTTGGCACCACCTAGAAAACCTTTTTTATTTATTAATGCAAATTTTTCCTAGTTGCAGTTTTTGTTGCCTCCTTTAATAACTCCTGCAAGTCCTCAGAAAAAAGGTGCCTAAAAAGCATAAAGATTTTATCATCCAGGCAGAGCTGATAGTGGGTGAAAAAGGCAACTGCAGTTGTTTGAAGTCAGGATATATTACACACCCCTTGTCTAAAGTGAGAAGGTCCAGTCTGTATGTGGTAATTGCTGCTGGACATTTCCAAAAGAAGGAAGAAAGTACAGTTGTCTAAAAGCTTACCATAACAGTAGATGTCCTCCTCTTCACTGTTGCAGTATTCTTCAAACTAGGGATCTCCTGCCAAGGATAGACCAATGTCCTGCTAGTATACCAAAGGCTTCAGATTTAGCATGCACTGTATGTCACATGTATGCTTCCCGTACAGAACATTACCCAGAACTGAATTTCCCCACAATACAAAAGTATCCACAGAACAGAAGAGGCTATACACATCCAAAAGAATAAACTGCAGATGGAAAAAGGGGGACCCTCAGTCAGGAGAGGAAGCAAAACAAAACCCAAAAGAAAAAAGATGGGTTGGAAGGAGGAAGCAGATATTGCAACAGTGAAGAGAAGAACATCTACTATTATGGTAAGATTTTACACAACCGTACTATGTCCTATATCACTGTTGCAGTATACTTCACCTTAGGGAGAGTACAAAAGTTCAAGAAAAGAATTAGGAGGTAGAAGGCTGGGAAGAACCCTCAACAAACCCATGCTGAATGGCTCGAGCAAAACCTGCACTGACCCTAGAAACATATCCAACTTATAACTCTTAGTATAGGTATGCATAGAAAACCATGTAGCAGCTGCAAGGATAGAATTTGTGCCCAACCCCTTGAAGAACAGACCTAGGGAAGTGAGCGCGAATAGAAGTATACATGCATTTGCCATGAAATGAGAAATAAAAGGAAATGGCCTTAGATATCAAGGAGGAGATGGTTTGCTTAGAAACAGCCAAACCCAATGTCCAGGGATGAAATGAAACAAAAAGCTGGTCAGACTTACAAACAGCATTAGTTTTATCCAAATACTACCAAAAGTATTGGTGAAAATCCAAGGTATGCAGAACCCTCTCACTAGCAGACTGAGGAGAGGGAAAAAGGAAGAGAGTTGTACTGCCTGACTCAAAGACAACTCATTTACCACTGTGGGCATAAAAGAAGGATTAGTATGAAGGGAAACTCTGTCTCTGTGAAGAAAAAAAAAGGAGGGATGGCCATAAGGGCCTTTAGCTCAGAAACCCTTTGAGCAGAAGTAAGAGTGAGCAATAAGTTAGTCTTTCAGGTACAATGCTGCAGAGAAGCTAAACCTGCAGGCTCAAAAGGTGCCTAGGTCAATTTTTCCAAAACGAAATTATGATCCCAAGAAGGAGGGTCTAAGATGCAAGACACATTTAAGAAACTGACGTCAAAGTGAGAAGCCAAAGGATTCAAGGGCAGACAGGCAGAAATAGCTGGGAAATGGTTCTCTACAGAATAACAGGCCAAGCCAGATTGGAGCAACTCACACAAATAGGAGTGAACCAAAGGGACCACCCATCACTGATAAAGGGTCCTTATGAGCATTGGCACTAGGCAGAAAATCTCTTGCATTTGGTCATAAAAGACTTTCTGGTTGCAGGTTTTCTTGCCTGCTGTAAATCCTGAGCATATCCTAGAAAAGAGGTGCCTAAACAGGATCAAAACCCTATCACCCACAGTGTCAGCTGAAGAGTAGAAAAGTGAGGATGGATGACTGACCCCTTGTCCTGTGGAAGGGGGCCCAACTGGTGAGGTAATTTGTGATGATTGCCCCTGGCCAGATGCATTGACAGGGAGAATCAGTTCGGTCTTGGCCAAAAGGGAGTCACTAAAAAGATTTTTGGGGAGTCTAGATGAATCTTCTGCAGGACTCATGGAAGTAGGAAAGGGGAGGAAAGGCATACAGAAACATTCCCTTCCAAGAAGAGTAAGGACATCCATCTTCCATACCAGATGTCATGACACTCACAAACAGATGAGAGGGAGCTGCCTGTTCAGATGGGAGGCAAAAAAGTCTACATGAGGAATACCCCACAGATGGACTATGTCGAGGAACATGTCTCTGTAAAGCATCCATTCATGAACCTGTGTTTTGGACCGCTGAAGCAGTCTGCCACTAAACTGTGCTCTGAGGAAATATACACTGCCTGAAGAGTTAAATGATAACTGACGGCCAGATACCAGGCCTGAAGAGCCAAAGATCTTGAACGTTTAGATGACCACAGTCTGAAGCACCTGTGAACAGTTCTTGAGAAGGAACTGGGGCCTAAAAGGGCAGGCCTGGGTTGAGGGAAAGTTACTGAATACACCACACGATTTCCTGCTTTAGATTAGGAAGGACAGCCACACTGAAATCCAGAGAGTGGCAGTGCTGAAGCCAAACTGACTTGCGGTACCACTGAAGTTTCCACATGTGAGGAAACATTGGAATAGAAGAGGCCATGAATCCCAGTACTCGAAGAAACTCTCTTGCTGAAACAGGATGCAGAAGAAGAAGCGACTGAAAAGAAAGCTCTCAAGGACAGACCTTTTGAAGGTGGAAGAGAGACAAACATTTGCACTGTTTGAATCCTGCAACCCATAATCCTGAGAGGGAGTTAGGAAAGACTTTTGAAAGTTGATAGTTAATGCCGGACTTAGGAGGATGGATTTGATGAGAACCAGATCCTGTAAATAGGCAACTAGGGGAAGGCACCTGAAGCAACAAATCATCTAGATAAGGTAAAATCTCAATGTCTTGGAGTCTGCAAAAGGCAATCACAGGAGCTAGTCATTTTGCAAATCCACTTGTGTCAGTAAAGAGGCATAATGGCAAACAGAGAACTGAAACTGAGAGCAGGAAGAAACAGAGAAATGTAAAAACTTCCTGAAAAGAGGGTAAAGAGAAATAGGAATGCTAAGCATCCTTCATATCCAAGAACACCAGAAAAGCATAGGGTGATACAAGAGCAAACAAGGTTTGAAGAGTAAAGCTTCCAAAAAGAAGGAACCTTGAGAAAAATGTTAAGCAAGAAAAGATAGGTCTCCAAAATGCCCTCCTTTTGAGGGACTAGGAATATCCTGGAGTAAAATCCCTTTCCTACTGGTGAAGGAGGGACAGGTGGAATAGTTCTCTGGTTCATCAAGAATACAAGGACCTCTGATAAATGAGGAAGTTATTCCAGAAGAGGTTGGTGAATTCCTGAAAAAGGATGGAGAGATTTCCACAGCACGAAGTAACCCTGGCATATGATACTTAGAACCCAAGAATTTGAGATGATGATATGTCAGTTTGAAAGTCACAGGGATAGCCAAAGGGACATGGCAACATGACCGAGGGAAAGGGGGGTGCAAGATGTCAGAAAAACAGGCTTGTCATATAAAGGAAGCTTCTGAGCCAAAGGAGTCTGAGAAGCCTTAGCAGGAGAAGCTCACCTACCACTCTTCCTGCCTTTGGTGGGCTGATAAGGCTGCCTATGAACAAAAGCAGACCTAGAAGGATAGTTCCTTAGGGATAGGGGACACAAAAATATGTTTAAGATCCTGCAAAGCTTTACCTTTTTCCTGAACAGACTTAAAAATATCAGTGGCAGCAATCCCAAACAGATTTTTAATATCCAAAGGAGCATCCAGCAACTTGGCCTTAATGTCTTCAGGAAAAGACTGCAGACAAGTCAAGAATAATGCCTCATGACAGACCCAAAGGAAGCAGCTCTGGAAGAATCATCAGCAGCAGCATTATAGCTAAACTTGACAGAGTGATGAGCCACCTAAGAGTCAGAACCCAAAGTAGATAGAGCAGAAAATTTTGCTTCACAATCAGAGGTTTGAAATAATCTGACAAGCTTGAGCAATCAAGGCCAGAGCATATTTGGTCATGTGGATCTGGTAATTGATGGTCAAAAAGGCCAAAGTAGAAGCAGTATAAGCCTTCTTACCAATTCCCTCCACTGTCAGACTTTTCTTTATCTAAAGGCAGAAGCTTGGAAGAGGGCAAAAGTTTAGAAAACTTGTCAGAGACCACCAACACCACAGCAGGATCAGCAGAAAGACACTAAATAAGAATCAACAGTTCTTAGGAACCTTATAGAACCGGTCAGGTTGGTTTGGAGCAGGAGGCCGGGAATCAGGAGACTTGGAAGCAGCTACAGAGGTGTCTAATAAAGGCAACCAACACAGGAGGTACTGCAGAACGTTTAGGAAGGTCCACCTGATGCAGCTTACAGGATCTTTTCTGGATATCAGGCACTTGAGAAAAATCCCACTTAAAAGTATTCCACCATTCTAGCTAAAGTGTCTCCAAAGACAATTCCTCAAAAGACGACTCAGGACTTATGAACTCTTCTTCATCAGAAACATAAGCCAAAGGCAAAAGCATCTGGGAACAGTGAGACAAAAGTTCCCTAGGCCATTTGGAAGAAGTTGAAGTCCAAGGGAGGGTAGGTACAGAAACCACTTGGGGAGGCTTCAAGGCAATTAAGGCATTAAACAGGCCCAAAGTAAACTCCTGCCATTCCAACTGAAGATCCTTAGGGCAGAGAGAAATATGTTTAGTTGTCTGCTTTTTCATGTTAGGGATGTCCAGCCCTAACAAACATCTGAAGTTCCGACCCTTGACAAGATTCAATAAAGAGTATGGAATCTCTTCCCTGACCAGAATCTGTCCAGGGCCCTCTGAGATTGCCAGCTGCAGTTCTCTCTCCACAACTAGAGCAGACACCTGCAAAGCCTCACAGGATGTGCAAAACAAAGGATCCATGCTGGCCTCCAATGATTTCTTGGCCTTCTTAACAGTACCTTAGGATAGAAGATTCCATCATGCTACCCTCAGCTAAAAGTTCAAGCCTTTGGTTCTCGAGTTAAATGGCCAGGGATGACAATCAGCTTCTAACAGTCTTAGGCACAAACACTTTAAAAATGCTACAGCATGTATGGTTGTGGGAAGCACCCAGATAAAATAGGTACTGTTCATGATGATCCTTATGAAGAAGCTACTTCCTACACTGACATTTTCCTTCCTGGATCACATGAACTCTACTTAACCAAAAAAAAAGACCACAGTGGGGCATTTATCTGATGGCTAGGTATTCAGCACAGCAAAGGGCATTCAGTCCTTTAAAATCTTCAGCAAAGGGTATTCAGACCGACAAGTGATGATGGCATTCAGATTGGCAGCAAAGAAGTTCTGGATAACTGCATCCATACATCAACTTTATGTTCTATGTCCTGTATGGGGAGCATTCATGTGACACATGGCACAAACAAGATGTAAAGGCTTTGGTATACTGGCTGGATGTTGGGATATCTTTGACAAGATATCCCTAATATGAAGACTACAGCAACAGTGATGTAGAAGGACACCCACTGTTGCCTGTGCAGAAAGGGAGTCAACACAATGATCTACGGAGAGTCCTTCTGAATCTTCAGAATAAACATGGATATTAGTGGAAAAGCATACAGGAATATTCCTGTCCAAAAAAAAAGATAAAAGCATCTGTTTGCCAGACCTTCTTGCATGGAGTCTTGCAGATGAATTTTGCCTACTGATTGCAGTGAGTGGAGGTGAAAATATCTATTTGAGGTGTTCCCCACAGCTGGATCAATTCTGGTAAGACCCCCCGATTCGATTTCCATTCGTGAGGGCCTGCCCTTGTCAGCTTGTTTGCCACACAATCTTGCTCTGAAGATATGTAAGATGCCTGTAGAGTAAGACTGTGCTGAAACGGTATATCCCAGGCCATCATGGCTAGCCTACACAGAGGGTAAGATCTGTTTCCTGCCTGCTTCTTCATGCAGCATATCACCTTAGTGTTGTCTGTAAACACTTGAAGAGGTGCTGGGGATCAAAATGTCAACATTTGTTTTATATTTGTGTCTATTGCTCTGTCTTTTTTGTTCCAAAGACCATGCCATTTCACCCTGAAAGACACTGCACCCCAAGCAAAGTTTCAAACATCCACTTTGCCAGACTGTGCTGGAGGTGGGAGGGAGAATGGGAAACTTGGATTTTGACAAGTTTAGTATCTACAACAAAGAATCTATTTTCACAACTTCCAAACCTCAAATCTGGAATGTCATCTGTTGTTGATGTTGGAACCATAGAGATTTCAAGTACCATTAGATTTTTCTCATGTGAAGCCTAGCAAGAGGTATTATGAGAATCACTAATTCCATGAGACCCAGAATTCGAAGAGCTTGTCTTACTGAGACCTTATAATCTTTAAGGAAAAACTCAGGAATAGATCTAGATAAAAAAATACTTTTTCCTGTGGAAGAAAAGCTCTTTGAATGGAAATATCTAGGAGACACCCCAGGAAAACAATCCTGTGAGGAGGAGTCAGAAACGATTTATATGTTCTCCTGGAACCCTGGACCATTTGGGAGACCATTCACCAAGTGAGAGATTCCCAGAACCTTGAAAAAGACTCTGCAGGATAAGTAAGTCATCTAAGGAAAAATATGAATACCTTGCAGTCTGCAGAACACTATCATAGGAGTTAGACACTTTGTGAATACCAGTGGAGCAGTAAACAGACCAAATGTAATGCACAGAACTAATAATGTGATCCAGACACACAAAACTTTAAGCAGCATCCGAAATCTGTGTCTATAAAAATATAATGATATACATCTTTTGAATCTAAGGTCACCAAGAAACTCAAATTAGGAATAACAGATAACAGGATGCAAAGGGGAAAGATGTTGAACTCGGACACTATCACAAACAGGTTCAGAAAGGAAAGATACACAAAAGATTTCCTAAGTGGCAGGTTTTTTTTTTTTTTTGCTTCTTTTAGTACCTGCTGCACACATCCTCAAAAAAGATGCTTAAAAGGTATCACAATTGAATCATCCAGGCAGTTAGCTGAAGCTGGTTGAGATTTAGGTGTATTAAGCTCTCACTGTCTTATATGAGTGGGGCCAGTGTGTGAGAAAGCTTATAGTAATTGCTGTTCACCAATTCCACAAGAAGGGAGAACCAGTATTGCCAGGACCAAAAATGAGTCACCACAATGTTTTTAGAGCCTTTCTGAATTACCCTGAATATCAATGGAAAAGCATAAAGGAACATTTCCTGTATTACTGCATCTGTTTTCCAGGCTTGATTGCAAAACGTCCTGGAGGAGAATTTGTTCAGTTGCTTGTTTTCAAGAGGCAAAACAATTTATCTGATGTGTTCCCCACAACTGGATCAATTCCTAGGAGACCCCCCTCCCTCAATTTCCATTCCTGAGTGTGTGTCCTGCTTCTGCTTTGTTTGTCTGCCACTACAACTTACTCAGAGAGAGTGCAGGATGCTTGGAAGGTTATGGATTTCTTAAGAGCTAACACAGCCAGATTGCAGAGAGGATAGGACCTGGTGCCCCCATGTTTGTTTATTTACCTTGGAACAGCGGTGTTTGTCTGTTATTACATCTTGCAGTCCCACAGACAACAGATGATGCAGATATGTAAAGGAATAGAGCATAATCAATTTCTGACATTTACATGTTTTTGTTCTGTCCAAAAGCATTGCACCATTACCTCCAGAGAAACTGATCCCCAAGCAAAATCTGTGGTTTCTATGGCTACAAATTGTCTTGGGGTGTGAGAAGAAAAGGAGAGACCTGGGTTTGTTGTCTCTGATATCTCTACCAGTACAGTTCCTTTTTTAAAAAGTGCTAAATTGGAATCTGAAATTCCAAAGGATGCAAATGTTGGGTCCATGTACTTTTACCATACCAGTGAATTTTTCTCACTTCTAAAAGGAATCAACAGAATCATAGAAGCCAAGAACAACGGGATCATGAGAAATTCTCTTGCAGAAGTCTACATTTGACTGGAGAAATATCCACCTTCTCCTGAGTCAAAAAATCATTTTGTTCATAAGGGTCTAAAAGCCACCCAAGAAAGAAAGAAAATTGTGTGTGACACGAGTCGAGAAGGATTTACAAAGATTTATCTGTAAACTCAGATTGGTCAGAAGAGATTAAACCCATGTTAAGGCCTCATGGCATTTGGGGAAAAATATTTCAAAGATAAGTACATCATGTAAATAAGGAAAAATGTGAATGAAATGTAGTCTGCTACAAGCTTTCACAGGAGCTAGACGTTTTGCAAAGACCCTGGGAGATGTAGACAACTCAAAGGGTAATCCAGAGGACTGATAATGTAACCCAGGCATACAAAATTAGGGAAATTTCCTGAAGTTTAAAGCTACAGTGATGTGATGATGAGCATGTTATTGATCTCGTGTTGCCATAAAACTTTCTGACAGGAAGAGTGGTCAGCATCTAGCATCTTGGTACTTTCACTTATAAATTCAGAAAGGACAGATGTAGAACTTCTTAATTTCTTTGGTATTAGAAACATTCATGAATAAAAGTCTTTGCCCCATTGATCTAAAGGTACTGGTTATATGACTCTTAAGGTAAAAGGGGGGTAAAGAATATAAGGGAAATTTTTGTTTGGGTTGGAGGATTTCCTCTGAAAGGAGATTTTTGCATCCAGTGCCATCTTTAACCCTCCTGCACAGATTAGAACTCCCACAAGTCTGACACAATCTGTTTCCAAAGTGAAATGTAAACTGTCAGATTTTGGGACAGATTTTGAGAGATAAGGGTAGGAGGGGATGGAAACTGAATACTGGCAAAATCAGTCTGTAGATTCAGACTGTCCCTTTTTTGGAAAGGATCCCAGTTTCTTGTAATTCTCCACTCGCCATCTCTACTTTGCTCCCTGTTAGGCTTGAGAGGGCAGGGATTGTTTGTTTTACTTTTTAAAAGGAAAAGATTATTTGAGAGATTTATAAATGGAAACGTAAAAAAATCTTAGAAACTCCCTGTATTAATTTCCCTTTTTCATTAAATTGTTTGAGGACCTAGGTACTGAACAGCCCAAACAACTCCTCCATATCCAAAGCTGAATTTAAAATTTCAAACTTAATTCATCAGCAAACTTTTGGTTACATAGCCAAGCATCTCTCCAACAAGGTAGCAGAAGCAGTGGCATTACACAAAGTATCTGCACATGTTTAGATAGTTGAGAGAGATTAGAAACAATGGGATTCATATATGAATTACCCTCTGAAACAAGTGTGGCAGACAATTCCCTCAAGCTGTGTAGACAAAGCTGAATAAACTTCCATGTATGTCTGATAGTTACAAATTCTGTACACCTAAGTAGAAGAAAATATTTTCTTATCCAGTCTGTCCAGTACCCTGCCTTATCTGTCCACAAGGGAAGGGCTGGTGGAAACCTGCAAACCATTCCAGGCTGGCAAAGATGTAGAAATGGCAGCAGATTCAGACATAAGATGAAAGAACAACTATTTATTAGTTTGAGGAATGTCATAGTGTCTATCTGCATATTTTGGTAACTGAAGGCTGAGAATTAGGATTATTACAGGAATCATTAAACACATCTATCAATGCTGGCAAAATGGGAGGAATTGGAGTAGAATGAAGTATATGCACTTGTAACATATCATAACATCTCCTCCATTCAGGAGAAACATCCACTTGTTCCAACAAAAACACCCCATTCATCCTGAGAATTGTCTGAGAGAAAGAAAATTCCTCCAAAGACGGTGGAAAGGACCAAAGTTTCCCCACAGTAAGAGTATTAGGCTTGAGAATCTACAGGAGGAGAACAACACACGTCTCTATTGGTGTCTGAATCCTCTAAGAAAACTTTAGTTTGCTTAGTGTGTTTGGCCAGAGGACTATTTTGCTTCTGATATCACAAAACGACACAGGCAGAAAGGTATTAAGTAACGACCAAGGCCAGTGAAAAAAACCCAAACTTTAATATAAGATGTGCAAAAACCAATACAAGCACCAGCACCAAAAAGCCCTTTCAAGAGTCAAAAAGCATAACACCAGAAAACAAATACATCACTGCATTAAAAAAAATCCATCAATAAAAATAATTCAATTAAACAATTAAAAAATAATCGAGTAAAATAAAGCAATTCAGTTCAAGGACCCTACACTTAAAAAAACACCCTTGTTACATTCTAAATTTAGGCCATTAGGAGTCAGAGTACCATATTTCAAAATAATTCAACTCTCTTTAAAAAGTAGCTTTTGTTTTGAATCACTCTCCATACAAACTTTTACCTTTTCTAATATAGTACCCTGAAGAAGCTTCTCATTCCCATTATGGCACAAAGAAATGTGAATGGCAACTGAATTTTACACCCTTTGGTTTCTTATATCCTGCAGATGTTCTAAAACCTGGTTGTAAATGCTCTTTTTGTTTCTCCTACGTAAAAAAGATTATATGGGCACTTCAGGGCATATACAACCCCTTCTGTACTACAACTATACAACTTCTTAGGTGTATAAATCACATTATTAATTCTGTCAAAAATTGAACTACATGTGTACAACCAGAACAATGCTTACAAGGAATGGTACCAACTTCTCCCACACCTATGTTCCTATATAGAACCGGTGTGGTATAATAACTATGAACCAACATGTCCTTCACATTACGGCCCCTCTTATAAGAGTAACATAATTTATCAAGGAGCAACCCAACTAAACTCTTATCTTTAAATAAAAAATCCCAATAATATTTCACAACATTAGAAAAAAATATCAGGAAAAGTAATATACTCTAATAAAAAAAAAATATTTTCTTTATTTCCAGGTCCACCTCTTATGTTACTAGACCATTTATTATTTCTGGCCGTATCATGTCAATCATCCTTGGCTAGCTGATTAGTGGATGCTTTATAAGATGCATCTTGAATACAACAGTTATCATAGCCCCGTTGTTTAAATTGATCACACGTCTTTTTAAACTCGGCCTCAAGAACCTTTTCTTCATTACAAAGTCTTTTTACAAGGAGTAATTCTCCATAAGGTAAATATCTCATCAAATGGGGGGGTGGCAGCTCCCACTATACAAAAAGTGGTTGCCGTTCTCAAATTTCCTATGTATTTTAGTTTTCACCCCTACGTTTACAACACCTTCCAATTCTAGATCTAAGAAGATAACATTCCTACTTCTTTGTACTCCATCAAAACAAAAACCAAACTGATTATGCAAATCACCTAAACATTCATTAACCTTGACAACTCCCCCATCACATAAAAATATTAAATCATCAATGTATCTATAGTATCGAACAACATGGTTTTTATAAAACCCAATATGATAAAGAAATTCTAACTCACAAAAAAACAAACAAGTTGACATACATGGGGGCAAAAGATGCCTCCATGGCTGTGCCCTTCACTTGCCTATAAATTCTGCCATTAAACTGAAAAAAAATATTAGTTAAACAAAAACAAACCAGATCTAACAGAAAATTAAACAAGGGCCTTCATACCCCATTCATGACGTATATTAGTGTAAAGGCTACAAACATCCATCACTAGCCAGAATGTCCATGTTGACCAATTTATTGTTTTTACCTTTTCCAAAAATTCAAAACTGTCACGTATATAAGAATCTAATCTTTCTACATAAGGTAGTAAATAATGATCCGATAAGCCCATGTTATTCAAAAAATAGCTACTGGCTTAAACTATGGGCCCTCCCTGGAGGTAGAAACAGGTTCTTGTGCACCTTGGGTAAACAGTAAAATTTCGCCAGTGTGCATCCAGTAGTAGAATTTCTTTTCAACATCCACTTTAGGCAGGTAAACCAGTCTATAACCTTTTTGTATTAACATAATAAAACTAGCCTTTGCTTGATTACATTCAGACACATTTACAACCTTATATGTATCAGTATCATTTAGATGTTCATAACACATTTTTCCATACTGTAAATATAATAATGCATTACCACAATCTTATTCCCCTTGCCTGATGGCTTAATTACTAACTCATGCCGTTGGCTTAAGTTATTCAGAGCCAACCATTCACATTTAGTTAAGTTATATTTCACTTCATATTTTTTATTTTCAAAATCCTTAAAAGCTTTTTCTGTTGCACAATTCAACATAGCTGAAAAATGGTTTATAGTTTCATGCATAAGTGCCGGACCATAGGGGGAGGGAGCACCCCCCACACACACACTTTTACAGCTGCAAGGAGGACTCATGGGTGTATCGCACACTAACTTGAATTTAAACAGAAAAGTGCGTGGGAAAACAAAACACAGTCTGCTACCAGAATCAACTCAACACCCACGGTAAGGAGAAGGTTTTGTGCAAGGCTTTTGGTGTGCCCCGTTATTGCATTTAGGAAAGTTGTGCTCCATTATTACTGCTGCATTTAGGAAGGCTGTGCTCCATTATTATTGCTGCATTTAGGAAGGTTGTGCTCCGTTATTAGTGCTGCATTTAGGAAGGTTGTGCTCCGTTATTACTGCTGCATTTAGGAAGGCTGTGCTCCGTTATTATTGCTGCATTTAGGAAGGTTGTGCTCCGTTATTAGTGCTGCATTTAGGAAGGTTGTGCTCCGTTATTACTGCTGCATTTAGGAAAGTTGTGCTCCGTTATTATTGCTGCATTTAGGAAGGTTGTTAACTTTTGTTTTGTTCCTAAGAAAATGTCTTTGTTCAAACTGGCTGCTAAATGTCTGTCTCAGTATTAATATTGTTAAAAAAGTGCCCTCGATTTGTGATCTTTTCCTGCTGATTTTCCCCTGGGTATTAGTTGTTGAGCAAGCTGCATTTTCCCCTAAAAACTGCCCACCCGACATACAAAATCTTTAACTGTCTAAGAGCAAGCTTTACTTGTTCCACATGTTTGTATACCACAGTTGCAGTATTTCTGAAATGATTTGGTCCAAATCTGAATACTACAGGCCATGCTTGTCACAAAGGTTAGTTTAAGCATATATGTAAAATATAATGTTGGATCAAGTTGCGTATTAAAACTTTCCATACAAAGATACTTTGGGTACCTATAGGTTATTGTCTCTCTCCCCTCCTTCCTCAACATCCTCCTTTTAGCACAAGTTATTTGTACAATTCCTAAAATTATGGAAAGACAAATGTTAAAAATAGGGACTTATTTTAAATATTGTTCTTAAAAACTTATAAAGTTGCTAGAATAACAAGGTTTACGTTAGCATACATTTTCTGAAGGATACAAAATCTGAAACTCAAAAATGTATGTCATTAGAGAGTTCAAATCTGCACGACAGAAACCACACATTTTATAAGGAAGATACAAGAAATATGAGGCGAAAAACTGGACAGTTGAGAGGTATGCGAGACCCTCACCTACACATACTCATAACTATAATGTAGGACACTCGTAACTGTAATGCGGTTGGGTATAAATTTGGCCAACTGGATTACATTAGTGAATGCTTTTAGCAGATTATTCCACGGTGATGCTAATAACTGACAATTTGTTTAGTTTGCACAGGGCGAAAGCTGTGTAGTTGAATCCCTAATAACACACGTCCGATAAGTGATATTTGTAAATATTTTTTCAAAGTACTGTAAAGTAAAGCTGTGTGATGTACAGCAAAAATACTTACGCAGTTTATATACAAGTTGTGCAAAAATCCTTTATTGAAGTATGAGATTACTATCAAAACTGGCAGAGTACAGGCTAGAATAGCCAGACAAGAGGAGAACAAGGACTTTGCCTTGTGCTTATAGTTTCAGCCTAACCTGTTTAAATTTTAATGAGGGGGTTTGCCATTTACTTGCCTTATTTCATGTATCTGGTTTACTGAACTTGAACGCCCCATAGCATTTAAGGGTCCCTTTTGGCAATTAAAGGAAAATTTGATTACTGTGTTAACTCTTGGTACTGTTTGTTTAGTTTCATATTTTGTACTTTGCATGTACTTGCTCTGTTAGATTGGGGGTGAGATGGCACCCACTTTTTAATAAGGCATCCTTTCCACAACCACATTAACTGGAGCAACGCACAACAGTGCTCCATTATTATTGCTGTATTTAGGAAGGTTGTGCTTCATTATTATTGCTGCATTTAGGAAGGTTGTGCTCCATTATTATACCTGCATTTAGGAAGGTTGTGCTCCATTATTGCAGTGTGTGTGCTCCGTTATTATTGCTGCATTTAGTGTGTGTGTGTGTGTGTGTGTGTGTGCGTCTGCGTGTGTGTGTGTCCAGTTACCTATACCTGGTGGTTAGAACTACTCAGGTTCAAACCCTGTACCTTAGGTACAAACAGCCTGCATTCCCTACCCATACCACAACTTGTGGTTAGCACTACTCAGGTTTAAACCCTGTACCTTAGGTACAACAGCCTGTATTCCCTACCTATACTACCACTTGTGATTTAGGGAGTTGAGTCCATAGTTCTCAACTGTCTAGATTTTCACATTTGGCTCGTACGTTTGGTCTGTTCTTGTTAAAATTTGTGTTTTTCTGACAAATTAGTGAGAATGGAATTCACTAAATAATGATAGCCCTTTAAGTTTCACTCTTCCTATCTTTTTAGGAAATGCATGGTAACACAAAACACTATTTTAGCAACTTTCTAAGTAATTATACAAGCAATACTTAAAATGTGTCCCTGGTTTTGGGCCTTTGCCCCCCCCCCCCCCAAATAAATGTTGGCTTTTTCCAGATTTCCTCTGCTGTGAAATTGAGAGGCTTAGTTGTGTCATGTGAATGGTGCAGTGGTAGTATTGTAAGAGGTTCTCTGGTTTGATTCTTGGCTGGGGTCCTCTCTGTGTGGAGTCTGTATGTCCTCCCTGCATTTGTGTGGGTTTCCTCCGACATTAGAGAGACACGCATCTGCAGCATTTCTTCCTAGACCTCTACAGAAAATTGGCTTTGTTCCAAGTCAGACTTTTCCAGTAAACAAATGTTAAATAAAAAAATTTACAAGGAGCTGAGAGCTTCAGGGGAAGAGAAGTTTAGTGTTGCTTATTCCAAGTGTGTTTGCATTGTTAGTAGAAGGCTGTGTGCTCTATTCCCACAGTATGCAGATGGATCACTGATATTGAACTGTGTTGTACTTTACAGGGAGTGGAAGCTGCAGTCCTGTAAATGTCCTCCTTTGGAAGAGTTACCCAGTAAATATGAACCTGTTAGTTTGCAATCCACTCCCTATCGTAACATTACTAGCTTATCATTTTTAATGTAACACAGGCAATTTATTCTTCAAGGGCAACAGCCACTTTATTTGTAGATGAAACAATGAATTATAAAGCTGTTTCCTAGCAGCAATCTCTTCATTAGTTAGAGATTCCTTTAATGTGGAATTATTTAGATCACATACTTCTGCAGAGATTTTCCATATTTACTCATATTGGTGGATTGTAATGACAGGAAGTTTGAGTGCCATTTTATGGTTGAAATTTTCTGAAATGTATAGTTTGGTCATTATTGGTTCATAAATTTTGTTTCATTGTTTATTAGACTGTTCAAAAGTACAAATTTAAAACACATTCTAACAGCCGGTGCTGTATTATACAAGGAATATCATTTAATACAATCAGAAAGGTGACTCAGAATGCATACATGTATGCATGGCTGTAAAAATGTGTTTGAAAACAGCCCAGAGGAAAGTGTGAAAGGCTCAAAATCATGGGCAAATTTTAAGCTTTACTCTTGTTACCAAAACAAGGGATGAAATTAAAACAGTTCACACCACATTAACTTGACTTGGCCAAGCTTTCTAACAAAATCCCCTACTCACGTGTAGTATAAAAAATGAATAATGTAGGAGCAAACATTTGCATCACTTGCTGGATTTCCAACTTGCTCACAGGAGGCAGGAAATCAAAACGGGAAGCGACCAGTCACCAATGGAGTTGCCCCAAGATTTGCTGCTGAAATTCTTTTCTGTTTGGCATATACATCTCAAAAGTAAAAGGAAATACCAAAAGGCTTTGGCCGGCTAAGTCTGAGATGACTGCAAGCTAGGAGCAGTTATTGAATCCCCAAAAGACTTAACCATCATGCAGAAAGGTTTGTCCCAAATAATAACTGGTGTCAAAATCATGACAATGCCCTCTGAGAACTGACCCAATTGTTTGGCATTTGGGAACTTGTGTGTACAGTGACCTAACTTTTGACTAACATGTGCCCACAGTCATAAGAAAGTATTTGTATATTGCACAGCTTATAAACAAACTGTGACTAGATCTAGAGATGTTGTCGTTGTCCCTCTTTACAAAGCTCTCATTAGGTCAATCATTTTGTATAACCCCCACTTTGACATGTATCTGCCCAGCCCCATGCAACAATTGGAATACCTTCAGAGATACCTTACTAAAAGGATGCAAGTCTTAAACAATAGGTCTTGCATGGACCACCTCAAAGATTTATTACTATACTCAGTATCCTGCAGAGTGCTTAGAGGTAATGTGTCTGGCATACAAGGCATCCTCCGACCTAATACAGATGGACCTACTGAATGTCAGCAAGTCAAATGACATTATAAATACCCAGTCCAGGTATCTAAACTGAATGTTGTGGAGAGATGGATATATATCACAGAACAGACTATCCATAAAAATAAAACAAAGCTTATCCATCCATATTCAAATGCAACTTGGATCTAAGGATGGGTAATAGAAAATGTACTCCAGGATTGCCTCTCATGCCACTAATGATTAGAGGCAGTTGCTAAATGCTGCATCCCTTACATGGGTCCCTTCAAATTATCTATGGTATGATCACAGTTATTCTGACTAGGACTAATATACAATTATCAACCATGGGATAGGTAAGACCAATCAGAAAATGTTAATTCAAGTGCCGAAAGGGAAATGCCTTAGCTTAAAATGTCCTCCATGTGAACCTATGTTGTGGTAGTAAATAGTTATAAAAAATTGCCCTTTTTAGATCACTAAGTGCCACTCTTACCCTCTGCCCCCCAGTCTTCAATGGGTCTATACTATATAAGCGAATGCTCAACACTGCAAACACTGTATAATCGACCCAAATTCCAAGAAAAGACAAAATACCCAACAAACAAATCAGCGATTTTTTTCCCAGGGAAAAAAAAAATCTGATCCATTAAAAAAAATAAAAAAACCCACAAGATAAAGTGGGGGGCTTCACGCCCCAAGCCCCCCCCCCGATGTGGGGGGGCTGTGCCCCCCACACCCTCCTACTTAAATATAGCAACTCTGAGATGGCACCACAGTGGAAGAAATGGCTAAGTTCCGAAAACAGCCCAGTGATTTTTTTCCCCTAGGAAAAAAAATCATTGTTCCATGCTTTCGAAATTTTGCTATTTCGCGGAAACAAGTTTGATTAAGCAGCATTCGCAATTTCAAGCATTCACTGACTTAACAGGAACCAGTCTTCAACAGCTTCCAGCGCCAATGCTTTCATGCATAATGATGGAATAAAGTCACTTTTATATAAAATGTCATCAGTATTTATCAAAGAGTATGCATTTATGCATTCACTGAATCATCTTCCAAAGAAGAATCACAAGAAAAAAACATTACATTCATCCAAAATGTATTATCTAAATTTCCCTCTAGCATGCCCCCTTCTGGTTGAGATTCCACATTACAATGAGAAAAATAAAACAATAAGTACAACTTTCTAACAAAACAGAAAATATCTATTTTAATCTTGTGCAACCCTGGTAAAACAGTAGGTACAAACTTCAGTCCATAATTTAAGACAGAATATTCAATATCAGTCAATTCCAGCCCAGATAAATTCAAAACCAGGCCAGCAGAAGCATTATCAAAATTACTTTGAGAGACAGAAACAAAAGAATGAATATCAGTACCATTTTCTTCTCATCACATTCCTGAAACTACCGCTCTCTCGTTTATTCTGCACACTATCTTTTCTGTGGTGTATCAATCCCTTCCTTGTTCTTCACGAAAACCTTGGTCAATATAAAGGATGTTGAGCCCGTGGCAAAGGAGGATAAGCCACATCTTCCCCTGACGAGCTCACGGCTCAGAGGAAGCAAGACACTCTGCATTGTCTTGGATTAGTTTCCTGATTAAAGGCGTGCCTGCCTGCCCTTTTGCTGTCTCTCTCTATTCACATCAGCCTGGAAGGCTGAACCATTACTATAGTCATTAATATCCCTTTTTAACTTTTTCATTTTCCATTCCATCAATTCTTTGGAAAAATCCTTCAAACTATTATTAATGTCATTTAAAGCTTGTTCAAAGCAGGGCAGAGACATTTGGCTAGTAAGAGTGGTACAAAGGGAGGAAATCTCCTCCCTTAGCACATGTTGTTTTAGTACATCCTGTTCAATCAGAATGTTAACCCACTCAATCACACAACAATGTGCTGCTGCTTTCCAGCATGTCTCAAATCGTTTATCTTCAGCATTAACTGAGTCAAAAGATGAAGGATTTTCATATACCCTTAGACCCCTTGGTGTTATGTTCAATTCACTGTATCTTTTAAACTAGCCAAATTATAAAAAAATGAGGTTCCTTTATGCAGTAAATGCTCCAATTAATCTAAATTAATTTTTAACTCAGCAGAAAGATGTTCATCTTGTCTCTGTCCCACTGATGCAAAAGGATCCATCATTCTCAAATTATGATCATCTTCCAAAAGCCTTTCCCAGGCATGTAAAGGGACACTACTTCCAGAGTTACTTCCCCGTCTGTAACTCATTCTGCAGACTGTAGCATATACTGTTCCATAGTTGTGTGTGTGGCATCAACAACCTCATCTCGAAAAATACGAGATATATTAAAAGAAGGGTCACTGGCCATAAAATCCAATTTCATAAAACAACACAGGCAGAAAGGTATTAAATAATGACCAAGGCCAGTGAAAGAAACCCAAACTTTAATATAAGATGTGTAAAAACCAATACAATGTCCAGCACCTCAGCCAAAAAGGCCTTTCAAGAGTCAAAATCATAACACCAGCAAACAATTAAACACATCACTGCATTAAAAAATACACCAATAAAAATAATTCAATTAATTAAATAAAAAAAAATAATCAAGTAAAATAAAGCAATTCAGTTCAAGAAGCCTATACTTTATAAAAACACCTTCCAATTGCATTCTAAATTTAGGCCATTAGAGTTCAGAGTACCATATTTCAATTGTCTGAAAGAAAGAAAATTCTTCCAAAGACGGTGGAAAGGACCAAAGCTTCCCACAATAAGAGTATTGGGCTTGAGAATCTACAGGAGGAGGATAACACGTCTCCATTTATGTCAGAATCCTCTCAGAAAACCTTTGTTTGCTTAGTGTGCTTGGCCAGAGGGCTATTTTGCTTCTAAGGCTATATGAAAGATTAACTGCTTGTAATAACTGCCTAACCAAGGCAAGAAAATCATCTTTCCTAACAGGCACCATTTCTTCAGATGAAAAATATTTAACATTTTGCTGTGCAGGAAAACCTTTGGTTGAACACCAATCCTAAGATGACACTTCTGCCTTGTCTAGAAGACTCTACCCAAATTACCCAAGCAACATCACCCAGGAGCGTCTCCCAGAGCCAGAGAAGATGGTACTTCCATACCCTTATCAGACACTGAAACATCTGAAGATGATATGGCTGAACTCCAGTTTGTGGTGCCTGAAAGGCCTACACCAGGGGTAGCTGGAGAAACACGTGAGTAGCCTGAGGAATGACAAATGGCCAATACAGATTTACTCACCATTAGCTCAGGCATTGACTGAGCCCACATTATCAGAAAAGGATCTTTGCTGATGTTTTCTTTCTAGGTACAGCAGGAGAGAAAATAGCAGGAGTGAAGTAAGTATCCATGTTAACCAAGTACCTAAAAGCAGTAAGTGTTGGAAGATAAGTTGTCACAAAGAGTTCACAAGCAGCATGTATACACTTACATTCCATACACAGCCTCCTTTCAAAAGTAATGCACAAGCAGCATAAGAAAATCCCTTTGGAAGTGTAGAAGAAATCTCGCTGAAAGAAAATATAACAGGTTCATTCTCACAAAATGTAAACAAGCACTAACAAATAATGAACTGTCTCCTGCCCTTTTGAAATGCTTCACAACACTAAACTGTCATTAAAAATCAGCAAAGTTTACACAAGCAGTACATTTCCACATAAACATTAGTCCCCCAAAACTAAAAATAAGCCAAAAACTAAATATAACATTCTCTGACAGGAAACTTCAAATATTCAAAAGAATACTGCATTTCTTAAAGGGGAAATTAGGCAGAAAGCCCTAAATAAAAATAAATCAACATTTTCTTAAATGGGCAACAATTCTGTGTAGAAGGGTTCCCCAAATGGGACTTGTTTGCTAGAAATGAAGCTTGAAGCCAGTTGAAGCTGCTTCTTCTTGAGGAGGTATTAAAGTATTGGAGAAATCTTCGCTCTGACTGCTGATTTCCTTTCATAGGCTGTACCAGCAGTCAGGGGGGAAACAGAGATTTGAGAATCTGCCCAGCTTTTGTACTCTAGGCAGGATACTACCCATATAACCTAAAGGTTACTGTAGAAGTGGAAACAATCAACTGATTCATTCTAGAAACAGTTTCAGAGAAAGAGAATCCTTAAGAGAGACTGGCTGAAGCTACAGTCTTCCTCAGAATATGAATCAGAAATCTGATAAAACAAAATCGCATTTCAACAGCTTAATGTCATCTCTCCTATAGTAAAAAATAAAACTGAGACACACAAGCCAGCAATATTGTTAGCTTGAGTAAAACTTAGTTACTGGCTAGTAAACAAACCGCCTGGATGCCAACAAAGCAGAAACTTGGATAACATGAAGGAAACTCAACCAAAAAAATGTGAAAAGAAAACACAATTTGGAGGAATCCTGCAGTTATTCATCATAAAGCTGTTCAAGTTTTAGTTCTGGTACAAGAGATGGATTCCAGTAATTTTGATGAAAACATAAATCAAATGTACTCAGAGGTGATTAAAATAAATGAAAGTAGAGGAGTATATCAACTCAAGTAACACAAGGCTGGAAAATATATACGCTTTACCTAGCTATTCAGATGAACTGATAAAATAGAGTTTGAAATGAAGAAAAACCTGGCTGAGTAGAAAACTTCTCAAGAACATCTGTTTCAAAAACTGGCAGAGTTAGCAGACAGAATGCACTGAGAAAACCTGAGATTTGCTTCTGTACCAGGGAAACTAGGAGGAACAGACTGTATTATTTTATGAAAGCACAAAAAAGCAATTGAAAACTGGTATTCCACAACAGGACTCAACTGAAAATGCACACCAAGTGCATGTGCTAACTCTGGCTATGAGAAAGCAGTCAAGACATGTATTAGAAAACATGCAATCATACCACCAGAAAGAGTTGATCCTGACAAAACTGTGGCAACAGGGAACAGTATTAAAAATTAGAGATGGCAGTGTGTTTGAGGAAAATGATTATTCACAGAACACCAGGCAGAACAGAAGTAAATTTATCCCAAAAAACAGGCAATGGCGAGAGGAATGTGTGAGATTCAAGCTGCTGTATCCAACTGTCTTGATATTTTTTTTTTCTTGGAGGATCAAAGACATTACTGGATAAAGAACAGATCAAGGAGGAAATAAAATGTGTCCAATAAAAAGTGAACCAGCAAATAGAAGGGGACTTGGTTTATCATTCTTCTGACAATAAAGCTCATACAGAGATTTTACCAGTGAAACATTTTCTAATGTTCCAAAGGAGAATGCTTGAGAGACAGAAAAAAGCACAGGGTTTGACTAGAAGAATCAGAAGTACATTGGACTTGAACCAGACACTGGTGTTGGGAGTTGGAGATGAATAGAAAGAACAACAACACTGAAATTAGTGAATAAATGTTACTATAAAGCATCAATCACATATATAAACTGTGTGTTATATATAGTAAATCAGTTTTATGCAGTGCTTAGTCAGGGTTATTTTAGGGGGTCTTTTCAGTGACTGTAGTATGTATTAAAGATGTACTTTTTTAGCTGTAAGAAATACAGGCTTTACAGTATAACAACAGATGTATGGGTTGACAAAAGTAAGCTTAATGTTGTTATGCTCGGATCTTGGGCTGCTTGGGTGGGGTTCAAATTTTCCTAATTATATATGTACAATTAAGATATTTTCTCTTATTTTTACAAAGGGGTGTCTAGATTAATGCAGCTACCTTAAGCTATAAATAAGATTTTTTTGAAAGCAAGTAGGCTTGAAAAAAGAAGACAAAATTATGAAAGCCATTACATCTGCAAAGATATTACCTTGTTTTCTCCATTAGCAAATGTCCAGTAGGAGTCAAGAAGTCTGCAGCTGAAGGCAGTTGTACATTCTGTACTGAGTAGAGTATACAAAGATTCAAATGGTGACAAGCTGCCTGCAGGTGTAAGCAATTAATCTTTAGAGTTCTGAGCATTCTTTGCGGAGGGAAATGCAAAATTTAAAAGTACAATTGCAAGATCATCAGAATTATGGTAAGTGAAGAAGAGATGGCAGATTTAATATTTTAATGTGTTTAATAGAGCAATATACAAAGAACAGCCAGTGTACTTTTTCTTAGGGCTAAAAGTTAATGTTTTCTGAAAGCATGCAAGACATTTTTCACACCTGCAAAGGGAGTAGAGAACAGACAACAATCAGTTTAAGTGGGAGCACAGACTATAGCATGCTCTTAAGCATTAGTAACCTTAATTTTAAATTAGGTAATACCTGTGGGTGCAGCTGTCAATTTGGGGATATTGTACCTATCAGGAGGGTTAAAAAATTTCTGAAGATGTACATGTTGGTATATATTTATTCTAAGTTAATGGGGGATGGAGTGTTCTGAAAATGTATTTAATTTTTTGTTTATGAATTTTCATTAAAACATAAGTTCTTGAAAAATGTGACATGGGTTTAAAAGGAGATGGGAAGAAAACTCTATAGAAGGTCAACCTACCAAACAGTACTGTGCACATTAAACATGAACACTGGGAATACACATTCAAAAAAACTGTCATGTAAACTAAGGTGGGAACAATACATTTTCTTCATAATGGCTACGTTACCCATATTATCATGGAAAGTAAATTGCCTTACAGGCACAGACAAAAAGGAAAAACTATTGAAATAAGTACTGTGCGAGTAGCAATGCTGTAGGAGACACATTTGGAAAGAAATAAGCATGTGAATTTAACAAAAAGAATTACATGATGAATATTCAGCATACTACCAGGGACAAAGAAAAAGGGGAGCAATTATACTAATTGCTAGTGGGGCTCCAATAGTGATAGAAGATGGAAAAAAATACACGACTGATAGATCTGTGGTAGTAAGGGGCTGCTGGCAAGGAAGGATGATTAAGCTGACATTTATAATCCATCAAAAACTGCAATTATGGAGCTTAAGAAAATTTAGAGACAAATAATCAGCTTTCAGCAAAGGATATTGCTTTTAGGTAGGGTTTGGAACTTGATTTGCAATAATGACAATATAAAGAGACCTAGAAGGGAAAATATTACAAAACAGTGTGGATTTCTGAAGACATTTATGAAAATATTTGGTATGAAAGATGCAAATTCAGTGGTGGGAGCTCAGACAGAATTTACATATTATTCCCCAAAGTATGGGCTAGACTAGACAGAAATATTTCTCAGAAACATGTTCATTTAATTGAAAGTTTTAAAACACATCCAGTTACTATTATAGTATGCACTGATTATAATGTAAGATAAAAAATATGTGTGCTTTCCCACCTACCTGTTAAAAAGATAGGAGTTTAAGGAAGAGGTAGTGGAAATTATTCAAGAGTTAGCAGAGAAGATAGCAATATCTTCAGAAGGTATAGCTAGTGAGTGGGATAACATAAAAAATTGAGTTTAAAAATAAGGTATAAATTAAGAGAGAAGAAACAGGGTTAAAAAGTAATAGGAATTTCTTGGACTGACAAAAGTTAAAGCATTGAAGAACAAGAGGAGTCTCACAACAAGAACAGATGAAATGTGTAGTGCTAAACAGAAAGCAAGGGAGTTTATGGATAATAATGTATGCATTTAGAAAGATTGTGTTAAGCAACTATAAACTTTAATAAGAATTCCAGAGCACAAAATCTTTTTGCACAATGACTTTGGCAAGAAAGTAAAACCAGTGCAGGGGGTGACTGTAACACTAAAAAAGTAATTTACAGGGCACAGTGCAATGAATGTGATGCATTCTATGTGGGCAAGACTGTAAATAAACTCAAGCGAAGGATTTCATGTCATCTGTCAGAAATCCGCTCTGGATGTAAAAATAATGAACTAGCCAAACACCTTTCTCTTCATAAAAGACACACAGGTTTTAAGTTCCAGATCCTGGATCACATAGACATGGGTGATCTTGAAGGAGACATACCGAATATTCTGGAGAAACAGGAACTCATGTGGCAATTAAAGCTGAACTCTTTTAGAAAGCCTGGACTAAACTACTACTGTTCAATTAAAAGTGCACTGGAACTTAGAAAATTGCCACATTGTTTACATGATTAATTGTTATTTTATTTTTTTTCTACAAATTGGTTTTAAATACCATTTTAAATCATTTGAAATTTAAGTATATATTTTGTTTCCATCATCATACATATATATATTTTTTTCTGGTTCTCTTTTTTCCACTTTATTCAAAATGATGGTAATAACAATACTAATTATACAATTATATAGGTTTTTAGGGTTCTTGTACACAGACCTGAAGAAGTCTAGAAGGACGAAAGCGATCTTTGTTAACAATAGGTTATGAAAATAGAAACTGATTTTTACATGCAAAATGTATATGTGTATATTTATATATAATTTTTGATCGCAAAATGAACTAAGGTTGATATATTTCCAGCCATGTAGTATATTGCCTTGTATAAAATCACAGACTTAATAATTTGGTTAAATAAGATGTACCATTAAAGTACATTAGGGCTATATATTATTATGACAGCTACTAGGTAGGGCAGGACCAGCTCGAATGTCACACTGATGGGGGAAGGGATGTGAATTTAACATGTGTATGAATAACACTTTGTTTTACAGCACAATAAACCACTCCTATGCCTGATAAAAAGTATATATATATTTAGAAAGCTTGTGAGGAAATTATTACTCTATTTTTGTTTTACTTGGATCGCTTGTCTGTGTACTTAATAAAGGATTTTTGACTGGAAACAGACTGCCTCTGCCTTGCTTGGATTACTTTCGAATACTTAGTAATGCTGTAGAATTATATATTTTCTATTATTACTTTTTGACTTGACGAGTTTACATTCGCTACTTTTACTACTATTGTCTGATCTGATTAATATACAGTGATTAACTAGAAATATATGGACTGAAAATCTTCCACACAGAGAAGTTTCTTACACTGTTTTAAAAATGTTTTTGACAAACATAGGGATCCTATAACAAGAAAAAATAGCCATAGATCCCGTAGAGGTATTAGAGATATTTTGGAAATTTTATGAAAATTAGTATAAAGTAATGTAGAGGTTACAGCGATAGCATTGTTACCTCACAGCAAGAGGTTCTCCTGTTCGACTCTCGGCTGGAGTGCCTTCTGTGTGGAGTCTGCATGTCCTACCCGCGGTCGAGTGGCCTCCGAAAGACATGAGTGAATGGGCGTGACTTCGCTGAAGGTTGGGTGTCCGGCTGGCAACTCGGCACCATAAAAATCGACTGCCAATCATTAGCGGACCGGAGTTCCGCTGTGGCCACACCTAACCGGGAAATGCCGAAAAGACAAACAAGTATAAAGTAATGTAGAGATGTGAGGAATCAAGAAAAAGCACAAAATGGAAATATTGAGTTCCTATCACAGTCAAACTTGTACAGGTTCGAACCTTATATACCTCCCGTAAGGGGAGGTTTCCATTCTGTTGAATGAGGTGTGATTTTGGAGTTGGTATATTTAAGTAGCGGGGGGTATGGGGGGTGCAGGGGGGTTGCCCCCCTGCTTACAACAGTTTATTTTGTTTTTCCTTTTCTTTTTTTAATTCATAGTTGAAGTTTTGTAGCTTCGAACGGAATGGTTCGTACATTTCGCGTTCGAAGTTATAAAACTTCGACTATGTGAAATAGACCCGGAAATATTTATGGGAGACTTAAATATGACAAGGTAAAATTTACAGTTAAGATAGGAAGAGATGAGATAAAAATGGTGATGTACCATCAATTTTCAGGAAAGTCTCCAGGAACAGATGATATTCCTGTGGAAGTTGAGGAGATAGAAGGGAAGGAAGTGATAAAGACCTAGAAAATTTTAACAGTATTTTCAAACAAGGGGAAGCACCAAAATCATGGAAGAAATATGTGGTGGCTGTATTACCTAAAGACAGTAAAGACCCATCAAACCCTTTTCAACTTTAAAACCATGATTATAAAGTGTTTTAGCTAAAAGAATAGCAAAGGTGTTTTTAAAATTGACATATATAGATTAATGTGGTTTTGTGGAGGACAGGCAAACATCTGCCTACAATGACAGAACACTGATGATCCAGAGGGAAGTAAGATGCAAGAATATACACCTGCTTGGTGGGTTTTGATGCAAAGAAAGCATTTGATAGAGTAAGCTGGGATTTTACTCAGTAGGTCAACAGAAGCATTTGCATTCCCTGATATAATAAGGTTAAATAGGAGGATATATAGCAGGACATTTTTATGGGGTCATGATAAGATAAAGTATTTAGGACTAAGGATTAAAAAAGCCTTCTGTTACAGCAGCTTAGGATATATGGGAAGAGATTAAATAAAATAAAATATAAAAACTGAAACATCTTGTTTATGGATATGGACAGTAAGATACAAGAAGTGAAAATGTTATTAGTCCCTTTAATTTTATATACTAAATAAAAAATCATGCATATTTTATTAACTAAAAGGAGAAGTTGTGGACAATAATTAATAAAGAACTGAAGGAATCTGTTTAGGTGTTTAGGAGGAGAACAGAGCAAGAGATAAGTGAGATAACCTGATCCTTCCAATAGAACAAGGTGGTTTAGGATTATGTGATTTGAAGGGGACATTTTAGAGTTACACAGTTGAGGTTCATATATACATAAATGTACACAAATATATGTGTGTGTGTGTGTGTGTGTGTGTGTGTGTGTGTGTGTGTGTGTGTGTGTGTAAAACAAGCAGAAGATTATAACTCAGAATGGAAAGAAGTGATAATGAAGCAGGGGGAAAGTTCAAGAAATAGAGAGAGAGAGAGAGTGGGATTCTGGACGCAGATCCTCAGTAACAACAATCATACAGAATATTATATTCATAAAGTATCAGAAAGCATTCTAAGAACTAAACAAATACAAGAATGGAGAAAGGAATTTTTTTGACTAGAGATGATTGTGAGTACGGATACAGAAATATGCAAGAGGAGGCTGGAATTTACTGGAAAAAAACGACAAAGTAACCAAGGTATTACGGGCAAATAGCAAGTGAGGGAAAGGTAATGGAGTTGGATGAGGCCAAGAAGATATTTGGACTGTAAGCTAGAGATTGCCTTCCTTAACAATGACTGATATTAGATTACAGGCAAAGAGAAAGGGATAGGGGAATCTTAAATAAAAAACCTGCTCTGGTAGAATTTTTAGTTGAATCTAACACAGAAGCTGATGTTAAAATGGGGATAATTAGTAGGGCAAATAAAATATGGCATGATGTCTATAAGAATCAATCAGATGAGGTTACAATTTACAAGAGATCAATGGGAACACATATGTATGCCTCCCAAGTATGAAACTAAGTCCACAAGGTTTGTTTGGAGGTGTTTACAGACGTATTTGTACACCTCAAGCAGACTTCAAAGATTTTTTCCTCAGGAAGATATCAACTGTTGAAGATGTGATGGGCAAGAAAAAAGTAACTGAGAACATATGTTTTGGAAGTGTATACTATACAAAAGCATGTTTTAAAAACTCCCTACGCAGTACTCTGTCTGAAATTTTAGTTTTGAGCTGGGACACAGGGTCTGAATTGTCTAGACAATAGTAAGGACTTATGAAGTTTAATTCTGTTGGCTGCCAAAAAAGCAATGACTAGAAAATGTAAATCAAAGTCTAAACCAACTGCATTTAAAGTACTATTACAAAAGAACTGGAAGAATGATCTTTAGAAAGGGAAATGAGCAATTACATAGACATAAGCTTACATTCTGGGAACAATACATGCAGGATAATGTTCAGGGGGAGGGGGAGGAGGAAGAGTGAGGTGTAAGAGAAGACAGGAATTCATCAATTTATGTAATGTTGGACTGATGACAGTTACAAAGAAGGAAAAAATATGTGATGTATAATGTATGTAAATGGAAAAATGTTAATATGGTTTGTTTCCATTTCTCTTAATGTATGTTTGCCTATGTCTTAAGTGATACTTTAATAAATATTTACTTTATTTTACATTTGTTTACCAGGGAGCCCCGATTGGATAGAGCTGTCCATTTTCAGTAGAGGCCTGGGGAGAAAAGCTCCAGAACAACTGCTAACATACTATACATAAGACATTTACATGAGCATTGTGGCTTACATATTCACTGATAAAAATATAGCACATGATAACATATGATTGCATAAGATATTTACATAAGCATAGTGGTTTAGACATACAATTAAAAGTATAGCAGATAGTAACATATGATGGTTGTTCATACAGTATGTTTAGTAGAGATAATCTTGAAGATGTACTGAAGATAAGACAAGAAAGGAAAAACTAAGACACAGGCATAGCATTTTTGATGGGCAGAGATACTTACTCCCTGACCTTCTCCCAATCAGACAATAGTGATTCTCCCTTGCCTGCCAAGAGTATTCAAATATCCATGGAAGGCATGCCTTAACCCCATGGTCTATGGTGGTTGTAGGGACTACACCAGAGGGAGCCTGGAAAAAGATGAAAGCACAGCAGAGTCACCCATTTGCAGCTGAGGCACTTTAGCATGATGTGGTGACAAAGGCTGTTTAGTAATCTTCTTTTTTGTGGCTGGAAGAAAGAACAAACAGGTTGTTCCATGGTTGAGCTGAAAAGGATTCATGGAGAAGCCAGGCAGAAGTAGTTAAGTAGTAAAAAATGCAACTTTTTCTCCATAAAACCAAAGTAAAAAGCACTTTAAATGTTTACCCCCAGCCCCAAAGCAAAATAACAATTTTTAACCCAGAAAAATAGTAGTTCTAAATTAGATTTTACAACTTTTTAAGTAAAGAAAAGTGACACTCCCAATTACAAGTAATTAGAAGTAACATGACAGTCATTAAATCACTTTTTGCTAGCTTTAAAATTATTTTACAGAAAAAGTACAACTTCTATCATAAAAATATTATTTTTTGCTTAGTCTTTCATATCTCCTCCTCCTCTTTACTGGCCATGTCTATCCTCCCTTCCATTGATCTAAATACCTAAAGAAGCTTTTGTTTCCACTTTTGACTTTCTTTCTACCAACTCCCTTGCAGCTTGTGCCTTTGTTGCCCTCATTTCCTCTGTGCCATGCCTCCTTTACCTCCCCATTCTGTCTGTCTACCTATTACATGCAGTGTTTTTGTAACACTTGCTATCCTTAATTTCCTGTGAAGCTAAAATAACATCTTACTGTGTCATTCTATTGCTTCCTTAAATCTTTGCTCACATGTCTTAGTAAGGTGGCCCTGAGCCATTTCCATGCTTTAGTTTCTTTGGTTTGCCCTCCTCACAGTCCCTTAGCTCCTTTTAACACTCTCCCTCAGCACCTCATAATCCATTGCCCCTAGAAATATTTTCTTTGTCCTTGTGCTCTAACCTTTTCCTCTCCAAAGACACACACATTTGAAACCAAATTAATGGTGTCTTTACATAGACATACATGCTTCCATTCTGGTCAGAACCCCATCCAGAAGTCTACATTTTCTAGGACAGTAATTCACCAGCTGGTTGACCACTTCATGGCCCAAGACATTAGTAAAAGTCATTATTTCCCCTGGAGCTTGGAATCTTCTGATTGATTCAAATACTCATGAGTATAACCTCTTCCTCCTACTCCACTCTTACTCCTTCTACTGATACATAAGCATTTCTCACCTTTCTCTTCTTTAAGAGCCAGGGCATTTACCAGAATTTCTGCTCCTGTTCCGTTTCCCCTTCACGAGGTGGTGCTCACACTGATGCCCTCATTTATGTAGATTCCTATTCTAATGCCACCCTACCATCTCTGTCACTTTAGAACAATCTATACCCTGGTTGCTCCACATTACACTTTCTCTCTTGTTAACCACCCAGAGTTCTTGTTTATCAGCAATTTCCATGATACCATATTATGTCCAATCATATCACCGAGGTGGCACCTGCCTCAGGTGAAGAACTGTGCATCACAGTTTAGCACCCTCAGTCAAGCTAATGTCTTGTAGGGAAGATGTACTGATTGCCAACAATGTCAATGATATCATCAAAATCACTGTCTTGGCAAAGAACAGGATGCATTATCTTGACAATCATTAACACTCACAAACGTAGTGATGGTACGCAATGATTTCCAGTCAGTGTGGTGCTGATGGAAGTAGTCTACCAAACTAGCTGGCATGGAGAGTCTCTTTTAACAGCTGGACTGACATATAGAAATTTTTCAATATTTTAAATGACAAAAGTAGAACTTGTAGAAGATGATGGGTTGGGAGGGTGGCCTAATGGTTAAGGTGTTTGCCTTACAAACACAAGGTGCAGGGTTTGAGCCTCACAAGGGATAATTGGCTAGGCTTAAAATGGCTCACAAGAGCAGTTAGCTTAGTACTAATCTATGAACCTATGAACCTATGATGAACAGTGGAATAAACAGTAAAAAAAAAAAAAAAAAAAAACATTTGAAATTAACTCTGCTGCAAAAGTAGTACAGATGCCAACAGCCTCAGCAAGAGGAAAGGGATAACTGAATAAACCCATTGATCTCGCTTTCTCTTACATACTTGCTTACTTCCCATTTTATATTAGGGCTACAGAACTACTTGGCAGACTACTGCAAATCCTCAGATAAGGTGGAAGAATGTTCTCAAATTCAGTCACTGTTCTAGGTACAAGAGTGGCCAGGGGATCAAGTGTTAGAATGGGTGTATCACAAAACACTACTAGGAAGACATATCTGTGAATTACATACTCCAAAGCTAAATAAAGTCTAGAAATATACCACTGAAGAGAATCCCGTAAAACAGTAAACAGAGACATAAAAAAAAAAAAAAAAAATTTGTTGGCTGTCTCCTCCTAATCTTCAAACATTGTGCATTACTTTTCTTTTAACATCCAACTCTGCAGTCAGTTTGCAATGAACAAATGTAAATAACACAGATTCACTGTGTGCAGCACATTGAAGAGTTTCCTGCAGTTGTATATAATACAAAATAAGACAGCACTGGGAAGTGCAAATAAATACTACATTCCATTAGGATACAATACCAATGTGACAGAAGAACAGCAAAACAGTAAATACTGTTAATTGTAATAAGGTTATTTTTTCATAGAACTTGCACAGAAAAAAATGTTTTTATACATGTTTCTCATCTACTGTCTGCTGAAAATTAGCTTTCACATAACTCAGTTAGTCCATTTGTTCATTTCAAGTGATGGATGGTTGAAGACGTCATCACAGGTTCATATGTGTTTACTAGGCTAACCACCACAAGGGCCTTTTTAAGCCTAGTCATGCATCCCAAATCTCTGACCAGTTCTCATAGTCTAGATAGGTGTAAGCTGAGGCTTAGGAGATGAAACATTTACAAGCAGAGGCTTGGGAGATGAACCATTTACAGGCTGCCTGGATCCATTAGAGACATGGGTGCCAAACCAGGAATGAATTTCCTCTTCCCCCTATCTTATTGTCCATGTTACACTTGAATTAGGTTAGGGAGGAAATCTGCTTGGAGCCTGTTCCAGAGAAGGGGTAGTCCTCTGGGTAACATACCTGTCGCTCCATAAGGTCCTATTTATAGCACAGTCAAGGTATAAGTAATTAGAATGGGTATTTTCTTCCTTCTGTTATACAGCTATTGAAGTCATGATTCCACCAAAGTGATATGTTTTTTGAGTTAGTTCTGTACTTCTTCCTGTTGAGTACAGCTGCCTCTGTGCAGCTACTAACATGTTTGTATAGGGTTTCTGTGAACAGTTCTGCATAGGCAGCAAAGTGCTCTCATGGTTTATGGGAGCTTAAGATTTTGCCAGGTTATCACTTAATAGTAATAAGTTTGCCTTAAAGTAGTTGGTGAATATTCCAGAGTTAGATGGAGTTCCAAGTTTTATTTTTACCTCATAGGAGACCATTTTGTGGTCTGACCTTACCAGAGAAGACATTACACTAAAACAGACCTGGGCATTTTACGGCACCCGGGCCACATCTGGCCCTTTGGCTGTCCCTGACTGACCTATGAGAAGTCAGATAAACACTTGCTAATTGCAAGAACTTACATTGTTTTTTTTTTTTTCAGACTATCCAGAAATCAAACCGATTCTCCATTAATCTGTGTCAAAAAAGAAAGAGACTATCAGAGTTTAAGAAGGTGGATTTACTATGCTTTTATTTACAGAAAAGCACAGTAAATCAGCAGAATGAAGACATCAGGAATGGAAAAAGAGGGCGGGAGAGGGGAGTAATAAGGAGAAATTGATCATAGGCACTAAACAGCCTATAATTGCAAAGTACCTTGCTAAGGCAAGGGAAAACAGCTCTTGTACTTTAAAGAGCATCAAACCAGGTATAATCCAAGGGTCAGCTTCCGGTGATTTCTCCTGTCCACCTGGTGAATTTGGGCATACTGGGGCAATGCAGCAATTGCCTCATGTACACAGACAACCCTCTCCTACCACCCAAAACCTGTGAGAGATGCACTTACATAGCCAAACTAGAAACAAAGCTCTCTCCACCCAAGATTGTGCTAGACAGTCAAGAGGAGAAGGTTAACACCCGCACTATACCTCAAGCAACACATAGCCCTTCTAAACCCACACCACCAACACCCACACATAGCAACACTAAACCCACATAACATTAACCTGCCCAAGCAACAAGGACCTCTGAAGCTAAAACACAAACACCAGTCACAACCAAAGTTTCATATAGCTCGCACAACCAGTGTGCCACCCAACAACAGCCCCTAAGGCAAGACAACGTACCAAACACTTTAGTCATAAGTGACTCTATAGTCAGGCACACTGATATCCCACTCACCAGGCTGAACAAGGAGAAAATTACAGTCAGCTATCTGTCGGGGGCCGGGATCCGCCACATAATGCATGCACTCAAGTCACTCCACAACAAGTACAAATATGACTCTGTCATTGTCTGTGTTCGAGTGAATGACTTGAGACATACCTCCCTGGACTACATGGAGAGACATGGAAGAGCTCTCGGATCATGTGGCCCAGGCAGGTATGACCCTAGCCCTGAGTAGCATCCTGTCTTCGGCCAGAATTATACCACAGCATAAGGACAAAATGATAGACTTCAACAATTGGCTAAGCTTCTGGTGTCATTCAAAGGGGATCCAGTATCTGTCTGCCTGGGATGACATGATCGACAGACCACGATGCTTTGCCAGAGATGGTCTGCATCTGTCACCCCTGGGATTCAGGTTACTGGCTAAGGCTCTTGCCACCCCTATATAGTGCCTTTTTTAGGCAAAGCTCAAATGACAAAACCACCACCATAATAGGTACAAGCATGCAAAATCTGAAGGTAATGCTACTCAATGATAGAAGTCTAAACCTCAAAATGCACTCTCTCCAGGCACTCCTAAAAATGGAGAACATTGATATCTGTGCAGTAACTGAGACCTGGTTCAAGGTTCCAGACAGCACCCTTGCAATATCAGGCTACAACTCTAACCACACTTTTCGGCCACCAAACCAGGACTGAAATACTAAAGGTGGAGGAGTGTTCATATTCACCAAGGATATTCACAACACCAGGCTAGTTGCCCAACACAATGCGTATGAAATTCTCCAGGTGCAACTAACACTAGGTAAGACTGCAATCCAAATTGTAGCTTGATACAGATCCCCCCCACCATGCCCCAAGATTCTCACTACACCTTTCTAAACATACTGGAAAATATTAGGATACAACCAAACACCCTACTACTGGGTGATTTCAACTACCCTGTCATTAACTGGGAAAACTACTCATCTGCCACCACCTTTGCCCAACGGTTCTTGGAATTCATAAATTCCAACGCCCTGGATCAACTAATCCTTAGTCCCACCAGGGGCTCCAATATCCTAGACCTGGTCATTACCAACATAGGAAATCGAAGCTCCACACCTATGGTCACCCCCTCGTTGGTCATGTCTGACCATAAGCTAATCACCCTTGACATCCACATCCCACCCCCACCCCCAGTAAGGAAATCTCCGTAAAAGACTTCTCCAAAGCCAACTTCATCTTACTCAAATCGGAAGTGACAAACTTCATGACACTCATGCAGCCGGGAACTGAAAGTTTGACTGCTGAATCCTACACTAAGGCACTGTACGAGCACATCAACTCGTGCATGAATCGTGCCATCCTCAATACAACCAAGACGCTCTCCTCCAAAAAAAGGAAGCCACTCTGGTGGTCCCTTGCCATAAACAAACTTTACAACAAAAGGAAGAAACTGTTGCAGAAAAGAGGAAAATCCCAGGATGCAAAAAAACTCCCTTAACAGCCTCAGTAAGAAGTTGAGATCCCTCATAAAATCTGCCAAAGCTAGTTACGAAAATAAAATTGCCAAAGATTCCAAAGACAACCACAAGGCATTCAATAGCTATGTCAAGAATCTAAATGGCAATGCTCAGATTTTCTCTGAGATACAACAGAATGGCATTAAATATACTGATCCCAAGGATATTTCCAATATCCTGGAAGATCGATTCAGTACAAACTTCACCCCCCCTTACCCCCCAAAGGGCCCATCTCAATACCGAAAGATTGCCAAATTCTGGTAAAAACGGCCACACAGGTAAAACACGCACTCTCCAAAGCTAAGAATACAGCATCCATGGGACCAGACGACATCTCAGGCTGTGTACTACATGAACTACAAAATGAACTGGCACCTCACCTAAGTGCCATGTTTAATCATAGCCTTAATCATAGCCTCACCTCAGGCTTCGTGGCCACTCACTGGCATACAGTTATTCCACTCCACAAGGAGGGATCCACCTTGGATTCCAGGAACTACCGCTCCATCAATCTGACGAGCCTGATCTACAAGGCCACGGAACGTATTATCATGGAACTTATAAACAAAGACATTGGCAACCTGCAAACACTGGACCCTACGCAGTTTGGGTTTGTGAAGGGTCGATCTTGTCTCCTGAACCTGACTGACTTCTTCAAATCAGCCTACAGAGCCCTGGAGAAGGGTAAGGTGGTCCACACAGCCTATCTGGACATCACCAAGGCCTTCAACACTATCTCCCACTCTGGAATCATAGATACACTTACTAAGCTGGGCATTAATCCTTACACTCAATGGGTTGCCAACTGGCTTACTGACAGAACCCACACTGTAAAAGTAGCCGACTCCAAATCCAGCTCCAGACAAGTGACAAGTGGAGTACCTCATGGTTCAGTCCTGGGACCGCTCTTGTTTGGCACCTACTTCTCTGAAGTACAGGCCAACTCTAAGGGACTCTGGCTAACAAAGTTCACAGATGACTGCAAACTGGGAGCCATTATTGAATCCCCAAATTATGTGGATATTCTACAAAATGGCCTTACAGAAACAGATGCTTGGTGCCACAGCCATGGGCTCAAGCTCAATGCCAAGAAATGTATAGGTATCCCCTTTGGGAAAAAACATGTACCCATGAATTACCACATAGGTGGCAGTACACCAAACACCGAAAGTGTGACAAGAGACTTAAGGACACAGGTGGATAGTGGTCTCACCTTCAATAACCACATCGCCACAACAGTCAGGAAATCCTTCTGTGTGGCACACCTCATCACTAACGGCCTTTCATCTAGAAAAAAGGAGGTCATTGTCCCACTGTACTCATCCCTCAATAGACCCATTATATAATACAATGCCCCGTTTGGTATGTACCTCTCAAGACATCTGCAACAACTGGAAAGGCTGCAGAAATACCTCACTAAAAGAATCACAGGCCTAAAGCAGATGCCCTATGCTGACCGCCTAAAAAAACTCCACGTATACTCTGCCACATATCATCTATAAGCGACCTCTGCTTAACATACAAGGCCATGTCAAACCCAGAGCTGTTGGACATGCTACACTTAAAAAAATCCCAATCCCTCAGAGAGACACGCTCCAGGGATCTAAACCTTGTCATCACAATGAAAAATAAACATGCTGGAGGGATAGGTTCCTGACCCAGAGACTCCCTAGACTCTGGAATAGAATGCCCATACATGTCAAGCAGAGCATCTCTTTGGCCCTCTTCAAAAGGAACCTTGATGATTGGATGGGAGATAGGAAATTCACCCCCGGGGATCACGTCAGTCGCCCTGCTAGACATGGATCCAGGGAAGTAAATACTGTGGGAAGAAATAGCCAGGAAATTGTTGTGGCTAGGCTTGTATAGGCCCTAGGGCCGATAGCCTAGTACCAACCTATGAGCAAATGGGCGGGGTTGTGGGAGGTGCGAGGGGTGTGTCACTGGTCCGGTTTCATTAGCTGTTACAAATTAGGTAGAAGGAAAGGGATATAAACAAAGTGCATAGCACTCTGCTATCCCTGATTTTTGCAGAACATTCCTAGGTTCTGCTTTATTTTTTTGTCCTGTTCTACCATTTTTTTTTTTGGATTTTCTGATAAATCACTGGGGATTAGCCAGTCAATAACACCAGCCAATAAGAGTTTCATGCTTCTTAGTGTGTGGTGTGGAATCTGGAAGGATGCCTGGGTTTTACACATTGTTATGGTTGCCGGCAATCATTATTTTTTTTTTCTGCTGGACAGGACATCTGCTAAAAAAAGAAGTTGTATCTTATCATAATGTTCCATCTGTATTGTAGATCCTCGTTCAGTCATTATGCATGGGTATCGGTTCCGAGCTCGGAACCGAGCCGGCCATTTTCCAAGCTCGCATCAGCTTCAAACTCTCGAGCTAAAGTCTTACCCACAATCCCCCCTCTCCCTGTTACCTCAGATTGAGTTTGCAAGTCAAAGAAGGTAGAGGCTACCTCTGGTCAAATAACCTAAGAGAACTGGATGGTGAGATCCACTAGAAACCACAGGAGGGGGAAGGAGGGAGGGTCGTAATGACTGAACGAGGATCAACAATACAGATGGAATGTTATGGTAAGACATAACTTCTTTATCTGATATTGTTAATCCTCGTTCATTCCTTACGCATGGGACAGAGTCCCTAGCTACCTCTATTCCTGGGAGGCTCTCATGGAAGGACATTCCTGAGCACCATAGAACCAAAAGATGCTCTTCCCCTGGAGGCCAAATCCAATTTGTAATGATTGATGAAGGTATGAGGTGTAGCCCAAGTTGCAGTTGCACAGATGTCATGTAAAGAAGCTCTGGCATGGAAGGCAGCAGAAGTTGCCACCGACCTTGTTGAATGAGCTTTCATGGTAGTAGGCAACGAGATATTACATTGTGTATAAATAAAGGTCACACAGTCCTTCAAACCATCTAGCTAATGTGACCTTAGCAACAGCAGATCCTAATCTAGGTCCAGAAAAGGCCAAAAATAACTGGTCAGATTTACGAAAGGGTTTAGTCCTGTTTAAGTAAAAATGGATGTGCCTGTGTATATCTAGGGTATGTAGGCAATACTATCCTCTGTCTGAATGATTGGGAAAGAAAACTGGCAATTCAATGGCTTGATTAATGGACATTTCAGAGATCACCTTAGGCAGAAATAGCGGATTAGTTCTCAGAGACACTCTATCTCTATGAAAAATCAAGTATGGACTCTTGATACATAAAGCTTGAAGTTCAGAAATACGTCTGGCAGAAGTAATAGTGACCAAAAACAAGGTTTTCCATGACAAATACTTGAGGTCGCAAGAAGAGGCTGGTTTGAAAGGTGACATTGTCAGAGCTTGTAGAATTAATGATAAATCCCATGGTTGAATAGATTCTCTAAAAGGTGGCTTCAGATGATTCACACCTTTTATGATGGTTTTGCACAATTTATGGGATATAAGAGAGGAATCTTGGACACCCTCATGAAAAGAAAGAAAAGAAATTGCAGCCAAATGAACTCTAATGGTAGAGGCCGATAGACCCAATTGAAATAGGTCGGCCAGATAGTCTAGTATTATAGACACTGGTGCTGAAAAGGGGTCTACTTGTTAATCTTTCAGCCAACAGGTACATTTTTTACACTTGCTCAGATAAGTAATTCTAGTGGAAGACTTATGAGAAGCAATGAGAATATCACGTACTGGTAAAGAAAGATCATTCTGCCTGGCAATCAAGGGAATTGGAGTAGCCAAGCCGTGAGCTTCAGGCTGTTCAAGTTGGGATGAATCAGGTTCTGTGGGTGTGAGATCAACTCCGGGGTTGGATGGAGAATCCATGTTTGATTTAGTAGGTGAGGCCAAAGGAAGAGGAACCAAATCTGCCGAGGCCAATATGGTGCTATGAGGATCACCTTGCTCTTCAACAGATGGGCTTTCTTCAGAAACTGGGGAATGAGGGTAAAGGGTGGAAATGCATAAAGGAGACCGGAGGGCCAATCGTGGACTAGAGCGTCTCTGGGTGACTGTCCTGGAGGGGGAATCAGGGCGAAGTAGTTGCTGCATTTGTAGCTGGTCGGGGATGCAAAGAAGTCACAGCAAAGACGGCCCCAGCAGTGGAAAATCTACGCCGCTATCAAGGGATTCAGGGACCACTCGTGAGGTTGCAGAATGCACCTGCTGAGTCTGTCTGCTATCACGTTGGAACTCCCAGGAATGTGCGTTGCTAGAAGAAAACAGTTGGTAGCCATCGCCCATTGCCATATCCTCATGGCCTCTCAACAAAGGGGGTAAGATTTGGTTCCACCTTGCTTGTTGATGTACCAGACCACCGCCATGTTGTCTGACTGAATCACAATTGTCCCAGACGGCAGCAGGGGATGGAATTCTTGCAACACCAGAAGCACCACCCTCAGCTCTAGAACATTTATATGCAGATGGGCCTCCAGTTCGGACCAAGGGCCTTGGACTGTCTGTCCCTGACATAGCCCCCCCCCCACCCCATCAGGGAGGCGTCCATGGTCACTGTGGCCTTGGGTTGCTGGGGGGGGGAGAAGGGGCAAGACCATTGTGAGAGATTGTGTCTCATCCACCAATTTAAATCCTGTTTGCACCAGTGGATTACTCGAATCATGGCTGAAAGAGGATGCTGAAAAGGATACCATTGGGTGAGCAGTAGCCATTGTAGAAGCCTCATGTGAAACCTGGCCAGGGGAAAAATGGTGATGGAGGCTGCCATGGAACCCAACAGCTGTAGAACCAAGTGAGGTGTGGATTTTTCCTTTAAAAGTAATGGAATTAGTTGTTGCATTATCCTTAGAATTCTGTGCTCTGGAATAGCAGCTCTGCAGTTTTTTGTGTTCAAGATAACTCCTATGAATTCTGTCGACTGAGATGGGGTGAGATTGGATTTCTGCCAGTTTATGATTATGCCTAGCCTTTGAGCAGCAAGGAGAGAGTATGCCAGGGCTTTTTCCAGTAGATGCCTGGTGGGGGCAGAATTGAGCCAGTCGTCTAGGTATGGAAACACCTGGAATCCTTGAAGTCGCAAGTGAGCTGTGACAACTGCCATGCACTTTGTGAACACTCTTGGGGCTGTAGAGAGTCCGAAGGGCAGTACTCTGAACTGGTAGTGACTGGCTCCCACACGGAAGCGCAGAACTCTTCTTGATGGCCTGTCCACATTTATGTGGTAGTACGCATCTTGAAGATCTATAGAGCACATCCAATCGTCTTTTTTCAAAAGTGGGAGGACAGACTGTATTGTGACCATCCGGAATTTTTGTACTCTCACAAACTTGTTCAATACACTGAGATCCAAGATTGGTCTCCAGTCCTCGGTTTTCTTTGGCGCCAAAAATAGTCTTGAGTAGAATCCAGATCCTATCTGGTCTGGAGGGACTATTTGGATGACTCTCTTTCTTAGCAGCTTTTCTATCTCTAGTGCTGCTTCTTCCCTTTGACTGGGTGGAATGTCGGGAAGATTTTTTGAGGGGACAGGACAAAGATCGAAGAGGATATGATAACCTCTGGTTATAATCCTTTGTAGCCAGGAATCGGTGGTGATGGTTAGCCAGGCATAAGGGTACAAGGAGAAACGTCCCCCAACCACCTCCAGAGGAAAGGAGTTTGGCCGCTCTTCAGGAGCACTGGTAGGATTGACCAGAAAAAGAATCCCTGGAACCCTGGTTATGCGGACCCCCTCTACCCCAAAAGGAGCATCATACCTGTGAGTTTCTCCCTCTGCCTCTGGTGGAGAACTTGGCCTATGTGTCATGGAAAGGACCCTGAGATTTCTTGAACCATATCTTCCCACTCTTTTGGTTTCGGCAGAAAGCACATTGAGGGGAAGAATAATGGACACCTACAGCAGAAAAGGTCTTACCGTCCTGTTCACATCTGGCCAGTGTGCTTTTAACTTTGGGCCCAAACAATGAGGAGGCCTCAATGGGGGCATTAAGAAAAGAAGACTTAAAGGGTTCCGCGAAGTTGCACAAGCGCATCCAGACATGTTGTCTCAAGACTGCAGCTGAACCCGCTGCTCTAGCTGCTCCTTCTAATGCGTGAGATATCAGTCACATAGAGGAGTTAGATATAGATTCAATGGTGGCCAGCTGAGAGGCCACTTTGTCATGGACCTCATCAGACATGGCACCAGCCAAGGCTTCAGAGAGCTCAGAAACTAGATCCCTTTGAAGCCTGGTAAAATGTGCCATATAATTCAGGGACCTGATAGCAAAAGTCATTGAAGCAAAGGTGCGCGTCCCTATCCTGTCCAGGGCCCGGAACTCTTTGTTAGGTGGATGGACAATCTGGCTTTCTTCTTCTGCCAGATCCTTTTTTGTTGCGGCCACCACCACCAAAGCATCCACAGGAAGACCTTTGGACCAATGGGGATCCGAAGCAGGAGGGGGACAAGATCTTATCTGGCCTTTGGGAAATAGCTTTGATGGTATCAGGAGCCTTCCAAGCATGCTGCACGATGAGCCGGACAAGTTTATCGGCAGGTGGAGTAACCCAGGAGGTAGGGGGCTGGGTGCGAAAGGCCTGCAGGAACACAGATTCCTCAGAGGTCAGATTAGAGGACTGCCAGTCACCTCTCTGTTTCAGGATTTTGAGGATATCACCAAAGGATACCTCAGAGGGTGACCGAGGGGATCCTTCCCCCTCATCGAAATCTGTCTCTTCGGTGAGAGACTCCTCTGTGGAGTCCATGTGCTTCCTCTTACACAAACTTTTCTGGTGGACCTCCTCAGTGGGAGAAGCTGGAGAAGACAGCGGAAAAGGAGATTCCTGAGGAAATATGTCCTCCGGCCCTTGCACCCGGTGTCCACTAGGTGCGACTTGTGAAACCAGTGTACCAGAGGAGGGCGGAGGTATAGACAGTCTGGTATCGCCAGCAGCAGTGAAAGCCTTCTCCATCAGTTGGAAGGCTGGTCCACCCGAAGAGGACTGTATGTCTAGGACAGGGGTCACCCCTCCCCTAAGTGGTTCAGCCTGCCGACCCAGAGTCCCTGGATGGCTGTGGAGCAGCAAGCTATGCATGTCACAGCTGACATCCTGGGTCGTAGCAAAACTTTCCTGCCACAAAAGGAACTGCGGTTCCTTATTGAGATCCATAAAGAGAACCGCAGAAGGGGAAGTCTGTACTACATCCATGGACTTCAAAGGCAATGAAGGAGGAGAATAAGAAGGGGTCTTTGGAGATAGGTGATCACCTCCAAAGGAAGGATAGTTCCTGAGGGGTGGGATACCTCTGGCCAAGAGTACTTATTCCACAAGACACAACAAATCATGTTCGGAAAGGCTTTTAGTGGACCTCACGAAGACTGAGGGAGAAACAGGCCTGTCCACAGAAGAGGCAGACTCGGTGCCCATCTCATCTGACTGCACCGAGGACAACGGTGCTGAGAGAGACTGGACTACTGTTGCCTGCATCGAAGAAGTCATCGGTGCCGAAGTCATTGTCTACACCAACACAGGGATCAGTGCCGAAGTTGGAACTGACAAAACTGGAGTCAACAATAAAGGCGTCGGTTCTGAGGAAGATCTCGGAGCCGACATGGTCAAGGCCTGCACCGAGTGAACGGTCGGTGCCGATACAGTGGTAATGGTCTGAAAAGAGGAGCCTCTCGTGCCAATATATAGAAGACTGCAGGAGAAGACGGAGCCGAAATCAGTAATGGAGTCGAAGGTCTGGGCACATAAAGCAATGGGGCTGACAGAGAGCTCTGGAGCTGAAACTTTAGCCTTTTTAGGTTTTGGTTGGCAGGAGTCCCCAGCCGGGGACAAAGGCAAAGATTTAGCCTTAATAGGAACATCCAAAGTTTTCTTATGGTCTCTAGGAGGGGTTGAGACCTCCGACCCAGAAATAGCCTCTGAAAAGGGAGATTTTAGAAGTCCCTTCAGTATCAGCTTGTTTTTCCTTTCCAACAAGGTTCTATTAGAAAAGTTCTCACAAATAGTACAAGGTGGGTCAACAGACAAATGGGAAGCTCCCAAACAATAAACACACACAGAGTGTGCATCAGACGTAGGCAGCTTGTGTCCACAATCAAAACACCGCTTAAACCCCGGACTACATTTTTTATCTGCCATGACAGCAAATTAAATAACAGAAAAGTACCAACAATTGTACAAGACAGTACCTGAAGGTATGAGAGAAAAAGGGAAAAAGATTACCAATGATGGTAAAGAGAGAATACCTCATGGTAAAAGTAGTAAAGAAAAAGCAGAAAAACCTGAAGAAATTATGAACGCTAGAAGCGATAGGGTAAGAGACAATAAAATATGAACTTTTCTGACAGAAAAGTAATCTGTAAAGCTATTAAACAACAATTGACTGTACTTAGCTCGAGAGAAGTAGCTTGACAAGACTGAATGGCAACGCGGCAAACGAAATCTGGGGTAAAAGGGAGAGGGGGATTGTAGGTAAGAGTTTAGCTCAAGAGTTTGCAGCTGACGCGAGCTTGGAAAATGGCCGGCTCGGTTCCGAGCTCGGAACCGATACCCATGCGTAAGGAATGAACAAGGATTAACAATATCAGATTGGTTAATACAGTGCTGATCCTTGCTGATGACCAAAACATTCAAATTGGGGGTGAGGCTAAACTTGGAGTAATTTGAAAAATAAAGTTTGATATTTCATTAAATGTATAATTGCAAGGCAAACCTATGCACTGCATTAAAAAGTTACTACATACTGATTAAACCTCCTCCCCCTTCTTCTGCTCATGAATAGCATTCCTTTGTTTGCGGGTCATGTGCTTTTCTTCACATAACATCTAGCAAACTGTTGTAGGGCAGGAAACACTTTTGGGAAAGCGAGGTCTGTTTACCATCAAAGAGTGAAGCAGACACCCCTCCCAAGAATTTTCAACTCCCGTGATTAACTTTGGTATAGAATCTTATTGATTAAATGCACTCCTCCAAAACAGGCAAAAGCAAACTAACCAGGCAGAGTCTGGGTGAGCTTTTCCAGTAAAACTCAGCCTCCCCCCTTGTTTGGGGGACATGCAGCCTGCATCATCACAATGGCTATTACACAGTCAGCACATAATGGCACTTCTCCACAGACCACCAAAGACAGATATTGCAAAGGCAATTGGTGAGCCACACATGCACACCTCAGGGTCACATCTGTGTCTACCACCCATTTTCAATGGGCCATAATGGCACTCATGTCCTGGCCTGCACCTAGGACAGTCATTCTCATACTTTCTTGTTGATTCTTTCAGAGGGATCTGGGTCACCAGACTTTATCCCTCTGGTTAACAGTGCCCAATGGCTAAGAAAACGTAAGACATATTCTTTTTCACAGTATAGCCTCCTGAAATCAAGAAATTTTTGGGATGATTCTTGTGTAAGTGATTAGTACAACAGCTAGTGCTGAGAAACTATGCACCCATGCTATATCCAGATGAAGAATGAATAACAATTCAAGCATTATTCTCTCCTAAATAGTTACATGGGGAGACTTTTTTAAATTGTCATTTACCCATTAAGCCCCGCTCTTCTACATTCTGAAAGAAGGGAATCTACACTCCTGAGGTGAGGCACATCAGAATAACGTGCTTAGTCTTTCCACTAATGGTTTAGAGAAAGTAACAGTTCACAGTTCAAGTACCTACCTCATTAGATGCTGTTGGTAGGAAAGTCATTGCTGCTGCCAGACTTCCTTGGGCTGCTAGTAAACTGGAATACTGTGTAAGCTTCTCAGCCAAGACCTGTCCTTGTACTGGCACCTCAGACTCTTGCAGCATATCCACGGACTTCTTCAGAATCATCGCCTTCTCCACAAGTGCCTGCAGAAAGGTGATACAGTTACCTCCCATACTTTACAAGTACAGATCTTTGTTTTTCCAACTTTGACCTTATTGCTGTTGACAAAGAACACATTCCTGATACATCACAGACATTTTAAGAGAAGATACATTAGCACAGCAAAGCAAATTACAGATTTTTTTTTATCTTATTCAGTTGTTTACCAGATAATCCTCTCTTCCTGAGTTACCTGGGAGCAGTGTCTGCTTGACTGTGGTGAAAGATGCAAGGTTTAATAATTCAAACTGGAAAAAAAACAATCAAACTCAAGACTATAAGATTAAACTCACTGGCAAATCACAGCCCTAATCCTCCTATGTTAAACTAACTAAAACTAGAGACACTGAGAAGACAGTTGCCAACCAGTGAATCAAGGGAAGTGCCTGAGGTTTTCATACTTGCTTTTCTGGATAGGGGAGCATATACTTCAGTAGTCCAGATTTTCAAAGAATGTCTAGATTCTTGCCCCATATTTTTGGTCTGTTCCTCATAAAATTTGTGTTATTTTAGCAAATCAATGAGGACTGAAGTCACTAAATAAAGACATACATTTGAGTTTTAGATTTCACATCCTTCTGAAAATGCATGCTAACACAAATCCTTCTATTCTAGAAACTTTTTTAAGTTAATAAGCGCAATATCTGAAATATGTCCCTATTTTTGGGCTTTTGTCCTCCATTATTTTAGGCTTCATTCAGATTTCTCGCATTAAGAGGTTGAGAAGTTTGCAAGGGAGTAAAAAGACAATCCCAAAGGAACTGTCAAGTCACCTTTGCAAGAAAGATCTGGGAGTACAACAAAGTGATGTGCTTGTTATATCAAAGTTTGGAAAGGGCAGCTAACAGGATACAAACCCATGCCTCCGGTCTTACAGCTTCTACCAATGTTAAACTTAATGTTGCCATAATTAGGTGACAATTAACTGTCTCAAATCACTCAAACCAATGAAGTCTGGTTAGTAAGAGATGATCTATTAAGGTGGCAAAACTAACATAAGCAGCTGGATGATGCCTCTTATAAGAGTCATATTTTAAAATCCCATTCAAGCAAAGCACACCACAGTGGCCAGCTCTTGGCAAAAAACGTGTTTATTAAACTGTTTCATCAAGATTGTAAACTGCCTCTCGGGTCATCAACAAAGTCAGTTTATACTTCATAAGAAAATACTAGACAATCAGTTTGCAGACTATTACACACATAGCCAATAATCAGACACTGACAAAGGTGAGAATCAAACCCTGTATATTGTAGCTGTGAGATAAACACCTTAAACATTATGCCAACCCTCTAAACCACCCTACTTAAATGGGGTAACATCTAAGCAATGTGCCTAAACATTCAAATATTTTATTTTTTTTGTCCAGCCCTACTGCCCTGCTGCAGTCAATAGCTGATAGAAAAAGACAAAGTAAGAGCATCCAAAAAGTGGTGTGATTTTTTTAACAATTTTTATTTTATTAAATTTTCAAAGCATGTACATCAAGTGAGTCCAGAAATATAATGCCATGTTAGATAAAACAGTTATGCACTCACCATAACGTTCCACCTGTGTTGTCCATTTTCATTCTTCCTCAACATGTGGGTTCGGATCCAATCTTCAGTTACAGCTCGGCCGCTTTTACAACTCGTGGATACTGCAAGCTCTTGAGCTCCTCCCTTACTCATAATATTATAATCCCCCTCCATGCCTCAGATCTTGTTTGCTGCTCTTTACTGTTAAATAGCAGTGCAAAAAATAATGGTTGTATGTGAAACCACTACCTGGAGCTCAAAAAACAGAACTTTGGTTCCCATGGTATCTTCACATTCTTCCAGAAGTCATAAATAAAACAAGGTATGGGGTTGGGGAGTTGAGGAAGAATGAAGATGGACAACACAGATGGAACATTATGATGAGTACATTAAGTTCTTTATCTGATGTTGTCAATTTTCATTGATTTCTCAACATGTGGGACAGAGTCTGCATCTACCTAAATCCCAGGTCGACGCTAAGAAAGGATACTCCTGAGTACTGTTGAGCTGAAGGCTGCTCTTCTGCTAGACAGTGGATCAACTTTCTAACGAGTAATAAAAGTATGATGATTAGCCCTAGTAGCTGCAGCACAAATACTGTCCATGGAAGAACTGGATAGAAATACTGAAGAGGTTATCATGGATCTGGTTGAATGGGCCCTCAAGGGTTTTGGCAGGGATAAACCCAATCTGTTGTAGACAAAGGAAATGCAATCAGTTAGCCACTTAGCTAAAGTTATTTTAGTAAATGGCTTTCCCAATCTTGATTCTGAAAAGGAGATAATCAATCTGACTTTCTGTTCTATGCAGATAAAAATGTAATTGTCTGTGAACATCCAGCAAATGTAAAATGTATTCTCCTTTGTTCGAGAAATTTGGGAAGGCTGGGAGAATGATTAATATTGGATCCTGACACTGCCTTAGGAAGAAAAGATGGATTGGTTCAGAAGGACACCCTATCTTTATGAAAAATTAAATAAGGGGGTTTAGAAGACAAGGCTTGATGTTTTGAAACTCTCCTACCCAATGTTATCGCTGCTAAACAAAAATATAGTTTTGTTAGAAATTTTAATTCACATCCTGTAGCCGGTTCAAATGGTGATTGAGTCAGGGCTTGTAACACTAAATTCAAATCCCTTGGTGGAGTAGGATCTTTAAAGGGAGGTCATAGTAAAAAGGTACCTTTTATAAATGCCTTACAGAATTGTGATGTAGCTAAGGTAGAACTGTCAACTCTAATATGAAAATAAGAAATAGCAGCTAATTGTACTTTAACTGTTGAGGAACTGGCCCCTTCATTAAAAACAGTAGCCAAAAATTCAAGAACTGTGAGTACTGGACCTGAAAAGGGATCAATGTTTTTCTGTTATGCCCAAAAAACAAATCTTTTCCATTTACTTTTGTAAATCCTCCTAGTTGAAGCTTTGTGGAAAGACAAAAGAATATGATGGACAGGGGAGAAGATTTTGAGCTGTCTAGTTATCAGTGGAATTGGAGAAACCATGCAAGTCAACTTTAGGCCCAAAATGTCCCAGTGAAATTTGTCGGTCGGATGAGACGGAAGATCTGGAATTGGATCCAGGGAGGATGAACAAGATGAGGCCAAAGGAAGTGGAATCAAATCTGACGAGGCTAATAAGGGGCAATGAGCATTACTGTGCTCTTCAATCGAGATGCTTTTTGAAGAAACCTGGGGATCAGGGGAGTTAGGGGGTAAGCGTAAAGGAGACTGGGGGGGCCTACTGTGGAGGACAACATCTCTCAGTGACTTCTTCACTGGGGGATCAAGACAAAAAAAACCTGCTGCACTTTCTGACGGGAGATGCAGGGAGGTCACAGCACGGCTGGCCCCAATGATGGAATATCCTCTCCACAATTTTCTTATTGAGAAACCACTCATGAGGCAATAGGATGGACCTGCTCAACTTGTCTGGTATCAAGTTGGATTTGCCCAGAATGTGCAATGATATCAGAAATCGATGGGATGAAATTGCCCACTGCCACACTCTTAGAGCTTCTCGACATAAGGGCTAAGATCTGGTGCCTTCTTGTTTGCTGATGACACTACTGACATGCTGTCCATCTGAATCACAATAGATCATGAAGGGAGAGAGTCTTAAAAAGCCTGCAATGCTAGGAGAATTGCTCTCATCTCTATGACACTGATATTTGTGTTGCCCTCTTCTGGGGATCAGGCGCCTTGGACTGTCTTTCCCAAGAAGTGTCCCCCATCACCCCAACTGGGATGTGTCCATGGTCACAATGGCTTTTGGCTTTGGTTTGAGGAAGTACGAAAGGATGTCCCTGTAAAATTTGTTCTGAGCAAATTCACCACCTGAGGTATCTTTTGCATGCCTGAGTTATTTTGATCTGGGTGGACAAAGGCTGGTACATGATGGACCACTGAGTTACCAGCGCCCACTGATGAATTCTCATATGGTATCTTGCCCAAAGGGAACCAGAATTATGGCAGCAGACATGGACCCTAAAGCCTGTAGAATCAGTCGGGCTGACAGTGAGGAGTTCTAAATTAACTTTTGGACTTGAAATCAAATCATTTGTACTCTTAGAAATGGAAGGAAGGCTATCACTGATACAGTATTGAACAAGGCTTCTATAAATTCTAGCACTGGAATTAGTTCTAGCTGAGATTTGTTGAGATTGATGGTAATGCCTAGGTGAGAACACAAACGGAGTACATAATCTCTTGCTCTGCCCAGTAGATGCCTGGTTGGAGTGATTATGAGCCAGTCATCCAGAAAAGGAAATACTCAGAATCTGTGCAGTCTCAAGTGAGCTTACTACTGCCATGCATTTGGTGAACACCCTGGGGGCTATGGGTGAGGCCGAAGGAAAGAGGTCTTAATTGGTAATGACTGGCTCCCAGCCAGAAGCACATGTATCTCCTGAATTGCATGTTCATTTTTATGTGATAGTACTCATCCTGAAGATCTACTGAGCACATCCAGTCATCCTTGTCCAGGGAAGGCAAAACGGACTGAACTGTGACCATCAAACTTTCTATATTAAATCAATTCATTCAGATTGCTGAGATACAAAATTGGTCTCCAGTCCCCTGTTTTTTTGGCACTAAAAAGAATCTTGAGTAAGTTCCAGATTCTTTCTGGTCTGGGGGACCTGTTGGATGACAAGCAGCTTTTTTATTTCTCAAGGTGCTGCTTTCCTCTGTCTGGGTGGAACATCGGGAATTCTGTTTACTTGCAAAGGAGGGGTAGGGAAAAGGGAATCATATAACTTCTGGAAATAATCCCCTCTACCACCTACCTACATATATCCATAGAACCCAACTACACATCCCCAAACCTCACACATACAAATCTATCAGGAACCTCACCTACTTTAACCAAAACATATTTATCACTACCCTCCAAGCTCAAAACTGGTCCCCATTAAAATCACTGCCCCTAGATAACACTGTACACAATTTTAAAAACATCTTTCTTAGCACATTAAATAGTCTAGCATCTCATCATAGAAAATGAACAAAACAAAACCATGCCCCCCTGGTTAACTAACCATACAAAACAAACCCTCCTGTCTAGAGACAAAGCCTGAAAATTTGGAAAAAATGTAGAGCTATAGAAAAATGAACAAAACTTTAAAAAAAAACTTGAAATGCTGCAAAAAAAAATCATCATAACTGATTAGAAAACCTATTTCTTCTCACAACTATCCTCTCAAAGTAATAAAAAAAATTCTGGAAATCTGTAGCCTCCCTTCTTAACCCAGGCAACATTCAAAACCCATCACCCTCTCCCGACAAAGACCCCTACCAAATAGCACAGATATGCAACACCAATTTCACTGAAACCATCCAAAAACTAATTAAGGATTCATCCTCAAAAACTAACCCTAATTTTAGGAATACCACACAAACAGACCCCATATCTACCTCTATACATATTATAGCTCCCTCTAATAGTATTCCACCCAATCCACCTTTTTCACTACAACTGGTACCTACATCCCTAGTTCACAGTTTCATAGTTTAGTACTAGGTTCATAGGCTAAGTGCCCTTGTGGGCCATGTTAAGCCTAGCCAATTACCCCATATGAGAATCAAGCCCTGCACCTTGTGTCTGTAAGGTAAACACCTTAACCATTACGCAATTCTAAAAGTGCTAAAGTGCTAACCAAACTAAAGCCCTGCTCACTCTCCAATGATAACTTATCACCAGAATACTTGCAACACCAGAATACTTGCAACTTGCTGCCAGAGCTATAGCTTAAAATGTTAGTATTCTTATCAATCGTTCTACCACTGAACCTTATGTGCCCCAACTACGGAAAAAATCCATTATAACCCTACTAGACAAAGAGGGTAATGCTCACAATCGCTCACACTACTGACACATCTCCATTCTCTCCCCACTATCAAAAATCCTGGAAAAATGCATACAAACATTAACAACAACCTCCTAGCTCCCACAACATAGTTTCTGCCCTGGTCATAGCATGTCCACAGTTTTATTCTCCTTCACTGATACTGTGAATAAAGCTCTTGATGTTGTCCTATCAACTTCAGTACTCCTACTGGACCTATCAAAAGCTTTTGATACAGAATCACACCCTAAGCTATTACAACACTTACAAAAAGTTGGATGCTCTCTAAGTGTAATAACCTGGTTTTCCTCTTACCTACGTGATAGACAGCAATCCGTTAGATGGCAAAACCAACAGAGTACCTGGCAAACAACACAGGTGTCCACCAAGGGTCCATTTTAGGACCACTACTCTTCAATATATTCATTAATGATCTAAATAAAGCCACCCAACAAAGCATATTGATTCAATATGCAGATAATTCAGCTATAATCTCTTCCTCCAACAAGATCAATAACCTCCAGATCACCACCCAAGATGCTTTCTCCTCCATAGAAACCTGGTTAAATGACACCCACTTCATGCTGAACCCCAAAAAAAACTAAACTGTTATTCTAAACAAAACAAAACAAAAAAAAAAAATATATATATATATATATATATATATATATATATATATATATATAAAAAAGTAGATGGTGCCAAAAGCAGTGCAACAACCATGAAACAAAAAGCTGCTAGCGTTGCCAATAACTAGTCCCCAAAAACACGATTAAGAGAGTATTTATTAAAAAAAACACACAGAAAATTCAATAAAGGATAAGCGCTTTCATCACAATGACTTCATATATACATATACACACACACACACACACACACACACACACACACACACACACACACACACACACACACACACACACACAAAATAGCAAAATGGCTAAACAATAAAATCTGCACTTTAATATATTAAAAAACAACTGGTAAGCACTTTCATTCACATAGAACTTCTTCAGATTATTCTCATCAAAACCTCCAACTGTAGAATTCAAGATTTTTTTCACATAAAACAGAAATTGAATAGGTGCAATACGCAAAACTTTTAGGAATTACTACTGATGACAAACTCTCCTTTGAACAACACATACTCAATACAGTAAAGAAGACCCACTTTAAACTAGGCAAACTATACAGACGTAAATTCTACCTAGATAAACAAAGATAAAAATAACACTTTGCTTATCCCATTCTCTCTTGTATGGAAACCTCATTTTCACCAACCTCCATTCATCCCACAGTAATAAGCTGCATTCATGCTACTACACAATAGCAAAATTCACCTCCAACATGTCGAACCGCTCACACCACTGCAACGTTATCTCAAACCTGTCCTGGCTACAGTTTCACCACTATCTCTACTGCACTCAACTAACATTTGCTCATACACTAATTTTCCAACCTGATAGCTGTCCTGCACTCCAGTCTATCTTACACACACACCCCCCAACTTGAACCCTCCTCTCCTCAGAAAGAACCCTTCTAAATGTAGCTAAACCCAATAAGAGACAGCAGGACAATGCTTATAGTCGTATAACATTGTCAAACTATGGAATAGAATCCACTCATCTATTACTCAGCTCAACTCCCTAATAGCCTTTAAAGTTGCACTAAAAACCCACTTTGCAAACAATCTCAACTGTACCTGTGAAATACAGTGTAAGCCCCCTTAACTTTACAAACACAATTTACCCAGAATCTACCTTCAGCCCTCTCTGATATCTTTTCTTCCTCATCTGAATTATTTCTCCTACCTATATGTATCAGTTTTACTACGTTTCATGATTACTCTCATGGGGATTGAAAGTATGTTATACTTTACTAAAGTCTATTATTCTTCTGTGATTGAAAGTATATTAAGTATCCATATGCATCTCTTCAATCTCTGCATTTGTTTTGTACTTGTTCTTCTATAATAATTTAACTGTAGAGCTTTTCACCCCGGGCCTCCATTGAAAAAGGTTCTGACCCAGTGGACTTTCCCGGTCAACAAATGTCAATACATAAATAAATAATAAATTAATACATCTTTTGTAATATTTAGCCAGGCACTCTGGTGCAGGGATAGATGACTCCTGACTGCCTCCAGAGGTGGACAATTAGGCCTCCTTTCAGGAACACTGGTAAGGTCTTGTCAGAGAAGGAATCTCTGGACCCCTGGTTCTGAGGGCCTCCTCTGCCATGCAGGCAGCATCTTCTGTTAGAATTCTTCCTCTGCCCCTGGGGGAACTATCTACACATGGATTATGGAAAAGACCCGGAGACATTTTGAACCACATTTAACAACCACTTCACTGATTCCTACAGAAAGTTCTTTGAAGAGTTGAAAAACGTACACCCACTCCAGACAGAGTCTCACCAGCTTGGTCACACCTGGAGAGAGTGTCTTTAACTTTACAGCAAAACAAAGAACTTCTGTCAAAGGGTGCACTGACAAAGGAGGACTTGGAAGGGTTCTGCAAAATCACATGTCTCCTAATGGAAATGACTGAACCCGCTGCCCCCGAGGTACATTCAGCTACACGTGAAATGAGCCTCATGGATGAATTTGCAATGGACTGTAAGATAGCCAACTGTGAGGCAACAGAAGTCTGTGCCTCAGCATTTATTGCTCCTGAGAGGGATTTGGAGAGTTCTTTAAATCCCTCTGAAGTCTCATAAAGGGGGCTAAATAATTCAGCAATCTAAGTGCGAAAGTCGCTGAAGCGTAAATACGTTTCCCAAATCTGTCAAACATGGTAGACTCCCTGTTAGGGGAATGAACGGATGAACTCTGCTCCGCAAGTTCTTTCTTTGTGGCCACTGCTATGACCATAGCATCTATTGATGCTCCTTTGCTCCAAACTCTTTTCCCATTGGTGGTGCCAGGATCCTATCTGATCTCTTAGGGATCAGCTCAACAGAACTGGGTTCCTTCCACACCCACCAAGACATCAAATCAATGAGCTCATCAGCAGGGGGAGTCACCCAGAAAGTAAATGGGCAGATCCAAATGACTCCAGGAATACCGATTCCTCTTGGGAAGGGTTATCAGTAGACCAACCACCCATTTGCTTAAAGATCTCCAAAATGTTTCCAAAAGAGATATCATTAGGTGGTGATCTTGGGGACCCTTCCCCTTCATTAAAATTGGTATCTTCTGGGATTGACTCCTGAGAGGAGTCTAAGTGCCTCCTCTTGCACTTCCTCTTTCTAGGGACTTCAGTAGGATGCTTCACAAAAGTAGCCTAGAGACTTTGGACTGGTTGTCATTGTGGAGTAGAGTGATGAGGCTCAAGGCACAAAGACATATCGGAATCAGATGGAAGCACCAAGGGGGTGAAATCATCTGTACTCTGGAGGAGAATACTCTCACTACCACCTCAAGGGCAGAATGCCTCAGGAAGAAAGAAGCCGACTGAGCTGAGAAGACATGCTTCTTGACCATCAGCTCCCTCTGACCTAAACGCAGCCCACCTGAGCCTGAAGTTGGAGCTGAGCTGTCCAGTGCCGAGGTCCCAAGGTGGAAAGATGGCTCCAACAGCTTCAGAGTCAACTCTAGCATATCAGAGCTGACAATGGCGCTTTAGCTCTGAGAATCATTCACCTTGACACCCTCAGAGCCAGCTCACTCAGAGAAGGTACTGCAGCCAAAGATACAATAATCTTCAGAACCAATACAGATGGTCTCGAAAAGGCTCAGATCCAAGGGCTTCAAAGGTGAAGGACAGATCAGAGAAGGAGCCAAGATGGGTAGAGTAAAACTAATGAAGGTGCCCTGACCCGAAGAGGTAGGAGCCGGGAGAAATTACATCTGTATCTGTTTTGACAGAAACTTCATCATTCTATCCACATCTGCCTCTGTAAGACTCCTGGAAGAATGGAAAGAGGCCAGTGAAGGGGACCTAGAGTGACAGCGCCTGTCTAAAAAAAGAGATGGCAGCCGAGAGGGGACAGAGCCCAGTGAGGATGCATATCGGGTCCAGGGTAGCTCTTTTGGCTACAAAATAACCAAATCCAATGAGGCAAAACTTCTATCTGAAACAGTCGACTATAAGGATCTGACCATTTCAAGATCTTCCTGGCTGACTCCTTGGTCAGATCAAGAGGAGGAGGAGTGGAGGATCCAGAAGGTTCTGATAGTCATTTTCTACACATTTTTTGGCCTTCCTTGGAGGGATGAGCTCCAGACAGTAACTATGGAAAAGTTGCAGGATGAAGTCTCTTCAAAATCAGTTTATTTTTTCTGTCGACCAAAGCCTTAGTGTTAAAAGATTTGTGTATTTTGCAAGGGACTTTCAAATGGGCAGGGCCCAAACAATAGACACAAGAGTTATGGACATCAGACAAAGGAATCTTGTGTCCAAACTCTTTACACTTTTTGAAACTCAAAGGTTTTTTTCAGCCATTATACCTATAAACAAACAAAGAACAAAGGCAGAAAGTTTTTTTGAAATGGAAAAGAAGTTGCCAACAATGGTAGAATGAATTACTGTAATGGTAGGAGAGAAAGTAGCGGAAAACTACCAAGAATGCTATTAAGATACCCAGAAACACATAGGGATATAGAAGAAGGTTAGCTTAGAATAACTTTAGAGTATAAAATAGATAATATACCAAAAAGAGAGAAAAATTATGACACTGAACTTTTATCACTCACTAAACACTCGAGAGCTGACAGCGACCATGTCCATACACAAAGGAGGCAAACAAGATCTGAGGTATGGAGCTGGAGTAGAGCATTATAGGTAAGGGAGGAGCTTGAGAGTTTGCAGTATCCACGAGCTGTAAAAGCAGCCAAGTCAGATCAGAGGATCAGATCCGAACCCACATGTTGAGGAACGAATGAAAATTTACATCAGATCTTGAGTATAAAATGAGGGAATTTCACCTGTCTAAAAGATAAGGGAAGTAAGGAATATGACCACCAGTAGTGACAATGAAGACTAAATAATGAAGATCTTGGGTAAGAAAATGAAAAAAATAATTCTTAGAACTGTGTTAAAATCTCAATGTTAAAATAATGTAATTCAAGTCAAAAGAAGAAGGGGTAGCAGAGGTTAAGATGGATTACAACATTACCAAAGTAATGAATACGAATTTGAAAGAACTTAAAGAAGCAGTTCGTGACTGACAAGCCTGGCACACCAAAGTCCTTAAGGTTAGAAATAGTAAGATTCATTTGAATGACCAAACAATAAATTTAAAGTAAAATTAATTCCCAATTTGCTAATGTATTTGTGATACAATTTTTTTTACTATACTGTCCAGGAACAAACCCAGTTTGGTCAATACGTGCAAGGGAGGAGTAGAATGATAACTCCTCCGGAAATTAATGTAAAGCTCTCTGAAAATCTGCCCCAGAATAAAAATCTGTAACTGCTGAGGTTAAGGAAGAACTCTGGTAATAATGCTCCTTGCAGCAGTCATTAATATCCCAATAAAATTATACTGGATGAGTTAATACATGTTGTGGAACTGGTACAATTAAAAAAAAAAAACTTATGTTGACACTACAAAAGCAGAGCTCCAGACAAAGCATCTTCTGTATATAACCAGTACTTCAGCAAATAGCAGTCAAACCAGACGCGATCACAATTATTTTTAGTTACCATCTCCAGTACTCACCAGATATACTTCATATATTTTGGATACATCATGTACTGCAAGACAACTCTGATACAATAATTTTCATGGAATCTTTCTACAGCAGAGTGAGGATCTAGTAAGGTATGGAGAAGAAATAAGTGTATTTGTACATCAGAGAATGGAGTAGTAGTACATAGTCAATGCACAGTCCTGACACTCGTAAACGATACACTATTCGATTCTTATAGCTGTTTATTTAATAAGAATTACTGCTTGGGTGTGTAAAGACATGAAAAAGAAATCTGAATCTGAACTGCATCCACTGGTTATGTGCCACTATGCACTGGGATCCATGTAATAATAATTTCTAAATTTATGAATTCCAAAAAATAGAAGTTATGTCCTTACCATAACGTTCCATGTGGAGTGTTCATCTCGCCTTTGTTCTTACACATGGGTTCGGAGCCGATCCTCGGCTCCGTGTCCGCCCGCAAGCTCTGCATCGAGAAGAAGCTCGAGACAATCTAATACCCACAATCCCCCTCTACCTTTACCTCAGATCTAGTTTGCAAGCAAACCAATCTATAGAGAGAGAGCACACTCATGCTTACATCACATATGCACAGAACTAAGAGTCTATATATATAAACATATATACAGAGACATACACATATATATACATGTCAATTATGTACACAACATCTGCAAAGCAGAAGCAGAATGCCCCAGGCCAGGCACCAAAAAAGAACGTTCTTCTTAGGAATGTAAGAACAAAGGCGAGATGAACACTCCACATGGAACGTTATGGTAAGGACATAACTTCTATATGTGATAGTGTTCAATCTAGCTCCTTGTTCCTGAGGAACTCACGGAAGGATGTTCTTGAGCACAGTGGAACCAAAGGTTGCCCTGTCCCTAGAAACCTTGTCTACCTTATAATGAGAAATGAAAATATGTGGCTTAGACCAAGTAGCAGCCGCTAGTGGTGCTGCATGAGCCAGAGATGTAGATACTGACCTTGTGGAATGTCCTTTGGGTTTGTGTACAAGAGTTTGATTTGAAGAATCATAGGCATAAATTATACAATCCGTTAACCACTTAGAAAGAGTTCTTTTGGTAACCGCCAATCCTTTCCTGTTATCAGCAAAGGCCACAAAAAGTTGATCAGTTTTTCTGTGATCTTTTGTTCTATCCAAGTAAAACCTTAGTTGTCTGTGAACATCTAATTTGTGCAACATATACTCCATTTTGTTGGAGTGATTCTTGAAAAAGGTGGGTAATTCAATGGACTGATTAATATTGCTAATAGAACAAACTTTAGGGAGAAAGGATGAATTAGTTCGAAGAGAAACTCTGTCAGAGTGAAAGATCAAATAAGGGTGCTTGATGGAGAGAGCTTGAAGTTCAGATACTCGCCTAGCGGATGTAATGGCTACCAAAAAGAGAGTCTTCCAGGACAAAAATTTTAATGGACAAGAGGAGGCTGGTTCAAAAGGGGGCAACATTAATTTAGATAACAACAAGTTTAGACTCCAAGGTGACGTAGGAGATCTAATTGGCGGTCTAATATGAAAAACTCCTTTTAAAAAGGCTTTACAAAGTCTGTGGGCCATAACAGGAGCCCCACATTCTTCCACATGGAAATTAGAGATGGCAGCCAATTGAACTCTTAGTGTGGCAGGAGAAACACCCTGATGGAACAAGTCCGTTAAAAATTCTAATATTTTATTCAAAGGAGCTATAAAAGGATCCACTTGCTGTGTATTAGAATACAAATCGCCCATTTACTAGAATATGTTTTAGTAGTGGAAGCTTTATGAGAAGCCACCAATATATTCTGAACTGCGGTGAAAGAAGATCAGACCTGGCTAAGGTGGGAATTGGAGCAGCCAAACTGCTAGATGGAGACAAGAGCGGGGGGGAGCCCCTGATGAGTGAGTCAATAGATCTGGCTCTGGGTCCAGGATCCAGGGTCCCCGAATGCAGTGTGTCTTCAGGAAGGGAAACCAAATTTGACGAGGCCAGAATGGGGCAATGAGGATTATTGTCCTGTGTAGGTTTCTGGCTTTCTGGAGAAACTTTGATATCAGGGGAAATGGAGGAAATGCGTACAGGTCCCCTGGGGGGGGTCAGAATCAGTGGGGACTTCCCTGGAGGAGGTAATAGGGCAAAGTAGCTCCTGCATTTGGCGTTCATTGGAAACAAATGCCACTGACTGTTTCAGGGACCACGTAACAGAATTGCTCTGCTCAGCCTGTCGGCTATGACGTTGGATGAGTGGACTCTGCCCATTGCCAGATTCTCATGGCCTCTCTGCATAGCTGATAGGACTTGGTTCCTGCTTGTTTATGTACCAGACTACCGACATGTTGTCTGTCTGAACTGCAATAGTTCCCAGAGGAAGAAGGAAGTGTTGCAACGCTAGAAACACTGCCCTCAACTCTAGAACATTGATGTGCAGATTGTACTCCAAATTGGTCCATTCGCCTTGGACTGTCTGTCCCTGAAAGATGCCCCCACCCTATCAGGGGCATGGGTAGCACAAATGGTCTCCCCTTGGAAAGGTTGCACGCTTGAAGCCACCAGTTTAGGTGTGTTTTGCATGTGTTCGTTATAAGAATCTGTTAGAGGTAGTTGTTGAACGACCATTGTGCAAACAGTAGCCATTGTAGGACTCTCATGTGCAGCCTTCCCAAGGGTATTGCAATAAGAGAAGCTGACATGAGTCCCAAAACCTTCAGTACCAGTTTTGCTGGAGATTTCCTGGACAAGAGAAGAAGACGATGTGAGTCTGGAGTGATAGTATCCTTTCTGGAGGAAGTCTTAGAATTAACTGACGGTGTTTAATTCGCCTATGAACAAGATACTCTGTGATGGCTGAAGTAAGGATTTTCCGGTTTTTGAAATTCCTAGGTGGACACACAGTTGAAGAGTATAGTCTCTGGCCTGTAATAGTTGACGCTGGGTGGTGGCAGAAAGGAGCCAGTCGTATGCATTTGGTGAAGACCCTGGGGCTGAGGTCAGACCAAAGGGCAGGGCTAAATGACTGGCCCCAGCCGGGCGCAAAATGATCTCTGGATGCCCTGGCCATTTTGATGTGGTAGTATGCATCCTCCAGATCTATTGAGCACATCCAGTAATGGAAGGATCAACTTTTCTGAGGTTGCTTAGGTCCAGGATGGGCCTCCAGTTTTGGAACTAAAAAGAACCTTGAGTAAGTCCCGAATCCTTGCTGGTCCTTTTCTAGCAGCTTTGAAATTTCTATAGCTGGAATGGGATGGGATAGAAAAGGTATGCTGTAACCTCTGGTAACCACGCTTTTACCCACTTGTCTGTAGTTATATTTTGCCAGGCCTGAGGGTATACTGCCTCCAGAGCAGGACAGTCGGGCCTCCTCTCAGGAGTGCTGGAAAGGTTTACCAGGGAGTGTATCCCTGTCACCTTGATGCCTTCCACCTCTGCCCCTCCTCTGCCTCTAGAAGGGCATCACCCTGTGTGCCTGGGAAAGATCCTTGGGGTTTTAAACCACATTTTTCCACCAAGACAGAGTCTTTCCCTCCTGTTCACACCGGTAAGGGTCTCCTTTACTTTTGGCCAAAAAAGGTGGCACCATCAAATTAGTAAAGGAAAATGAACATAAATCAGCCTCATGGACGAGTTCACAATGGATGGTCACTTTCTCTGAGACAGCAGCATCTGTTTGACTAGATCCCTCTGAAAATGGGTCAAATAGTTCACTGTCCATAGTCCTAGAATCTTTATTAGGGGATGGACAGATGAGGAAGATTCAACATCTCCTTTTTCGTGGTCATGCCACACCATATAGTGTCCACTGGAACTCCCTTTGTTCTTGTCCTGAGGTGCAGTGATGTATTTATTGGGGTTCCTTGGGACTGGTTCCACTGTGTCAGGAGCTTCCACGCCTTCGAGCAATTAGTTCCATTAATTCATCGGGGGGGAGAGGAGGAGGGGAGAGAAGGGTGAGCACCAAATGCCTTCAGCAAAACTGACTCATCCTCAGAAGGGGAAGGGACTGCCAGTCACCTCTCTGTTTCAGGATCTCCAATATGTCCGAAAAGAGACATCTTCTGAAGGTGACTTAGGGGACCCTTCTGACTCATCTAAGTCAGTATCGGATGTCAAGGATTCTTGTGGAGAATCCAAGTGTCTGGACTTCTTCGGGAGGGCATCCGAGAAGAAGCCTCCGAGGAAGGCACCCTCCAGGGGTGGCTGAGACACTGGTGCGGAGAGGTTGCTTCCACTGATGTGGTTGTCTGGGTAGACAACACCTTCCTCTATTGGTCGAGCGGTCCCGTCCCCGAAAAGAATCTCTCGTTCCAAGAAATGGGAAGAAGATCCGCGCCCGGGCCCCCGGGGAAGAGAGTCGGAATCGACGCCGGTTCGACTCGCCCCGAAAATCGGGACGAGACTCGCCTCCGGGTGCGAGGGTAGTCGGTCCGGAGGAGCCGAGGGGAACAGACCCAATCAGAAGATCAACCTCTTCCAGACTGAACAGGTCTCGGAGGAGGAATGGATGGAGACACTGGGAGGCCTTCGACACCAACTGGGTGGAAACTGAAATAAGTTTGGACACAAGACTCGAGGCTCAGAACCGACACCAGTTGAACACTGTCTGTGGAACCGGTGATCTAACTTTACCAAGAGCTCGGAGCTGATGACTTGGGCGATTTCATGCCTGGTCAGAAGCATCCAGAGCCTCCTGAAAGAAGGTTTTAATAAACCTCTGTCAAAGAGTGACAGATAGAACAGTCCTCTTGTAAGTGGAGAGGGCCAAGGCAGTAGACGGGAACTATGGTTGTCAGTCACTGACATTTTTTGGCCACACTGACAACGCTTAAAACCTGATTTTACTTTATCAGACATTTTACAAGTAAGAGTCAAGTCCAGTATAGTAGTCAAATCCGGTGAAAAAGTGTCAAATCCGAAATAAATGTCAAGTCCAGTTCAAATTTAAGAAGGGTTGGTAGGCCCCGAAAAACTCTAACCGATTAATAAAATTAACGGTACCGAGAATTTAACCTACTCAAACACACATACACTCAGTATATTAACTAATCCTTTTCTGTTATCAAAGAGAACAAATTATTCAATAAAATATAACAAAATAAGTTATATCTTAACTTAAGATGATGCAGAGCTTGTAAGCGCGACACGGAGCCGAGGATCATTGAACACTATCACATTTAATAGTACCTTAAAGCAAACAAATCTGAAATTAAATATAATGGGGGGGCTTCAACTCTTGAGAGGGGATAAAATTAAAAGACTCATTTGAATTATTTAAGAATACTGTCTTCATATGAATCTTTACTGCAGACATAAGGACCCTGTCATAGGGTTGCCACCTTTGGAAGAGGCAAAAATATGACAAAAAGCCCCACTCTGCTCTTCTCATTGCCCCATCCATTTCAGCAATTAAATGTGAAAAGCTTCTCTTTCAAAATTAATAATCAATACTTTCTGAAGAATCAGCAAATAACATAAGTGCAGCAGATGAATACATGTAAAGAAAGTACAGTTGTGTAAAATCTTACCATAGCAGTAGATGTCCTTCTCTTCACTACTGCAGTACTCTTCGCCTTAGACATCTCCTGCTAAGGATAGCCCAAAGTCCGGTCAGTATACCCAAACCTTCAGCTCTTATGGGTGTCACACATCACACGTATGCTTCTCACAAACAGCACAGGGCATAAAGGTGGCATACAGACACAAGCACTCAGAACTGAAAAAGCCCCAGGAGGAACAGAATACCCTCAGGGACAAGGAGGAACATGTGCATCCAGAAAGAAAAATAAACAAGGAAAAGGGGAGAAAGGGCCCTTCAGCCAGGAGGGAAGCAGAAGATAGAGTAAGAGGCAGAAAAGAGAGGAAAGGAGGGAGGGAGTGAAGACTGCAACAGTGAAGAGGACATCATCTTCTGTTGCAGTAAGATTTTACACAACTGTACTATGTCCTTCCATATCACTGTTGCAGTATTCTCCACCTTAGGGAGACTACATGAGCTCAAGAGAAAGCCTGAGAAGAGGAAGGCAATACAGGAACACTTCATAAACCCATGCAGAATAGCCGTAGCAAAACCTGCTCTGGCCCTGGAAATAACATCCAGCTTGTAATGTTCAGTGAAACTATGAACAGAGGACCAAGTGGTGGCCTCAAGGATAGAGAATTGGTATCCAGACTGTAGAAAAAAGCACCACAGGAGGCAACTTCCCTAGTAGAATGTGCCTTTACAAATGAGAAGAAACATTTACCATGAAAAGTATAACAGAAGGAAATAGCCTTAGAAATTCAGGAGAAGGTGGTTTGCTTAGAAACAGCCAAAAGTCCTGGGATGAAAAGAAACAAAAAGCTGCTCAGATTTGTGAATAACTTTAGTTTTGTCTAAATAATATCTGAGCTGTCTATACAAATCAAAGGTGTAAAGAACCTTCTCGCTGGCAGACTGCAAAGAAGGAAACAAGGAAAGATGATGAAGGGACAACTCACTGACCACCTTGGGCATGAAAAAAGAAGTTATGTCTTACCATAAAGTTCCATCTGTGTTGTTGATCTTCATTTATTATCAATTTGTGTCAGTTCTGATCCTCAGAATCGATCGAGCTGCTAGTCTACCCATAATATCTGTCTCCATATTACCTCAGATCAAGTTTGCTATTATGCAGAAAAAAGGGTTCAATAACATAAGACAGATTGTCCAAGGTATCCCTAACCATAAGAACCCAGGACAGGATGTCGCTCCACCAAAAGTCCAAAGGAGGGGGCAGGCAGGAGAAATACAAGAATAGATGAAGATCGACAACAACACAGATGGAAAGTTATAGTATGACATAACATCTTTATCTGATGATGCCAATCTTCATCTATTCTTGACTTGTGGGACAGAGTCCCCAGCTACCATAGATCCTGGGTGGCCTCAAGGAAGGATATTCCTGAGAACCATGGAACCAAAAGAGGCTCTCCACCTGGAGACCATATCCAATTTGTAATGAATAATAAAGGTATGTGGATTAGCCCATGTTGCAGCTGAACAAATTTCTGACATGGTGGCTTTGGAATGAAATACAGCCGATGTCACCAAAGATCTGTTAGAATGTGCCTTGGCTGGCAAAGGAAGCTTCATGTTAAGGAGGGGAGTCCGAGCCATGTGTGTCCTAGGGAGGTGTCTGGGACTTCTTGAACCACATTTTACCGCTCGTGTATTTTTTGGGGACTTCTTGGATGACTCTCTTTTTCTAGCAGCTTTTTGATTTCTATTGCTGCTTAAACACTCTGACTGGGTGGAATATCAGGGAGTCTTGCGGGGGATCTTGGGTAAAGGGTGAATGGAATTAGATAACCTCTGGAAATTATCCTTAGCACCCAGGCATCGGTGGTTATGCATTGACAGGCATTTGGGTGCAAGGAAGATCTTTCCCTGACTGCTTCCAGAGGTAAACAATCGGGCCACCCTTCAGGAGTGCTGATAGGGTTAACTGGAGAACGAGTGCCTGGAATCCTGATGCTGCGGACCATCCCTGTCTCTGGGATGGTGTCTTTCACTATAACTCCCTCCCCCCTGCCCTGAGGGGAGTCCGAGCCATGTGTGTCCTAGAGAGGTGTCTGGGACTTCTTGAACCACATTTTACCACTCCGTTGATTCCTGGAGTAGGATCGCTGAGGAGTGGGAAAATGTATACCCACAGCAGACAAAGTCTTTCCATCTTTTTCACAACTGGACAGAGTTTCCTTTACTTTGGGACCAAACAGAGAGGCCTGTCAAAGGGGGCATTCTCAAGGGAAGACTTGAATAGTTCCACAAACTCACATAGGCGCATCCAAGTGCATCTCTGAGTTGCAACGCCTGAAGCTGCTGACCTGGTCACCCGTTCGGCTGCATGCGCAATCAGCCTCTTGGAGGAATTCGAAATAGACTCCAAGGTAGCTAGCTGGGAAGCCACTTTTTCCTGGACCCCCTCAGCCACAGCTCCTGCCAAGGTATTTGACTACGCCTTGACCAGATACCTCTGGAGCCTTGTGAAATGTGCCAAGACATTCAAAGACCTGATAGAGAAGGTTGATGATGCATAGAACCACTTCTCAAATCTGTCCATCGGCCTGGACTCATGGTTCAGGGAATGGACAGTAGAACTTTCCTCGGCTAGTTCTTTTTTCTTGGCTGCCACTACCACCATGGCATCTACTACCAAGACCTTCGCCCAATGTGGTTGGTCTTCTGGAGCAGTAAGGGTTTTGGCCTTCCAAGCCTGCTGAGAAATTAGTTTAATCAAATCATCAGCAGGCGGGGTCACACAGGAGGTAGATGGGTGTGCACCAAAGGCTTTCAAGTAAACAATTTCCTCCGAGGAAGGGGCTTTGGACTTCCAATCACACCTCTGCTTTAGGATCTCCAGAATGTCTCCAAAGGAGATGTCTTCCAGGGGTGACCATGGGAAACCCTCCCCTTCATCAAAATCCATGTTCTGTGTGAAGGATTCTTCAGGAGAATCAAGGTGTTTCTTCTTACATGATTTTTTTTCAGAGGGGAATCCTCAGTGGGGACATCTGAGGAGGACTCAAAAGAGGGAGTGCCTTTAGAATGCAAGTCATGCGAGTGTGGTGCATGCTGTCCAGGGGTAGAGTTTGGTGGCTGAACTGAAGATCCTGGAGTCACAGGCAAAGAGCTCAATAACCCAGGGGCCATATGAGATTCAGTGGCTAAAGCCCCTTCCCATAGCCTGAAAGGAAAGATCCCCTGAGGAGGGATGGGAGCCCATAACAGAGACAGAAATACTTGGAACCGGAGTCACACACCACCTCGACAACCACACCTGACAGACCGGAACCAAGGAAGGGTCCACCGCTGATGCAGTCAAAAGGGACCTGGTCGGCTCTATGGAAAAACTCAGAGCCAGCTCAAATTCCCTGGGCCCGCTGGTGAAGACACTGTCCTGGGGATCTGATGGTGCCCAAGGCACCAAGGAAGCCAGGGCTCGGTGCCGAAGACAGAAATGCTGTTGATGCTGGAGCTATCAGCACTTGAGATGATGAAGTTGAAAACTCTGAAACCTGCATTGAGGTTAGAGGAGGAGAATATGTAGGGGTGGATGGAGAAAAACCCACTGCACCAGAGGGGGGAGGGGCTTGAGTAGAGGACGGAAGACTCTGGGCTGCCAAGATCTGATCCATCAACCTAACATCGGTCTCAAAGACTTCTGGTGGAGCACATGGATAAACCATAAGGTGATTTGGATCTTTCCATGAATGGACTGGAGAGCTGACCATGGAATGGGTCCAAGGATGGAGAATAAATAAACCAGGGTTCCGAGGATGACAATAATTTCGGTACTGTCTGTACTGAGGGTAAAATAGGCACTGAACTGTTCAGAGTGGCAGTCAGCACAGATGTTGGAGCAGTGGTCAAGGTCGGAGTTGTAGTTGCTATACGGAACAATTAGATGAAGTTGTTGCTGCTGGAGATTTAGACTGCTCCGAGTGCTTCAGAACCTTAGCTTTTGGTTCCAAAGCTAAACCCTCAGAAGCGTGTTTATGCTTCTTAATGACCAGTGCCGATGGAGACGTTGGCACTGAACAACAGGACTTGCATCCAGAGGCCAGAGATGACCTGTCAGCCTTGGACAAGGCTTTTTTGAAAGGGGTGTTAAGGAGCCCTTTGAGAATCAGCTTATTTTTCCTTTCTGCCAGAGTTTGATAACTGAAACCCTGGCAGATGGAACATTCAGTACTCAAATGAGAAACTCCCAAACAGTACACACAAGAGTTATGATTATCCAAGTTTGGCATCTTTCTGCCACAGTCTACACACTGATTAAACCCCGTAGTGGAGCTTTTTTGATTATTTGCCATAATCCTGACAAAATCAAATAGGAAGGCAGAAAAGGGAGAGAAGTAAAATTTTCACTCACATGACAGGAGAGACGGAAAAGTCTACCAACTATGGTAGACAGACTACCAATGGTAAGGAAATAAAAAGGTGAAAGACTACCAACAATGGTACCAGCATTAAAGGAAAATGCAATACACTCGTAACAGGTACACCAAGATTTACGACAGGAAAGGATTGTATCAGAAAAGATAAAGATAATATATAAAAGTATATAAAAATATAGTTTGCTACATGAGATGGCTGACGCATCTTGTCGCAAGCGCGACAAACGAGATCTGGGGTAATGTGGAGAGGGGCATTGTGGGTAGACTAGCAGTGAGAGAGATTTTTTTGGCTGACGCAAGCTTTATAATGGCCGGATTGGTTCCGAGGATAGGAACCGACACCCACAAGTCAAGACTAGATGAAGACTGACAACATCAAATGAAAGTTTACTATGAAGAGACCTTGTCTTTATGTAAAACTAAACAAGGAGGCATAACCATGAGACCATGGAATTCAGGCACTCTCTTGGCTGAAGTAAGAGCCAGAAAAAAACAGTCTTCCAAATGCGGTGTTGTAAGGATACTGGAAAAGCAGGCTCAAAAGGAGCCTGGTTGACTTTTCAAGTACAAAATTGAGGTCTCATGAAAGCAGAATAGGCTTCCTAGGGAAACCTGATATGAAGGACACCTTTAAGGAATTGCTTGACCTTAAACCTAAAGGCCAGAGGAGGATTCAAAGGCAGACGAGCAGAAACTGCTGAAAGGTGAGCTTTGACTAAGGAATATGCCAACCCAACATGGAGTGAAGTACATAAAACATTAGGAAACATGAAGGTCCTACCAAACACCCTAATACTGGGTGATTTCAATTACCCAAACATTAACTGGGAGAACTACTCAAGTACTAACTCCCATGCTCAACATTTCCTAGAATTTATAAACTCAAATTCCCTGGATCAACTGGTCAACACTCCCACCACAGGTGACAACATATTGGACCTGGTCATCACCCACATGGGCGACCGGTGTTCCACACCGGAGGTCAACACCTCACTGCTTAGATCTGACCATAAACAAATCGCTTTGGATATCCACATTCAGCCCCCAACCCCGGACAAGGAAACCACCGTGAAAACGTTTCAAAAGCAAACTTCACGTTACTTAAGAATGAGGTGGAAAGTTTCAAAGCCCCCATGCTAAAGGATAACGCTGTCCAAGATGCAAAATCCTTTATTAATGCATTCGACAGGCACCTACAAGAATGCATGGATCATGCTATCCCAAGCAAAACCAAGACTCACGCCTCCAAGAAAAGGAAACCAGTCTAGTGGACCCCTGCCATAAACAAGCTATAGAAGGAGGAAACTAGTACAGAAAAAGAGTAAAATCCCAATAATGGAAGACATCCCTGATCAGTATCAGCAAGAAACTATGATCCCTCATAAAATCGTCCAAGGCGAGCTTCAAAAGAAAAATTGCCAAGGACTCCAAAGATAACCACAAGGCATTCTTTAACTATGTCAAGAATCTAAGTGGCAATGCCCACATCTGCTCAGAGTTAGTGCAGAATGGCACAAAATACACTGAACCAACCGATATTGCCAACATCCTAGCAGACAGGTTCAGTGCAAACTTCACTCCCCTCTCACCCCCAAAAGGGCCCATAACCATACCAGAAGAATGCAGAGCCCCTGAAATCACAGGAACTCAGGTTAAAACAGTCCTGTCCAAAGCCAAAAACATAGCATCAATGGGACCAGACAGTGTCCCAAGCTGCATCCTACACGAGCTCAAAGACAAACTAACCCCTCACCCAAACACACTGTTCTAACTCAGCCTCTCCACAGGTAACATACCCATAGAGTGGCGCACAGCAACGGTTATTCCGCTCCACAAAGGTGGAGTCACAACAGAACGCGGGAACTATTGCCCTATAAGCCTGACTAGCTTGGTCTGCAAGGCTATGGAGCACATCATCATGGAACTCATTAACAGACACATTGGGAACCTCCAAACACTGGACCCTACCCAGTTCGGCTTTGTTAAGGGCAGATCATGCCTCCTAAACCTGGTGGACTTCTTTGAGACAGTCACCAAGACTACAGACAAGGGAAAGGTGGTACACACAGCCTACCTAGACCTCACAAAGGCCTCTGACACCATTCCCCATTCTGGTATTATAGACAAGCTCACCAGCCTGAACATAAACCACTATGTCACAAGATGGGTTGCCAACTGGTTCACAGACAGCACCCACATGGTGAGAGTTGCAGGAGCTAGGTCCGACTCTAAACCAGTTACAAGTGGCGTTCCCCAGGGCTCAGTCCTAGGACCCCTCCTGTTCGGCATATATTTCTCAGAGGTACAGGCAAGCACAGGAGGACTATGGCTGACCAAGTTCACAGACGACTGCAAACTACGGGCTATAACTGACTCTCCAGCTGACACAGACATCCTTCAAAAGGGTCTCACTGAGACGGACACCTGGTGTCAAAATCATGGCCTCAAGCTAAATGCCAAAAAGTGCATAGTCATCCCCTTTGGAAAAAACAAACTACCACATAGGTGGTAATCCCCTAAATATGGAAAATGTAATAAGGGATCTGGGGACCCAAGTAGATAGTAATCGTTCCTTTGATAATCACATTGCCAAAGTGGTTAGAAAATCCTTCTTTGTGGCCCACCTAATCACAAAAGGGTTTGCATCCAGATCAAAAGAGGTCATTGTGCCCCTCTACTCATCAGACCCATCAGAGTACAACGGCCCAGTTGGGATGTACCTTACAAGACACCTGCAACAGCTGGAAAGACCACGGAAGTACCACCTACTCAGAGGTGATCTCTGTCTGACATACAAGGCCATGTCCAACCCAGAATTGATGGACATGCTCCACCTAAAGAAAACCTTATCCCCTCGAGCCACACGCTCTAGGGATCTAAACCTCACCACAACAATAAATAGGACGTGCTAGAGGGACAGATTCCTGTCCCAGTGACTTCCCATGCTTTGGAACAAGATTGCAATAATACATTAGGCAGAGCTCCTCGCTAACACTCAAGAGAAACCTTCACGAGTGGATGGGAAACAGAAGGTTTAACCAGGGGATCACTGGACAGATGCACAGGGAACTAATCTAATGGGGTGGCGTAAGCCAACACATTCTGGCTAGGCTTATAAATGCCTTCGAGCAGATAGCCTAGTACCTCCCTATCAACCTATAAATAAGAAAGAAACAGAGGAACCTCCATAAATAGGGTATCCTGATTGCAAGACAGACACCAGATAGAAAATCTTTTCCATTTGGACACATATGATTATGCACCAGACAGAAAATATATTCCATTTGGACATGTATGATTTTCTGGTAGTGATTTTCCTGACCTTGTACAGAACCCAAAGCACATCCTCAGAAAAGAGGTGCCTAAAAGGGATCAAAGCCCCCTCTCCCACAGTGTCATCTGAAGAGTGGACACGTGAGGATGGATAGGAGGCCCCATGCCTTGTGTGAGAAGACTCACCTGATGAGGTAATGTGTGGTAACTGCCCTTGGCCAAGTGGGAAAGAAGGGGAACCCAATGCTGTCTGGGCCAAAAGGGAGTCGCAAGTAAGATTTTGGAAGACTCTTGCCTGATCTTGTGCAGAACTCATAACAGAGGAAGAGGCAGGAAGCATACAGGCACATCTCCTTCCAAGGAAAAGACAGGAATTCCACTTTCCAAGCCAGAGGACTTGGGACTCTGGAAAAGAATACAGTAAGTTGTCTGTTCAGAGGGGAGGCAAAAAGATCTACCTGAGGAATATCCCACTGATGGACAATGTCTATGAAAACATCTCTGTGAAGCAGCTATTCTTGAAATTGCTTACTGGACCTGTACAGAGAGTCTGCTACTAGGTTGTGCTCTGAGGGAATGTAAACTACCTGAAGAGTCACCTGATACTGGATAGCTAGATCCCAGACCTCAAGAGCTAGTCTGCAAAGAAGAAAGGACCTTGTGCACCCCCCTCCATGTTGTTCACATAACACATCACTGTCTATTGTCTGTGAAAAGTTTGAGAAGCCCAAGAAGAAAGATGGAATGAAAAGCTTGCAGAGCCAGAAGTAGTGCCCTCATCTTTTTTTATGTTGATGTGGTCTGACCTCTGATGACGATGTGATCAACCCTGCACCTTCAGGGAACCACATGAGGCATCCCACCCCCTTGTCTGAGGCATCTCTCAAAAGCTCCTGAGTGGGAACTGGAGCTTGAAAAGGAAGCCCAGGATTGACAGAAAGTTGATGAATCCATCACTGAAGCTTGAGCTTCAGGCAGGGAAGGAAAGGCACCAGGAACTACAGGGGGTGGCAATATTGAAGTTACATCAATATGAAGTACCACTGAAGTTTCCTCATATGGAGCCTGGTGAGAGGGGCCATGGGGAATGGCGGAAGCCATGAACCCCAGGACCCTGAGAAATTCCCCTGCCCTTGACAGACTCCAGAGAAAGAATGGACTGGAAAAATGTTATCAGACACAGCCTTGGGGACAGGCAGAGATGCAAATATGGGAATTGTCTGAAATCTGCATCCGAGGAAAATATGATCCTGGGAATGTGTCAGAACTGATTTCTGGAGGTTTATGGTGAACTCCAGACTGTGCAATAGGCAAGTAGTAAACATAGGATCCTAAAGCAGACTGTGGAAGAAGGAACTTGAATAAGCAGATCATCCAGATAGGGAAAAATTGGAATATCTCAAATCCTGCAAAATGCAATAACAGGAGTAAGGCATTGGGTTAATACCCTAGGAGCAGTACAGAAGGCAAAAAAGAGAACTGAAAATGCAAGGGACTGAGAAATACAAAAAAATTTCTGAAAAAAAGGGTGGATGTGAAGGTAAGAATCTTTGAGATCCATAAAACACCAGAAAGGCCTGAGGAAGTAGAAGAGGAAACAATGTCCAAAAGGGTAACGGATGAAAGGAATTTTGTGAAAGGTATTTAGCAGGGGAAATATCCAGAACTGGTCTCTATCTACCCTCATTTTGTGGGACCAAACACATTCTGGAAAAAAATCCCCTCTCTCCCTGGGTAGGAGGCACAGCCTGAATGGTGCCCTGATCCAAAACAGAATGAAGAAATGGAGGGAAACGAGAAAGATGCTCCCCATGAGGTTGAGGAATGCCTGAAAAGGGAGGAAGGCACTTTTAAATGATGAAATATCCCTGACAGATAATGGACAGAACCCAAAAGAACAAAGTGATTTGTAGCCAATTTGGAAGAGACAGGGAAAGGAGGACAGACAAGGGAACCTGGCCAAGGGGAGAGGGAAGCAAACTGTCAAATACAACCAGGCTTGTCCTGAAAAGAAAGTTTCTGGGTGTCAGCAGTCTGATTAGACTTAGTAGGAGGAACAAGCCTAGAACCCTTCTTACTCTTAGGAGGAGGGCAAGAATGCCTATGAAAAAAGGCAGATTTGGAAGGATAGTTGCTCTGAAACTTGCAAACAGGTGAAATAAAAATATACTTCAGTTCCTGTATAGCTTTGCCCTTGTCATGGAGGGATTTAAAAAGGTCAGCACCAGCAGCAGAAGCAAAAAGACTTTTTGCTATCTAAAGAAGCATCCAAAAGTTTGGCCTTGATGTCATCAGGCAAAGCATGAAGACAAAACCAAGAATAACATCCCATAACTGAACCAAAGGCAGCAGCCCTGGAAGAGGCATCAGCTGCATTTGATTGAATGGTACGCAACTTGTGAAGTGAAGCCCAGTATGGAAAGGGCTGAAGCCTTCGACTCAGAGTCGGGAAGGTCAGAAACCATCTTAGAAAGAAGAACACAGCATAGTTGGTCATATGAGTCTGGAAGTTAATGGCCTTAAAGGGCAAGGTTGCAGTGGTGGAAATTTTCTAGCCCAACCTTTCCATGGCACTACTATCCTTATCAGAAGGCAGCAGCTTGCTGGAAGGCAACAATATGGATGACTTGTCAGAAGAGACTGATACTACATTAGGGTCAGCAGAAGAGCATTTATACAGAAATTTGCTCTCCTTAGGCACCTTGTAGAACCTATCCAACTTATTGGTGAAGGAGGCTGAGACTCAAGGGTTACAGAAGCTGCAGAAAAGGTATCTTGAATGGCACCAGAACAGGAGGAACAGCACATAGTTTGGGAGACTCCATCTGTAGGAGCTCATAATACCTTTTTTGAATTTATAGAGACTTAGGAACAATCCCACTTAAAGCAGTCAACCAGGCAGACAATGGTCTCTCCAAAGGATAGCTCTTTCAAAGGGGAGTCTGGACTTGAGGAATCCTCCTCCTCTGAACCACAGTCCAAGGGGAAAGGGCTTTGGGAAAAATAAGAATGGGATTCTTCCCTTGAGTCCAGATCCTCATCAGAGGAATCCAATTCCCTACGCCTCTTCACTGGAGTAGAAAACCAGGGGGGAGCAGGAAGACAGATCCATTGAACTGGCTTTAAGTCCATCAAAGCATTAAATAAACCCCAAGTGAAATCTTGCCATTCACACTCGGGATCATTCACAACAGGGGAAATATGCCTTGTCTTTTGTTTCTTCTTCTGCAAGATACACTCGAAACACCCTTGAAGGGTTAGACACCTGACATGACTCTGTAATTGTAGGAATCTCCTCCCTCACTAAAATCTGAGGAATCCCCCCCTAGGTCCCTTTGATATTATCAACTGAGGTTCCTCCTCATCATGTACAGACATCTGAAAAGCCTCTGTGGACATGCAAGAAGCAGGAGCCATGCTGGACTCCAATGGGGTCATGGCAGAGGAATCTGAAGCAAGGACCAGACGGTCCTCAGGACTTTCACCAGCATTTAGAGAAACATCTATGGGAGGCTGAACAGTGGCCAGATTGGGCCCGACATTTCTTGACCTTTTTCTTTGCAGACACCTGGCCCTTGGGATGGGAAGATTCCGCTACAGCACCTTAGCCAACAACTTAAACGCTAGTTCTCCAGGTATATGACCAAAGAAGAGAGTTGACTACATAGGGTCTTGGGCACAAACGCCTGACAGATAGAATCTGCATATGATCATGGAAAGCACCCAAAGAAAAAAAGACACTGGTTATGATGGTCTTTATGGGGAATCTGCCATCCACACTGACACTTTCCCTTTCTAGATGACATGAACACATTAATAAACAATGAGAAAATGAATAGAAGAAACATTAATGGGGCACTTCTCAGAAAAATGGTTTATCAGCACAGCAGAAGAGCGTTCAGACCGATATTGGACAATGGTGTTCAGACTGACGGCAAAGAAGTTCTGAGTGCTTGAGCCTGTACATCACCTTTATGCCCTACGTCGTGCATGGGGAGCATACATGTGATGTACTGTGCCTACAGGAGATGAAGGTTTTGGTATACTGGCCAGACACTGGGCTATCCGTGGCATGAAATCCCTAAGGTGAAGAATACTGCAACAGTGATATGGAAGGACATCATGCCATGCATGTTAAAATATAAGTGCAATAACTTGCCAGAGCAAAACCAAAATGGCTGTAAACACTGAAACTAAGAACAAAAAGGAAAACCAGCAACACAAACTGTGAAATCACTGATGGCCAACAGGTAAATAAAAGAACATAATAAAATGCGCAAAAATGAAGCTAAGTGCTTTCGTTCATTTATCTGAACTTCCTCAGAGCTTCAGTTGTTTTTGGTCATATGATTAATTTTTGTATAAAAAAAGTCTTTTTTATTCTGTACTGCAGCGCTAAGGAAGTTCAAATAAATGAATGAAAGCACTTGGTTTTACTTTTGTGCAGTTTATTGTGTTCTTTTATTCACCATCTATTGGCCTTCAGTGATTTTACAGTTTGTGCTGCCGTTTTTCCTATTTATATGTGTAATATTGTTTTGGCAACTGGTATTTTTGTTGAAGCTATTAAACTAGATAAGCATGTATATATAAAACTCATACTGAGCAAATGAGTACAGGAAGAAGAATGTACAATACTTTTATGTTTCTTATGATCTCTACTCTACAGTTTTCCTAAATGCAACTTCTACTCATATCTACAATATTACTCATACTAAACCTCAAAATGCACTCTCTCGAGGCACTCCTAAAAATGGAGAACATCAATATCTGTGCAGTAACTGAGACCTGGTTCAAGGCTCCAGAGAGCACCCCTGCAATACCAGGCTACACATCTTACCACACTTTTCGGCCACCCAACCAGAACTGAAACACTAAAGGTGGAGGAGTGTCCATATTCACCAAGGATATTCACAACACCAGGCTAGTTGCCCAACACAATGCGTCTGGAAATTCTCCAGGTGCAACTAACACTAGGTAAGACTGCAATCCAAATTGTAGCTTGCTACAGATCCCCCACCATGCCCCAAGATTCTCACTACACCTTTCTAAACATACTGGAAAATATTAAGATACAACCAAACACCCTAATACTGGGTGATTTCAACTACCCTGCCATTAACTGGGAAAACTACTCGTGTACCAACCCCTTTGCCCAATGGTTCTTGGAATTCATAAATTCCAATGGCCTGGATCAACTAATCCTTAGTCCCACCAGGGGCTCCAATATGCTAGACCTGGTCATTACCAAAATGGGAAATTGATGCTCCACACCTATGGTCACCCCCTTGTTGGTCAGGTCTGACCATAAACTAATCACCATTGACATCCACATCCCGCCCCCACCCCCCAGTAAGGGAACCTCCGTAAAAAAAACTTTTCCAAAGCCAACTTCATGCTACCCAAGTCAGAAGTGACAAACTTCATGACACCCATGCAGTCAGGAACTGAAAGTTCGACTGCTGAATCCTACACTAAGGCACTGTATGAGCACATCCACTTGTGCATGAATTGTGCCATCCCCAACAGAACCAAGATGCTCTCCTCCAAAAAAAGGAAGCCAATCTGGTGGTCCCTTGCCATAAACAAACTTTACAACAAAAGGAAGAAAATGTTGCAGAAGAGAGGAAAATCCCAGGATGCAAAAAAATCCCTTACCAGCCTCAGTAAGAAGCTGAGATCTCTCATAAAATCCTCCAAAGCTACTTATGAAAATAAAATTGCCAAAGATTCCAAAGACAACCACAAGGCATTCTTATAACTATGTCAAGAATCTAAATGGCAATGCTCAGATCTGCTCTGAGCTACAACAGAATGCCATTAAATATACTGATCCCAAGGACATTGCCAATATCCTGGCAGATCAATTCAGTGCAAACTTCACCCCCTTTCACCCCCTAAAGGGCCCATCTCAATACCAAAAGATTGCCAAATTCCGGTAATAACGGCCACACAGGTAAAAAAAACGCACTCTCCAAACCTAAGAATACAGCATCCATGGGACCAGACGACATCCCAGGCTGTGTACTACATGGACTACACAATGAACTGGCACCTCACCTAAGTGTCATGTTTAATCATAGCCTCACCTCAAGCTTCATGCCCACTGAGTAGCGCACAGCTACAGTTATCCCACTCCACAAGGGGGGATCCACCTTGGATCCTGGGAACTACTGCCCCATCAATCTGACAAGCATTTTCTGCAAGGCCATGGAATGTATTATCATGGAACTTATAAACAAAGACATTGGCAACCTTCAAACACTGGACCCCATGCAGTTTGGGTTTGTGAAGAGTCTATCTTGTCTCCTGAACCTGACTGACTTCTTCAAATCAGTCTCCAAAGCTGTGGACAGGGGTAAGGTGGTCCCCACAGCCTATCTGGACCTCTCCAAAGCCTTCGACACCATCCCCCACTCTGGAATCATAGATAAACTTACTAAGCTGGGCATTAATCCCTACGTCACTCGATGGGTTGCCATATGTCTTACTGACAGAAACCATACGGTAAAAGTAGCCAACTCCAAATCCAGCTCCAGACAAGTGACAAGTGGAGTACCTCAGTGTTCAGTCCTGGGACCGCTCTTGTTTGGCATCTACTTCTCTGAAGTACAGACCAACACTAAGGGACTCTGGCTAACAAAGCTCGCAGATGACTGCAAACTGGGAGCCATTACTGAATCCCCAAATGATGTGGATATTCTACGAAAGGGCCTTAGAAACAGATGCTTGGTGCCAGAGCCATAGGCTCAAGCTCAATGCCAAGAAATGTATAGTTATCCCCTTTGGGAAAAAACATGTACCCGTGAATTACCACATAGGTGGCAGTACACTAAACACCTAAAGTGTGATAAGAGACTTAAGGACATAGATGAACAGTGGCCTCACCTTCGATAACCACATCGCCACAACAGTCAGGAAATCCTTCTATGTGGCACACCTCATCACTAAGGGCTTTTCATCCAGAAATAAGGAGGTCATTGTCCCACTGTACTCATCCCTCATTAGACCCATTATAGAATACACCGCCCAGTTTGGTATGTACCTCTTAAGACATCTGCAACAACTGGAAAGGCTGCAGAAATACCTCACTAAAAGAATCACAGGCCTAAAGCAGATGCCCTATGCTGACCGTCTAAAAAAAATCCACCTATACTCTGTTGCATATCGTCTACTCAGAGGCTCTGCTTAACATACAAGGCCATGTCAAACCCAGAGCTGATGGACATGCTACACTTAAAGAAATCCCAATCCCTCAGAGCCACATGCTCCAGGGATCTAAACCTCGTCATCACAATGAACAAAACATGCTGGAGGGATAGGTTCCTGACCCAGAGTCTGGAATAGACTGCCCATACATGTCAAGCAGAGCGCCTCTTTGGCCCCTTCAAAAGAAACCTTGATGATTGGATGGGAGATAGGAAATTCACCCCGGGGATCACATCAGACGCCCTGCTAGACAAGGGTCCTGGGAAGTAAATACTGTGGGAAGAAATAGCCAGGGAATTGTTATAGCTAGGCTTGTATAGGCCCTAGGGCTGATAGCCTTGTACCAACCTATGAACCTATGATTACGAAGAGGGTTATTTTGATAAGTCTAACTTTCTGTTAACAGCCACATTTCACATCACACAAAATTCTATTCAAGACAAATAAAATACTATTCAGATAACATATTTTAAATGCAAATAGGAAATCCATGTAAAATAATAAACATTTTGGGAAATATACTTAAATATGTTCATTCACAAAATGACTCAATACCTGACAAGTACTCACAAAAAGATTTTCTGACAAAGACCCTGATATCCTGACTGCCATCAAAAAATAAATGAAAAATCCTGATAGATGGGAACCCTATCCTGTAAACTAGAATACATATGTTGTAAGAGGTAATGATACTGAAGTGTTATGGAGCTGGATATATAGCAAGCCAGTATTAATGACTTTCCAAATGGCATGATAACTCATTTTATTCAATGAAAAGCAACTTTCATGACTCATGTGGAAGTAGAGAGGGCTAGCAATGGGTTTATTCACTCCTTCCCTCCCATGTATGGAGCTGTAACTTATACTGCTTGTGAAATGGTTACTAAATATAACAACAAAATTCCACCATGAAAATGACAACTAGACATAAAACTGTACAAGATCTAGCTGTAAAACAAAATTGTGGAAACGATGAAAATGTATGGAAGAAGTTTTTGATTTGGAGCAAAAGAATAATGTTAACGACTACACGATGTGTTCAAAGATCTGCACGCCGTGCTGTAAGAATCAATCAACTGGAGCGGTTACTGATTTAAAATTTAAATACCTTGCTTAAGACAAATTAATGCGACATCGACTTTAGTTCTAAGTATGAAATTAATGTGGCACTCAAATGCAAATTGGATAAGTTGCGATCAAAGTACCTATGGGAAACAAATTAGTAAGGCCACTTTTCAATGAGCAAGAGGGACATGTTCCAAAAGTATTCAGTATTTTAACATTCTATAAAAGATTTGTGGATAATATCTTTCTTATTTGGAATGGGAATTTGGAGTCATATCAGTTTGTTGCTGATTTACAAGGCACTAGATTTTTTTATGCTTTGATGTTAACAGCTCGACGGATAAATTTAGGTTTTAGACACTGATGTAGCATTCAGTAATGGCTGTTTTAATATGCATATTTACAGAAAAAATGTTCAATCCACACAATTTGTTCACTATAATAGTAAGCATCCTATACTTTTTCATAATAGTGTTGTTCGTAGTCAAGTCTTGAGGGTTAGCAGGATGAATAGAGAAAATTATGGTCTTATATAAGAGATAGATAGTATGACATCAGACTTGGTAACTACAGGATACTAGAGGTTAGAAAGGAATAGGAACTATGTTATTTCTAAACGTGCAGATTTGGACGCACTCTACTTCGCCAATGTTAGAAGGAATACTGGGAGTAATGAGGAAAGGCCTAAAGAAAATAGTAAATATCGCAGGGGAGATGTTACAAAGTATAATAGATACACACATTTTATTAAACAGACAGTATGAAAGAACTGGGCTATTTTGAACTCTGACCCAAATATTAGTGAAATTATTAACATGCAACCGCATTTTATCTATAAAAAGGAAAGAAAACTTAAAACAAAGACTCTGTTACAAAGGTCAAGAAATTAATTCTCATAAGAATTTTCCTTTTAGTAAACCAGGCACTGTCCTTTGACATAACTGTTATCTATTACCAGTATATTAGTTTAGATAAGGAATTTATACATCCAATAACAAAGGAGCCCTTTATAATCAAAGCTTCAACAAACTGTATACCAGAAAATGTGATATACTTTGTGAACTGCGTAAGATGTGAATGTTTTTATATAGGAAAAACTAACCAGAACTTCAAAGAATGAATTGGTTCTCATCTGAGATTCATAGGCAGATAAGAGACTAATACCCTTACTAAACACATTATGCAGTTTGGTATTGAGCATTCTTTTAAATTTAAGGTTTTACAAAGAATTTGTAAGCAAAAAAAGAGGGTGATCTTGTAAATGATACTGATATGGCAGAGTTTAAATGGATACTTTCTTTAGAGCTGACAAGTTTCCAGTTCTAAACTGCAAGAATAGCATAAAACCATTACTTAAGAAGAAACAGCTATGTATGAAATGTAATTTCCTTGTGTTTTACATATGTTTTTTTACATATGTTTTTATCATATATTTGTGTGTGTTCTGGGTTCTATGTTTTAATATGCTTTAAAATGCTTTTTAGATTATATTTTAGGTAGTATTATTTATAAAATGCACTTTAATTAGTGGTCAGATGACTGGATTTCAAATATGAATGGCTGGAATTTTATATTTAAACTGACTAACATAGTGGATTTTATGTTGTGTTGAGAAAGAATCTTGTGGATTCGAAAGCTTCATTATTAAAGTGTTTATGGAAGGACTCCTAGCTTTTTCTTTTCTTTTACTGGACTGACTTTTGCTTGCTGGGGTTCGTTTGGCTGCTTGCTGGAGTTTTTTGCTTTGGTTATTATTTAACACACGCTAAGCCGCGCCTTTTGCTGTTTAGCAAGTGTAAAACTGAAATAAATAGAGAATGTTTTAAAAAAATGAAAAGTAAGTGTGTGTGTGTGTGTGTGTGTGTGTGTGTGTGTATGTATATCTGTGTTTTTATGAAAATGAGTGTGATTGAGCCATTTTATGCTTGCTAAACAGCGCTTTTGCTGTTTAGCGAGTGTAAAATAAAAGCAACTGATTATTTAAAAAAAGAATAGAAGATTGTGTGTATCTGTATGTATATGTTTATGTCTGAGTCTATGAGTGCTTGGTATGTATGAAAACAGTAGTATGTGGGTGTGTATGTGTGAGAAAGAGAGAGGGACTGAGCGATTAACCAGTGTCAGTTGCAGTTAAGAGGTATGCACAACTCTCAACCTATTAGCTGAAGATATCTGGATATAGGACAAAATAATGGGAGGAAATTTATTTATTTATTTATTTATTTAAATTTGTTGACCGGGAGTGTCAAGGCCCGGGGAGAAAAGTGCCACAGTTAAAATAAACAGACAGTATTTACATTGGATTACATAGTGATTAACAATTTACATAGCAATTACTTACAACATATTTACAGATGACGAACATAGTACATCAGTAGACAACTAGAATCTTTATCTGTGAAGTGCATACCAGACATTAACAAATGTTACAAGAAGAAGAAGTTTGTGCTGTATAAGAAGTACTGGCTTATGAGCATCTGAGCTTGCTATAATCAAGGTAGTTAGCGGAGTGGAAAGAAAGGTAGTGGTTGGATGGGGTGGATGATATTAGAGTGGGAGTTGCAAGGGCATATCCAGCATGTTTTTAGGTGCACTTTTAGTAAAGTTTTGAAGTGGGTGCATGATGGTATGGAGGTAATTGTGGGTGGGAGTGAGTTCCATAATTTGGCTATGGCGCAAGAGAATAGTGCTTCACCAGCAGAGTTATTGGCTTTAGTGATCTGCAAGTGATTTTTGCTGCTGGATCTTAGTGGTCTGGTGGTGCGATAGGGTTGGAGTAGATTCTGGAGGGATGGGACATTTAGTGGATGGCTTACTAGTTTGTGGGCAAGTGAGAGTTGATACCACTGATGGAGGTGAGGGAGTTCAAGCCAGCCCAGTTCAGCAAGTGAGAGACAGTGGTGACTACGGTAGGATGCCCCTGTGGTGAATTTGGCGATTTTGTTGTAGCAGGTCTCTAGCTTGTTTAGATCACATTGCCTTAGGTTGGTATATATTGGAGAGGCATAAAGTAGGGTGGAGATAAGGTGGGAATTTGCTATTGAAATCTTTGCAGCTTTGGTGAGAAATTGCTTATTTCTGTATAACGCTCCTAGTTTTTTGTGGACTTTTTTTATAGTCATGGATATGTGAATGTCAAATTTTAGTTTATTGTCTATTTCCACTCCTAGCAATTTGGCGTGTTCAACTGGGTATATAGTGGTGTTGTCTTTTGCTGTGATGTTAAAGTGAGAGTTGTTTTGAGTATGTTTGGTGGGTTGGAAGATGAATAGTTTAGTTTAGTTTGGGTTGAGTATTAACTGGACATCGGATAACCATGTTTCAACAGAGGAAAAGGCTTCCTGTGTGACTTTTTGCAGTTTTGGTAGGGACTGGGCTGAGCAGATGAAGGTTGAGTCATCTGCATATTGTATGAGTGTGCCATGTTTGGTGGCAGAGGCCAGATTATTGGTGTGAGGAAGAGTAGGGGTCCAAGGATGGATCCTTGGGGAACCCCTATGGAGACAGGTAGTTGGGGAGATATGTCATTCTGCCATACAACGGATTGTTGGCAGTCAGACAGGTAACTCTGAAACCAGTTGGTGACCAATTGTGAGAAGGATAGGTTATTGAGGACAGAGATAAGTTGTTTGTGTGGGACCATGTCAAATGCTTTAGATAGGTCTAGGAAAGTAGCAGAGGAGAGATAGCCATTGTTTTTAAGCTGAAGGATAGTGTTAGTAAAGGAGAGTAAGGCAGTGGTGGTGCTATGGTTTGGTCGGAAACCATGCTGAGTACTGGAAAGGAGGTTGTTGGTAAGGAGGTAGTCTGAGACCTGAGTTTGTATGCATCTCTCTAGTATTTTGGAGAGTGGAGAGAGAATAGCTATGGGGCAGTAACTGGTTAGTTCTGTGGTGGGTCCGTCTTTGTGGAGGGGAATTATATGTGATACTTTCCACAGTATGGGAACGTAACTTTCTGACAGAGATTGGTTAATCAAGATGGATACTGGGTAGGCCAGAGCATCAGCTGCGATTTGTAGGTATTCACTTGGGAGGCTGTCTGCTGCTAATTTGGTGGGTTTAAGTTTAGTTAAGAGTTTTTTATGTTGGAGGTAGGTACAGGAGAAAAAGAGAAGGCAGTGGGGAGATTACTAGTTGAAGGTGTGGGTTGGAGGGGAGGGGGGTTGTGTTGTTTAGCTAGTGATAATATGGTTTGGGTGAAGTGTGTGTTGAATGAGGTAGCAATATTTTCTGAGGAGTGAGGGATGTTAGGAGGAGGGGTACTGACTTTACCTGGGTGGAGGATGGAGTTTATGGAGGACCAGAATTGTTTGGGGCTGTGTTGTGGAGAGTCTAGGGCAGACTGGTAGTATTGGGATTTGTCCTGTTTTATTAGCTTTTTGACGCTATTGTGTAGTTCTAGGAATTTCTCTCTAGCTGAGGGGGTTTTGGTTTTGTGCCAGTGCTCCCAGGCTTTATCCCTGTTTTTCATTTCTGACTTAGTGGTTTTCTGTAGCCATGGGGAAGGTTGTGCTTTGGTTCTGGAGAATCTTATGGGGGCATGGTAATTAAGGATGTTCAGGAAGGTAGTATTAAAAAATTCAACTGCATCATCTAGACTGAGGCACTTTAGAGGATGCCAGTTACATTCTTTGAGGGATGAGATGAATGTGAGTGGGTTAAAGTTTAGTTTTTTACGTATTTGATGGTAGATGACAGGTTTAGCTTGGTATAGGTATTTTTTGAGTAGGAATGTCGGGGAGTGATCACTGAGGCTATCTGATAAGCAGCCTGTTATATATGACTGGGGGCTCTTACTGACTAGTATCCAATCCAGGGTAGTGTGCTTGGTGGAGTTTTTATTTATCCTGGTTGGTGACTGGACTAGTTGAGTGAAGCCATGAAGGTGTACATGATGGGTTGGATTGTTGCCAGAACAGGATTGCCAGTCAATATTGAAATCACCTAAGATGATAGTTTCTTCGGGGAGATGGTGGGTAGACCAGCTGAGGAGGTTTTCTAGGGGAGGGATGTTTTGGCCAGGTGGGAAGTAGCATCCAATTATGTTGATGGTTTTGTTTTGGTTAATTTTGAGGTTGGTATATATTATTTCTTCATTGCCTATTTGTGGAGGTGATGATTTTAAGATCTGGATGTTTAGATGTTGTTTAAATATTATAGCTACACCACCTCCTTTTTTGTTTAGCCGGTCTACTCTTAGTATGCCGTAACCTGTGGGGAGTATTTGCTCACTGGTAATGTGAGGTTTTAGCCAGGTTTCTGTCAGGATGACTATATCTGGGGAGTACAAGTCTATGGTGGCATGGAGTTCATGGACTTTGTTGGATATACTTCTAATATTTAGGCATAGTAGAAGGAAGTCACTTGGCTTTCTATTGGCTATAATATGGGACAAGTTGTGGTTTCTAGTCTGATTATGAAGATTGGGGTTGGAGATGGTAGGGCCAGGGTTGGGGTAGATGTCTCCATTTAGGGCTAGTTTTGATAAGCATGAGATTATTAGTTTTCTCAGTTTTTGAATATGTTTGTTTATAAGGGAAACTTTATGATTGTGCTCTGTGGGTAATAGGTATGGTGGGAGGGTTACTATGTTAAGTTGTAGGGATGCTTTATGTTTGAATAATATAGTTGGTAGAATATGTGGGGGGTGCATAGGGATGGTTCTTGAGCTGGTGGGAGGGGAGCTGAGTGTGGGTGAGACATGAGTGGTGGTGTGAGTAGTAGTACAATGGTAGTGGTTGAGTGGGGGAATGATGGAGCTTTGGTAGGATGTAAGATATGCAAGGAGAGTGCATGCAGTGGGCATAGGAAAGGTATGCTTGTACATGTTAGTTGAGGAGGTGTGATAGTAGTGGGAAGATGGAGGAGGTAGTGTTGGGTTAATGCTGTGGTTGGCTATTAGAAAGATGGGAGGGGTTTGAGTGCAATAAAGGTGGGACCACCGGGGGCGGGAGGTAATAGGGGGCAGGGTGGGGAGTGAAGCGGGTAAAGACCCTGTTAGTTGCTCGTATGAGGGGCTGGAAACAATCACAAAGCAAAGACAAGTATGTGTTAAGAAACAATCACAATTGACCAAGGACTGCTCTGAAACTGTAAGTCATTTCTTAGTTTCTCAGGTGGAAAAACAGGATAACCTTGTATCAGTAGGCTACTGTGGTCATAGTTTAAATTTACAAACACACAGTATTGATCAGTTATGGATACTATTTGCTAACAGAAAGGAATAAGAGAAAGTGGAAGGTGTGTGTCTGTGTGTGTGTGTGTGTGTGTGTGTGGTGGGGGGCTGCTTACAACCAAAGCAGAGTGCTCTCCAGGGGAAAATGAATATTGGCTCAAACAGGTAGACACATACTCAAAGTTAACTGTAGCTGTTTGCAGACAGTTCAGACCCGGACTACGCTTTTCTTACAAGAATGTTAAAGGTGGTACCGCAGTTGAATACTTAAGAGTGGTGTTAGGTTCAAAGTTAACTGTAGCTGTTTGCAGACAGTTGAGACCCGGACTGCACTTTTCTTACAAGAATGTTAAAGGTGGTACCGCAGTTCAATACTTAAGAGTGGTGTTAGGTTCAAAGTTAACTATAGCTGTTTGCAGACAGTTCAGACCCGGACTGCTCTAAACTACAGACAAATTTTAAATATTTCTCTTATAAACTTAGAAAGTTAATAGAACAACAATATTTGTTTTAGCATGCATTTTCTGAAGAAAATCAAGTCTGAATCTCAAGTGTAGGTCATTATTTAGTGACTTCATCACCCAATGAGTTGCCAGCAAACCACAAACTTTATGAGGAACAGACCCAAAATAAAAATTTGGTAAACATCTGGACATTCTTTTACTATCTGGACAGTTGAGCGGTATGGAGGCAAGAAGCTTTAAATGCCAGCTTCTAAATGTTTGTGTTCATGAGACAGCGTGTGTGTAGGCATCAAATAACTACCAAACTTATATTTTGGATGTAAAATACTTCCTCTAACATTTACAAAAACTACACTAAGTTTGAAGCATTAGGCAGAGAACTATTTTAAATCATATATATATATATATATATATATATATATATATATATATATATATATGGGTCTAGGACACATGCTCGACTAGCATATATCCGAATCACAAAACATCGAACACATACACGAAAGCGCTTCAGTGTATGTGTAGTTCAAAAAAATAATCTACGTTTCAGCAGGGGGGGTTTGCCCTCCTGCATCCCCCACACCCCCCTACTTTATTATTCAAACTCTGAGATCGCACTACAGTGGGGAAAAGGGAATTTTCCCTTACCCGCACTGTAGTCCGATCTATGAAACAGGCACACATACACGGAAGCACTTGTCGATGTTAAGCGCTTTTGTGTATGTGCGTTCGATGTTTTGCGATTCAGACATATGCTAGTCGAGCATGTGTCCAGATCCCATACATATATATATATATATATATATATATATGTATATAAATTAAAATAAAACAAAAGCATATACAAAATAAGTTAAAAGATAGCCCATTCTCCAAGTGCAACAATGCCTCCCAGGTGTGTGTCACCGTGTAAATAATGTCCCCCAAGTGTGTGTTGCTGTGCAAATAATGCCCATCTAGGGGTGTAGAGGGCTCAGAACACCATCGGGCATGTGTTATTTACCTTATTATAGCATCTAGGACTATTGTTGCTCAGATATCATCTGGTTTGGTGCTGGGCAGCATCACTGGTTAGGTTAGCTGCAGATTACACCAAGTAAACACCCTTACCTCATCCAGTTACAAATGCTCTCCACTACTATCCTTTCAAGTACACATTAGGACCTGCAAACAAAGATGGGCGCTTTCATTCAATCTCTGCATCCAGCTTGGTGGACATGGGCATCCTGAGGCAATGTAACAATTGCCTTGTGTACACAGACAACAACTTAATTCTCAGACAGACAAACACAGTATGTGAGAGATGCAGTTACACTGACACTGGAGGGTAGACTTTCACATACAAAAACGAAAAGCAATAAACAGGATTTAAATTACTCGCACACAGACACACACATGTGGATGTGCACACATGTAACTTACCCAAACCTTAAGGCCTCTAGGGCACAATCCTTAGAAAATCTGCATGAAAACAAACAAGACAACTCCCACTACAACCCATAAATCCACATCTCATTGTGTCTCAACTACCAAGCCTATAAGGCGAAACACTCCACAGTCCAATATTCTGGTCAAACTCCACTGTGAGACACACTGATGTCCCTTTTACCAGGCTGGATAAGAGGAAGGTTACAGTTAGTTGCTTGTCAGGGGCATGGATTCACCAGATCACGCAAGCACTCGAGTCACTCACCCCTAAGTACCTGTATGGCTCAGTCATAGTTCATGTGGGTGTGAGTGACCCCAGACATACCTCCTTGGACTATATGGAGAGAGACATGAATGCATTCTCAGAATGTGTCATAGGCAGGTATGAGTCTAGCACTGAGCAGCATTCTACCTTCTCCAAGGATGATGCCACAATACCAGCAGAAAATGATCAGTTTAACAACTGGCTTAGCTGCTGGTACCGCTCCAAAGGGTTCAATACATGTCAGCCTGGGAGGCCATGGCTGAAAGGCCACGCTGCTTTGTCAGGGATGGTCTTCACCTTTCACATCTATGATTTTGGATACTGGCCAAAACATTATCCACCCCTAAAGAGCACCGCCAAACAGACAAACCTTCCAACATGACAAAAGCTACTCAGGACAAGTTAAAGGTGTTGCTGCTAAATGCTAGAGCTTCAGAAGAAACTACACTCCCTGAAAGCTCTCCTCATTCTAAAGAATACTGACATCTATGTAGTTAATGAAACATGGCTCAAAGTCACAAAAAGAGATCCAGCAGTGCATGACTATAAAACCTTTCATACATTCTAAACACCTACTGAACATGAAAGAGCAAAAGGCAGAGGTGTGTCTATCTACATAACGGATAAGCACACCTCAGGGCTTGTCAAACAATATGACATGCTTGAAGTACTCCATGTTCAACTAACCAAGTGAAAATCCATTACCATATTTTTACTAGCTACAGGTGCCCACCATGAATCAGGAAAAGTACAGTTGCGTACACTTACCATAAACGTAGATGTTGGAGTGTATTCACTGTTGCAGACATTACATTCGCGTAATCTGCTGGCAGGTTGCCCTCAGTCGGCCTGATTAACAAAGTCTTGGGGTCCTGCATCGGTTGCTGTCCCTTCTTCCATGACGTCAGGTCGTCAGGGGTATAAAACATGCAGCCAACGCCATTACAAATGGAGAGCAAATAAAAATTAAAAACACAAAAAATATACCTCCAATCCCAAAAGCAAATACATCAAAAGGGCTTTTAAGCATAGTGAAAGAAAGTAGAAGTATAGCTAAAGTAAAATAGGGGGCTGGAGGGAGGGTAACTAGGACTGCAACAGTGAATACACTTGAACATCTACATTTATGCTAAGTATACACAACTGTACTATGTTCTTCATGTTTCACTGTTGCAGTCATTACATTTGGGTAGATTCCCAAAGCTATGGTTGGGTGGAGGGAATTAAACAGCATTAGGACCAGCTATAAGGCCCTGCAGGACAGCAGTGGCAAAGCCAGCGCTGGATTTAGAGAAAAGTGGTAAATAGTAATGTTTGATGAACGTATGAACTGAGTTCCAGGTAGCAGCTCCTAGACTGTCCCTGGTAGGAACACCTTTGAGAAAGGCTGTTGACGGAGATGCAGCCCTGGTGGAATGGGATCTGATCCCCTGGGGGATAGTTTTTCCATGGTGCATATAGCAGAAACGAATACAATGGCTTATCCATTTGGAAATGGTTTGCTTTGAAACAGCCTTTCCCTCTACCCCTGCAGCAAATGCCACTAGCAGTTGTTCAGATTTTCTTAGAGATTTTGTCCTGTTTAAGTAAAATCTAAGTTGCCTGTGTACATCCAATAAATGCAGAATCCACTCCCCCTTGTTCTGTGGATTGGGAAAGAAAGTTGGCAAATGAATGGTCTGATTAAGAGCCACACTGGATACCACCTTAGGCATGAAGGATGGGTTGGTCCTGAGAGACACCCTGTCCACATGAAAAATGATGAAAGGCTCCACTGCCATAAGAGCCTGTAATTCGGAAATCCTTCTAGCTGAAGTGACTGCTAAAAGGAAAGCTGTTTTCCAGGAGAGAAATTTTAAGTCTGCAGTAGCAGCTGGCTCAAAAGGAGGGAGCGTGAGCTTCTCTAATACAAAATTGAGGTCCCAGGCAGGGGTTGGAACTCTCCTGGGTGGTCTTACGTTTTTGGCCCCTCTGAGATACTGCTTTAGCAGAGGATGAGAGAAGAGGGGAGGTTCTGTGTTGTAATGAGCTGAAATGGCTGAGGCATGGAATTTTATGGAAGAAAAGGACAGGCCCTTGTGAAGCATCTCAGTTAAGTATTGCAAAATCTGAGGAATGTTGGGCACTGCTGTGCTTATCCCTTGAGATTGATTCCAGGCACAGAATCTTTTCCATTTGTCAGCATAGGCTTTTCCAGTACTAGGCCTTCTGGCCTCCAAAATGACATCCATCACAGGTTTGCTGAGGGATGCTAAGGGTGAAATTAGGTGATTAGCCACGCTGCAAGATTCAAAGTTTGGAGCTGGGTGTGCAGAATTTGGTTGTTCTGCTGAGACAGTAAGTAAGGTGTCTGAGGCAGGTGCCACGGTGGAAGGTGTGGCACATTGTGCAGGAGTAGGTGCCAGTGTTGCCAAGGCCAGTCTGGAGCAATCAAAATCATTTTTGGTTTGTCCTGTTTGACTTTTAGTAGAACTTTGGAGAGCAGAGGCACAGGGGGGAACGTCATAGACTGTTTTTCCAGCTGAAGGATAGAGCACCACTTACCAGGCTTTTTTTGTGATGAATTCTTGTGCAGAATTTGTCTAACTGATAGTTCTGGGGTGAGGCAAAAAGATCTATGTCTGGGCTCCCCCATTTGCCTGTCAACATGTTGAAAATCCGTGGTTCCAGTTTCCATTCGTGTGGGTCCATGAGATTTCTGCTTAGTTCGTCTGCCAGAGTATTCAGCTTTCCTGGCAGGAATTGAGCTTGTAGTTGTACTTGATAGATCAAGGCCGTGTTCCACAATGCCATGGCTAGTCTGCAAAGGAGGTATGAGTGTGTACCCCCTACTTGTTTATGTACCATATAACCGTGATGTTGTCTGTCTTTATCATCAATTGTCCTGGGTGAAGGTAGTCCTTGAAGGCTGTCAGTGCATTCTGTGCAGCTAGCATTTCTTTTTGGTTGATATGAAGGTGTATTTGATTTGTGCTCCATTTGCCCTGAATGCACTTCCCTGCCAAATGTGCCCCCCAGCATAGTCTGATGCATCTGTAGTTAGGGTTTGGGTGGCAGGGGGTGGTGTGAATGGCAGTCCCTTGTTTTGGTGGCAGGCCTCTGCCCACCATTGGAACTCTAGTTGCAGGCAAGGTATGATAGGAATCATTGTTTCCAGGCTGTGACAATGCTGACTCCATAGACTTTTTAAGTACCACTGAAGTTTCCTCATATGCAGTCTTGCATATGGAATTAGAAGAATGCAGGAGGCCATGAATCCCAAGGCTTGCAGTATTTGCCTTGCAGAAAGCAGGGTTTTGTGGCCACCTGTGTGAAGTATGTCACCAATTGAATTTGCTTCTCTGGCGTAAGGAAAGCCATCTGGGCAGTTGTATTCAAGCTTGCACCCAAGAATGTAATTTTTTGAGAGGGTACCAGTTGTGATTTCTTTTTGTTTATAGTGTACCCTAGACAAGTTAGAACCCTTTTTACAAATGCCAGATGGTTTAGAAGAGTGTCCTTGTTTTCTGCCTGAATTAGAGAATCGTCTAGGTATGGATATATTTGAATATTTCTTTGCCTGCAAAATGCAATTACTGGAGCCAGGCACTTTGTAAAGGCCCTGGGCGCAGGAGATAAGCCAAATGCAGTGCAGAGAACTGGTAATGCAAGTAGCCTGCTTTAAAGCGGAGGTATCTTCTGCAAGATTCCCTGACTGGGATATGCAGGTAAGCCTCTTTTAAATCTAGAATTACCAACCAGGCATCTTTGCCTAGCATAGGAAGTAACTGGTGAAGAGTCAGCATCTTGAATTTTTGAATGTTCAGAAAGGTGTTTAGAGTAGATAAGTCCAGAATTGTACGCCATGATTTGTCTTTTCTGGGTACCAGGAAAAGTCTGGAATAGAAACCTTGTCCCTTTTCCTCTTCTGGTGCTGGCTGAATAGCCCCCATGCTCATGAAGGAAAGTACTTGTTTCTGGGCCTCTGCCCACTGATTTGGGGGCAGGTCTGGCCATCCGTTTGGAATTGGCAAAGTGTGGAAATAAAATCTGTATCCCTGGGATACTATACTTAAAACCCACTTGTCCTGGGTTATATGTTGTCAGTTCCTTGCATGAAGAGCTAGTTTTCCCCCCAAAGGGGTGGCTAAAAGGTAAGTGCTTGGTAAGTGTAAAGGGAAGTCATTGAGACTGCTTACCATAGGGAGGTGTCTTGTTTCCAGATTTGGAAGAGGAAGCACCCCACTGTTTTGTTCTGAAAGTCCCTTGTGACTGAAACCTGTAGCCTTTGGAATGTCTGGGTTTGACTTGAGTGGCTCTCGAAGGAACTGGAAAGGACCAATTCTTAGTAGGCCAGTGCCTACTAAATTTTGGAGGTTGCACTTGTAAGAAATCTTTCACAGTTTGCATAGATTTAGCTTTATCTTCCATCTTTTTTTAAAACTTCTTCAGCCTTATTACCAATGAGACAGTCCTGTTGTAAAGGAGCATCCAACAATTTTGCTTTAATATGAACAGGCAGATTGTGCTCTTTGAGCCAAGCATGCCTTCTTAGCACAGACCCAGTTACAGCAGCCCTGCAAGAGGCCTCCAAAGAATCAAAACCACATTGCAAAGTATGTTTTCCAACTTGTTCAGCTGAATGCAATAAATCTTGTAAATCTTTATTTTCCATACAGTCAGAAATTAACATCATTTTCTGTTTTAGCAGTCCCATGATATGCTGTTGATATTTTAGCATATGAAATTGACAGTTTAAAGCCCTTATTGCCAAGGTTTCAGAAGTGTAAACCTTCTTACCCCCATCTATCCAGCGCCCTGGAATCTCTATCAGAAGGGGTAGGATTTTTAGCAGTAGAAGTCTTAATACCCTTGGGACCCTGAGAAATGGTTTCAGGATCTGCAACAGGATTTTTGAAAAGGAATTTGTGGGAGTCAGGAACCCTGTAGTATCTGTCTGGCTTACAAGGAGCCGGAGGCAGAGAATCAGGAGCCATACTAGATTCTGAAAAGACATCATCAACAATGTCTAGAACAGGAGGTATAGCCAAAGGCCTACGCTGAGGAAGAAGAAGAAAATCCCCGAGTCTCTTTTTAGATTCAGAAAAATCCTGACTTTCCCAGTGGAAATGTTCCCTTAAGGTATGTAAAGTTTCACCAAAAGAAAAATCCTCAGGGGGAGAAGCAGAAGGAATGGAATCTTCTGCATCAGAGTCCTCATAAGTAGGTATAGACAATTCCTGTTTATTAGAAGAGTCAGAAGAAATAGAATCCTTTTCAGAAGATTCATAATCAATGCCTCTTAGAAGGGGGGGGGGGTTGACTACCCCTGATCAGAATAATTAAATCTTCAGCCATTTTGATCATTTGTTTTTTAGGCATAGGGGCCTGCACGTGACCCAGGCGTCAATTTTTTAGGCATAGGTCGAGATTTTGGCCTTAGTTTTTAACATGGCGTCGGTCTAATATACAAATGTGTAGGCCATAAAACACCAAAATATTTAAAAGCAAAAATGTACCAACGTTTGATAGTGCGTTGATTATATAAAGCAAAAAACTGACAGCAAGGAATGTTGCGGTCAGGGCCTAGGCAAGGAATACAGTACAAATGAAAATCCTTATGAGTTATTTGCTTCCCACAAGTAATGCAATTATTAACTTTTACTGACATCGGTAAGGAAAAAGAAAAAGTTTCCCCAACGGGGTACTTAGATTTTTAGTTGAAGACTTTGGATCTGAAACTCGAAAATGAAAATTTCAGGAGTTGGCTGACCGGCACTTGCGAACTGCTTTTGCTTTGGGCACTGCGCAGCAAGAAAGACTGATTTAATGGCATCGGCTGCATGTTTTATACCCCTGACGACCTGACGTCATGGAAGAAGGGACAGCAACCAACACAGGACCCAAGACTTTGTTAATCAGGCCGACTGAGGGCAATATGCCAGCAGATTACCCGAATGTAATGACTGCAACAATGAAACACGAAAAACATCCTATACATCATACCTGAAGTTAACAATCATTCACCATCCAGCCCATTACCATACTAATGGGTGATTTATCTACCCCTCAATTAACTGGTAGGCATACACGACCACTAACATGCAGATATTTTGACTTTTCTAAATTCAAATGCCCTTGGGCAGCTAGTCTGCACTCCCACTAAGAGAACAAATATCCTAAATCTGATACAAATATGGGAGAGTGCTGCAGCCACCCTAGTGTGATGTCCTCACTGGTAAGACCAGATCAGAAAGCGGTCTCCATTGAAATAAAGGTAAAAATTTGTCCCCCCACCTAACCCCAAAAAAGTAACTTCTCTAGCATGAATTACCCCTATTAAGGGATGGCATGGCTAGTTTTCAAGCTCCCCCAAATCCAGAAAGCTCAAACACCTATGCAGACGCGTACACAAAAGCTCTGTATGACCACATAAACAACTACATAGAAACAGCACTATCAGACCAAAATAAACTCAGGTCAAACTGCAAAAACAAGCCAACCTGGTGGACCCTGGTATTAATAGGTTGTAAAACAAAAGAGAAAATCCTGTCAAGCAGTAAGAGGACATGATGTGCACAACACAACAAAAAGTCCCTCAATCTCCACAAGCAAATCAGGGAACTAGTCAAGTCTCTGAAAGCAGACTTTGAGGTAAAAATCACCTCCAAAGCTACGGATAACCATAAGGCAGTTTCAGTTATATCCACAGTCTTAAGAACAACACCCAAAATGTGTGGAATTAGTTGTAGATGGCATTAACCATAATCAGCAGGAAGACATAGCAAATCTGTTGGCTAACAAATTCAGCTCAAATTTTACCTCCCTATCCCCCTCAGTTCTCCTGCAAGAAATACCCACCACCAATCCAGCACCAATTATCATCAAAGAACAGGTTGCCACTGCACTCTCTAAAGCTACAAATATGACTTTAATGGGGCCTGAAGATATACCAGGTTGTCTCTTAAGCAGCTTAATTCAGGACCCATCAGGTCCATTAGGTTCTCTATTTAACCACAGCCTCCGGATTGGCTTTGTCCCTATAAAGTGGAGGACAGCAACAGTCATCCCTCTACATAAAGTGGGACCATCTACTGACCTGGGAAATTACAGACCCATTAGTTTGACTACTCGTATATGTAAGGCCATAGAAAGAATAATCATGGACTTGATAAATAATGACATAGGAAACCTACAAACACTAGACCTGACCTAATTCAGCTTTGTCAAGGGTAAGTCATGCCTACTGAAGCTGGTTGATTTCTTTAAGAAAGTCACTAATATCATGGAGAAGGATAAAACAGTACATGCTGCCTACCTCAAGCTGGCTAAGAATTTGACAAAATTCCTCACCGAGGTAGTATAAACTCACAAAACTGGACAAAAATCTCTATGCCACTGGATAAATAGCCAACTGGCTCACAAACAGGACACATGAATAAAGTGGGTGAATCCAGATCCAGCAAGAGGCCATTTAGTAGTGGTGTACCACACAGCTCAGTGCTGGGACCACTGCTTTTTAGAATATACTTCTCTCAAGTCAAGGCTAATGTGGAAATCCTCTGGAAGGCAAAGGTTTGCTGACAACCGCAAGTTGGGGGCACTCACTGAATCCCCCAATGATGTAGATATCTTTCAGGCAGGTCAAGATCAGATAAATGATTGGTGCCAGAACCATGGCCTAAAACTAAAAGCGAAACAAATGCATTATCATACCCGTTGGGAGTTCAAATACCCCTGCAAAATACATCAGTAGCATACTCCTAAAAGTAGACTCAGAGGTGAGAGATCCAGATGCACAGATAGCTAGACAGACAGCCTGAACTTTGACCACCATCTGTCCATAGTGATAAGGAAGTCCTTCTATGCGGCACAACTTATAAGTAAAGGTATGGCATCCAGATCCATGGAAATTATAGTCATGCTGTACTCACAGCCCTAATTACACCAATAACTGAGTGCAATGCTTCATTCAACATCTACTTGACTAGGCACTTACAGCAGCTGGAGTGATCTCAGAGGTTCCTCACAAAGAAAATACAGGGTATAAGCAACATGTCCTAAGTGGATAGACTGAAATACCCTATGCCTTTACTCTGTCTCCTACCAACTATTGACCTATGCCTGACCTACAAGGTACTTACAAATATAGCCCTGAACGAGCTGTTACACATCCACAAGTCAAACAGTAGGTGGGTCACACAATCTTCGGGATCTAAACTTAGTTAGTGACTCAAACAAAACATGTTGGAGAGACAAATGTGTCTCTCAGAGATTGCCCGTTCTTTGGAAAAGGTTTCCTATCCACTTTAAGTAGAGACCTTCCTTGGCCCTCTTCAAACACAATTTGGATAAATGGATGGGGAATTGCAAATTCACACCTTGGGTAATGGCTATGTCTATTATGAACAGGGTAATCTGTAAGATACTCAAGGCACAGGCACAAATCCATGCCATCCTCTTGGCCCTAGGGGCCATATATTGGCCAATATCAGGTTATAATGGCTAGGCTTGTAAGGACTCTTAAGGCATTAGCCTAGTAATCCCGTATGAACTTATGTATGACGATTAGCACAGTTCAGCGCAACAGAGTGGTTTTGTTCCTCACTCCAAAACTTTCTACTTCATCCATTCACCCAAGGGTGCATGCAGACAGACATACTCTTCCTCCACAGCTTAGTATACCTTTTGTATTTTTTTCCTGATTATCTCTTTAAAATGTTATAATTCACTAATGGCAGAATACATATTCAAGTTTTTAAACGAATGATGACAACATATGTCTGAATGTAACTTAATTAAAGATAGACGTGCTTATCTAAAAATTAGAATTTTACACTTTTAATGGATGGAGACAACACCTGGACAAAAGTAGAAAGTTTTGAATGGAAAGTGTTGGGTGAAAGACAACAATGTCAGGTTGTCACTACAAAATGGAATTTTCTGGCTACACATCTATTCCAACCATACTGTCTTGTCTCACTTCTACACTGGGACTGGACTGTTTTTCAGTGCAATTGCTTAAAAGATAACATCTGTTAGAGTAGTAACTGAATGCCTAATATCCTACTCTCATAGAGGAAGTTGTTCCACAAGAGTTTGCACTTCTATCATTGCTATTTATTAATCCACTGTTAAATACCTTATGTTATTAGGACCACTTTATGCAGATGGTCTTGCAGTTTAAAACTCCTAATACTTGCCTTTTATTTATTTTACATTATTTTTATTTGTTAACTGGAAAAAACACTGAGCTATCTGGACCATTTTAAGGTTCAGCTCAGGAATACTTGTAAGAATACAAATGAAGCACACAATCTTAAAATACAAAGTATCAATTCAGAGTTAAGGTTCCATACAAATTACCCATGTGCCAACAAGCTTTAATGTTGATGTATGCAAAGTTGATTATAGGACAAAATGTATAACATGTAAGGGATTAATTATCAAAGGCATAATAATGACGATTAGTACAGTATATTTACAATATTTACAGTAAATATATAAAAGGGAGGGGCAGAAGGGAAGGTGAAGAAAGGGGAAAGTGTGGATAGATGAGGAATACTGTGGATGGGATTAATGGTGTAGATTATTTAGCCGCTAGTGGCAGCACAAATGTGAAGAACGGTATGATACCTCAACTGATTAACTTCAATCCATGTAAGTGAAGTTTCAATAGTGTTTTTTTTTTTTTCCTTTTTATTTCAATCCAATACGTCACTGGAGAAATTTTGCCTTTGATAATTAAAGAACCTTTCTAGCCTAGAATTTTTTTTTTGTTTTATTCTCTGTTAGAGTTACAACAGAATACTTACTACATAGTCAGTGCCGTAAAGAGTCAGACTTGCATCCTCTGTGGTATACAGAAGATGTGGATGTAAAGGTAACACCGTTCTCCTTCTATTCATCATTTCAAAGAACGTGACACCTGAACATTTAATACAATTAGCATGACTGCCCATTACTACCAGTTGCAATTTAACACCACATCTTTTCCCTAAGGAGCTTGGACACTTTTTTACTACACGGATTACCATTTGGTTTGCTTGTGCAATGGAACTGAGGACTTGAATTAAGGGATGTATGGAATTTTCTTTGCATTCACAATACTTTCCACATCCTCACTAGTAAAATGTGCTCCTCTGTCAGATTCCAGTCTGATGGCTGCTCATGAGAAACTAAACACAACTGATTATTTTGCAGTAATATTAGAAACTAGTAAGCAACCAACCCACTGTATGAACATACGTGTAATTGTTAACCAGCCTTTTGTTGTGCTATTCCCCACCTTCCCAACAGTTCTGCCTTTTTAGCATGGCTACAAGATATACTACCTCTACATAATTACTACACTTACCTTTCTAGCTGATTGTTTTTCACAGCGATTTCTGCTTGACCTGGGCCAGCCCAGTCAGTTTGACCTCACTTTGCACGGGCTCGTTCCCCTAGCCTACCTCCATTTCTACCCACCCCTGCATCAATTCCAGTCCTTTTCTCGGTAGCTCCACTAACTGCCACTGAAATAGCCACCCTTTAATACACATTTCATCAAAACTTTAGCCAAACTTACCACCACCTTTCCTCAAACTAATTCTAATACCAACTTTCTTCCACAAATGCATTCCTCTCAGGATAACGCCACCCCTTCCCCCCTCCAATCAGCATACTTTTCAATAGATCCCTCAAAGAGTCTGATCTTCCCACTATCTGGAAAAAAAAAAGCTTATATTCTTTCCCTCTACAAAGGTGGTAATAATACTGACATTTCTAACTTCCGACCTATAGCTATACTCTCCCCTCTCTCTAAAATCCTTGAAAAATATAGCCACTATCAACTTTTACACCTTCTATCAAACCAGCTCCTCTCCCCAACTCAACAAGGGATCAGGCCAGGTCATAGCACTACTACTACTCTTATTTCCTTTACAGACAAAGTCAATCAAGCCAGAAACACTGGCAAATTTCTATCCTCACTCTTTCTTCACCTCTCAAAGGTTTCTGATATGGTCTCCCACCAGGTAACTCCTCAGTAAACTCTCCACCAAATCTAAACTGGTTCTCTAACAGGAAGGCAACAATCAACTAGATGACTCAACTCTTTCTCTCCATTCCTTGACTCTTTAACAGGTGTTCCCCAAGGCTCTAACTTATGATTCCTTCTTTTCAGTATCTTTATAAATGACTTCCACTGCACCCTTAATAATGAATCTGTTGTACCATATGTAGACGATTCAACCATTATTTGCTCTAATTCAAAAGCACAACTTCTTTAAATAACTCAGAATGAATTTACTACCACTGAAATGTGAATGCCCAAAAATGACCTAGCACTAAACCCCAACAAAACCAAATTGCTAATATTTACACCCAAGAAAAATCTCTGTTAACAAGTCAGACCATCATTCTTTCACAAAATAATACCACCATAGAGGTGGTCTCCCACACTAAATTACTAGGTGTTATTCTACATGAAAACCTGACATTTGATATCCATATCCACAATAATATTTAAAAAAAAAAAAAAAAAAAAAAAACTAGGCACCCTTTACAGGCAAAAACACTTCCTTAACTGCTCTACTATGCATATATGCATACTCTTGTCATTACCTTTCCCCTTCCATCTCTCTGGTATGGAGCTCCTCTCCTTACTAACATCCAGTCCCTCCTTAAAAACTAAGCTCGAGTCCTGCTATAAGAAGGTTGCAAAGTTTGCAACCAACAGGAAACAATCTTCCCAACACTGCAACTCCCTATAAGCTCTTAACTGGCTTGAACTTCCAAATTATCTAATCTACAGTTAACCACAGCAGTTAACCACAGCATATGAAATTATTTACAAACCCTCAAACTGTCCAGCCCCTTCATCCATTTTAACCCACTACCACACAAATCGGTTACTTAGATCCAAAAATCAACTCCTTCTTCAAGTAGAAAAAAATAAAACTCCCATTTGGTGACATGCTTTATTCCTTTTCTGTTGCCAAACTATGGAACTATCTCCCAATAGCTATCAGAACTTCCAGCAATATCTCCTCCTTCAAAAAAATACTGCACCAACACCTCTCCACCCTTTGGCAATGTAGATGTCCTAATTCCCATCCATCTATAACCTGACTCCCACACCCTAAGTCATATTGACCTTATGATTCTTCTAATAGAGATGCACTGTCTATTGCTGCCTAACCATCTGTCAATAAATCAATTTCACTCTTCTCTGCACCATTTATGCTGGCTGCTACTCCTAGATTACCTTGTAAACATTGTATATGACTGCTGATCACTAAAATGTATACCAATAATTTTACTTGTTAGGTATGTGCTCTAAAATTGTGTTATCTGTACATATTGTATATGTATATCCTTTCTACTCTGTTGTGTGCTTAATATCGTTCCATTTTGGTAACACTGCTTGTATGTACTATCCATTTTGAATGTTATGTACCATTATACTAACTGCCTTGCACAGCTTTTCTCCTCAGGCCGCCACTGAAAATCGGTTCTTTCGACCCAGTGGACTTTCCCAGTAAACAAATGGCAATAAATAAATAAATAATCCAGAATAAGATGTGGTGCCCAGCAACCTGCTTACCACTCTCTCTGGGTTTTTGGAAAGTTATTACAGTGAATGGTCTCTATTTTTCTGTTTACACTGTGCAACACACATCTGGCCCAGTTTCATACCTTCACCATTTTACTTTGTTTTTTGAACCACTGCCCTTTTATCAACAATCATTTGGCCACAGCACTCTCCAGCTGGTGTTTAAAACATAGCTTACCTCTCTAAAATGCCACTCATAAGTGTAACTTTTGATCAGATCACCATCCATGTAAAATCATATTCTTTCTGTTTTCTGAATAAGACTTGGCATTGTGCAGGAAGATATGGAAATCTGCAAATAAGCTTCAATACCAAAAAAGACAATTGTTCCAGGCATACTGTTTTCTTTTAAATGTGAAGAATACTCTGTACAGGTCTTAGAGATCTGTCTTTACGATTTAAAACTTATTTGCGAAGTCTGTGATTATGATTATATTTTGCACCCTACAGATGCACCATAGGCCAAGCAAGATAAGAAAGCCTACTGACTCACCTTTCTGTAATCTCAAGTGAGTCTCCACTTATCCATAGGCCTTAGAAAAGACCATATGGGAGGATCATGGAAAGAGCTGACATGTCTTATAATTCCCTTCTCTAGCAAAATGATCAGAACTCTTTGGGTATGTTAGAAATATGTCAGTGAGATTTTGCGCTGATGTACATAAATAAGACCTTTAAAGTGTTAAGCTGCCACATGGTTAATCTAACAGTCTGATACTCACCATGATGCCTAGTTCAGCCTCATAAGTGCATTCTTAAACTGAACAAACAGTTCAGGCTTTGCTTCTCTTTTTCTCTCTCACAGCTGCAAGCCTATATAGGCTGGAAATCTGGAAAAGTCAAGCTGTTACCATGTTCTAGCCTGTCCTCATGCATGTCACAAACATTTTTAAAATCTTTAACTGTGTACTCTTTCTACTGCACCTTCTGCAACAGACAGCAAGAGGTAACAACCATTAACCTGTTTGAATATACTTTTTTCATCAGTGGGGCAGATTTTTTTATCTAGCAGTGGTACAATTTCCCCATTTACACTTGTACTCAATGTGACAGGTTTCTAAGAGGAATGTCTAGCTCCACATCACAGAAGGACTCCTCTCTAACTTCCATGCTCAAAATGATCTTCTGTAGCAATGAGGTCTGTGGTCAGGTTATGATACATGACATGCATTAATCTGTTGCTGGGACAGAAGCATAGTGCCAGCTGTAAATTTAACCCCATTTCTCACAGATATTTAAGGAAAAAGACTGCAGTCTGATCAAGCACTTCCTGATTATTCTTTACTAGCACATACAGAATTATTTGACATTATCTTGAATTACTGCAATGAACTTGGCCACTATTTGTCATACCTACATACCACCTGACCTGACTTCAGTCCTTGTGAATTCACATTTATAGGGAAGGAATCCACCAACTGGATAGGACCACAAAATGTCATTAACAAACTGTAAAGATATGCGAGTGACATAAGGACTTCCAGAGCCAAATAAAGGTGAGAATTCAGACCTCTTACCAAATGCAGCACTACGTTCTGCAGTTTGCGATCAGAGGACTTTTCCCAGTTTTACAGTCAAACTCAGCACATGCAATCACATACTCCAGGAATGCAACTATAACCCATTAAAAGTTCCATCATTTTCTCTCACTTTAAAATGCAAATATTTCCTTTTCAAAGCCATACCAATGCATTTGATTTCTGTCAATGTTCAAAATAAAAATGAAAGAATACTGTTCCAGTCTTATTCAGAGGAAAAGGGTAGCAGAATTCTTCTTCTTTCAGGTGCTCCTGTTAGGGGTCGCCACAGCGGATCAACTGTTTCCATTTCTTCCTGTCCTCTGCATCTTGCTCTGTCACACCAACCATCTGCATGTCCTCTATCACCACATCCATAAACCTTATCTTAGGCCTTCCTCTTTCCCTGTTACTTGGCAGCTTCATCCTTAGCATCTTTTTCCCAATATACTCTGCATCCCTCCTCAGCACATGTCCAAACCAACGTAATCTTGCCTCTCTGGCTTTGTCTCCAAACCTTCCAACCTGGGCTGACCCTCTAATATACTTATTCCTAATCCTGTCCATCCTCGTCACACCCAGTGCAAATCTTAACATCTTCAACTCTGCCACGTCAAGCTCAGACTCCTGCCTTTTTGTCAATGCCACTGTCTCCAACCCATATAACATAGCTGGTCTCACTACCCTCTTGTAGACCTTCCCTTTCACTCTTACTGGTACTCGCCTGTCACAAATCACTCCTGACACTCTTCTCCACCCACTCCATCCTGCCTGTACTCTCTTCTTCACCTCTCTTCCACACTCATCATTACTCTGAACTGCTGATCCCAAGTATTTAAACTCATCCACCTTCACCACCTCTACTCCTTGCATCCTCACCATTCCTCTATCCTCCCTCTCATTCACACACATATATTCTGTCTTAGTCCTGCTGACCTTCACTTCTCTTCTCTCTAGAGCATATCTCCACCTCTCCAGGGTCTCCTCCACTTGTTCCCTACTCTCACTACAGATCACAATGTCATCTGCAAACATCATAGTCCACGGGGACTCCTGTCTGATCTTGTCTGTCAACCTGTCCATCACCATTGCAAATAAGAAAGGGCTCAGAGCTGATCCTTGATGTAATCCCACCTCCACCTTAAACACATCTGTCACTCCCACCACAGACCTCACCGCTGTCACACTACCCTCATACATATCCTGTAACACTCTTACATACTTCTCTGACACTCCTGACTTCCTCATACAATACCACAACTCCTCTCTAGGCACCCTGTCATATGCTTTCTCTAAGTCCACAAAGACACAATGCAACTCCTTCTGACCTTTTCTGTACTTCTCCATCAACACTCTCAGAGCAAACATCGCATCTGTAGTGCTCTTTCTTGGCATACAACCATACTGCTGATCACTAATCATCACCTCCCTTCTTAACCTAGCTTCCACTACTCTTTCCCATAACTTCATGCTGTGACTGATCAGTTTTAATCCCTCTGAAGTTACTACAGCTCTGCACATCACCCTTATTCTTAAAACTTGGTACCAAAACACTTTTTCCTCCATTCCTCAGGCATCCTCTCACTTTCCAAGATTTCATTAAACAATCCAGTTAAAAACTCCACTGCCATTTCACCTAAACACCGCCATGCTTCCACAGGTATGTCATCTGGACCAACAGCCTTTCCATTCTTCATCCTCTTCATAGCTATCCTTACTTCCTCCTTGCTAATCCACTGCACCTTCATGATTTACTATCCGCACATATCCAACCTTCTCTCCCTCTCATTCTCTTCATTCATCAGCCACTCAAAGTACTCTTTCCATCTGCTCAACACACTCTCCTCACTTGTAAGTACATTATGAATCAGAAGTAAAATAGAAAAAAATTGTTGCTGGTGGTGGTTTAGTGAACCAGATAAACATGACCAGACCAAACCAAATGAGGAAATAATGTACTGTCTGCAAGCGGTTACACAGATTCCAACATAGAGAATGAATATGCAGAAAGCAACATACTAGGCTGCCCTGGACTGAAACATATGCAACTTATTCTAAACTGAATGTCTGTAACAAAACAGAAACAGCAGTCTAAGAGTAGAGAAATAACTGGAACTGGAGTATTAAAAGTGAGTAATGAACTAAAAATGGCATTGCAACAAAGGTGGAGTGGCTTACAGATACTCGGTGAGGTATATGTATTGTATAAAAAAGCAGTCATTGTACAGTTCCATCAACATTTTTTGTTCATTTTGGTGACAAAATGCCTTCAACTGCATCACAGTTAACAGGACAAACCAGGAGAACAAATCTTTAACAATAAATAGTGTCAGTGTAAAACAAATGGCTAGAAGAAAGGCAGTGTAGAGAGCACCTATACTGTCATACGAGAGCAGCACTAGTAAACAGCATGAGAATCAGTGTTGGACACACTGTTAATAGTCTCAGGTTTTTCAAGGCTGAATTGCAAGGAGGAGAAGGTTGAAACATGCAAATATACTTTAAGCTGATCCTCAAACTTCTGTGGCCCATTATAAGTTAATATTGCAGGGGTCCCGATTATATTAGCGAACGCACTGAATTGCGAATGCTGTTTAGTCGAAAGTCATTACGTGAAATGGGAAAATACTGAAAGCACGGAACAGAGATTTTTTTCTTAGGGAAAAAAATCACTGGGCTGTTTTCAGGACTTTGTAATTTCCTCTGCTGTGGTGCGATGTCGGAGTTGGTATGTTTTTGGATTTTTTTTTAACGGATCAATGATTTTTTCCCATGGAAAAAAAAAATCACTGATCTGTGTGTTCGACATTCTGGGTTTTTGGGGATTGTGGGTCGATTATATAGCGTTCACAATTTAGTGCATTCACTTATACAATATAGACCCAATATGCAGTACTTCTGAAGCAATCCTCTATCCTGAAATAAATCGTGTTATATAAACATTACAACACAAAATGCACAACAATTTCTGGAAATTTAGATACATACCTCTACATTTTGAAGGTGAAGTAATACAAACCTTATTATTCAACTGAGATTTAATTGTGATAACATGAAAGTTATGTATTCACCATAATGACAGATCCATGTTGTCTGTCTCTGCCTGTACTTCAGATCCGAATCAGATCCAATCCTAGCCAATTCTAAAACCTTTTAGCTCCACTTGGCTCTACCTCCCTTACCCATAACTCCATGCTCCTCCATCAACTCCCCAGATCGAATTTGCCCCCAACTATTAGCAGAAAGATGCAACATATCCAACTAATCCCAACTTCCTGCATAAATACAAGAAAATATTTAGGGAAAAAGTGGGGCTCTAGGTGAGCAAATGAAGGGCACCTGCTATCCAGCCATCACCAGGGAGAGACTCGCCACAAAAACAAGAGGGCCAGGGGCAGAAGGGCAAGAAGGTTGAACCAGCCATAGACAGACTACATGGCTCTATAGTTATGGTGAGGACATAACTTTCATATCCATTGTTGTCTGCTCTGTCTGTATTCAAACTGTGGGACAGAGTCACCAGCCATGACAATTCGTAGGGAGGAACTAAGGAAGGATATTCTGCAACACAGTAGAACCAAAAGCAGCCCTGAACCTGGAAATGAATGTCCAGCTTATAACGAGACTAAAATGTATGATGGCCCAACTAAGTAGCAGCTACACAGATATCCTCCATAGGTACTTTAGAAAGAAAAGCTGTAGAAGTAGTTACAGATCTAGTTGAATAGCCTCTAGGTTTTCATGAAAGAGACTTGCCTCAGAGAATATGAAAAGAAAATACAATCTGACAACCACTTGGATAAAGTTACTTTAGAGACAGGTGAGCCCAGCCTGGATTTTGAGAAGGAAACAAACAACTGGTGATATTTTCTAATGGATTTGGTATGGTCAAGATAAAACCGTAGTCATCTAGGCACATCCAATCAATGCAGCATTTATTCACCTTTGTTGGAATTTGGGAAAGAACACGGGAAGATGAATGGAACTGTGAGGGGTATTCTCTGAAGTTACCTCAGGTAAAAAGGAAAGATTTGCAAAAAGAGACACTCTGTCCTTATGAAAAAACAAATAAGGTGGAAAAGAATCTAGTGCTTGCAATTCTGAAACCTTCTGGCCAAGGTAATCACCATAAAAAACAAAGCTTTCCTGACAAAAGCTTCAGCTCCTAGGAGGTTGAAGGTTCAAAGAGGGGACCAGTCAGGACCTGAAGAACAAAGGGTAGATCTCAGGGAAGAGCCAGATTCTGTACTGAAGGACAAAGAAGAAAAGCACCTTCCAAAAATGCCTTGGAAATCTTGACAGAAGTCAAGGTCATAGTATCTTTACCAGTATGAAAGTTTGAAATGGCCACTAACTGAACCTTCATAGCAGAAAAGCTGGATCCTGAACCAAACAGCTCATCTAGAAAATCCAAAACTGACCCCAAGGAAGCTGAGAAGGGATAAAGTCCCAGAGCCCCCACCCATAAGACAAATCATTTCCATTTACTGGTGTACATTTTCCTAGAGGATTCTTTTTGAGAGGATGACAATACATGAACTAACGCCTTCAAATGTTTGGGATTCCTGGCCATCAAGAAAACTGGAGGAATCATGTGGTTACTTGAGGGACTGAAGACTGGGTGGATTCAGCCTGATTGGATGAGACTCAAGACCTGGAATGGGAACTAACACCCAAGGAGGGGTTGTTTCAAAAGAGGCTACAGGAAGAGAAACCACACCTGGTAAGGCCAAAAGAGGGCAATGAGTATCATGGAAGCTCTCTGTACTGGGCTGTTTTCTGAAGAAACTTTACTGTTAGGGGAAATGGAGATAAGCGTAAGAGACCCGGAGGCCAAGCAAACATCAGACCATCCCCAGGTGCCTATCTTGGAGGGGGAACAAGGGTATACTAGCTGTTACACTTGGTGTTGAATAGGGTGGCAAACAGGTTGCAACATGAAGTGCTCCAGTGTTGAAACATCCAGACTGTCACTTACCATTTATGGAGCAATAGAATGCTCCTGCTGAGACTGTTGGCCAAAATGTTGGACTTCCCCAGGATATACTTTGCCACCAGAAACTGCTGAGAGCAGCTCACCTACTGTCAGACCTTCACTGCTTCTCAACAAAGAGGGTAAGAATGCATTTACCTCTGTTTGTTGAGTTATCAGACTACCGACATGTTGTCCTTCTGCACAGCAATCACACCCCTGGGGAGAACATCCTGAAAAGCCTGCAACGCTAAGAGGATTGCTTTCATCTCCAGAACACAGATGAAAGTGTGAGCATCTGCAGAAGACCAGGACCCTTGAACAGTACCCCTTTCAAACCCCATCCAACCCAGAAGGGAGGGGTCTGTGGTGACCATGGTCAAAGGAGAAGGAATTACAAAAGGTCATCCGTGTAGTACAGAGACTGTAACCATCACTGAATCTGCTCATGACTCACTTTTGTCAGCCATGTCAGGAAATCTAAATGATGGGTAAGGAGTGACCACTGAAAAGCCACTGTCCATTCCAGTGTCCGCATATGATACCTGGCCAGAGGGACTAGCCCTTTCAAAACTGCCATATGACCCAAAAGCTTTAGAAGTGCATGTGCCACAGGATTGGGAATCCCAACCACTGACAAAGCCTGAGCTCAAAGACTAAGAACTCTGGAATCTTCTTGGGGCAGTGAGGAGTCAACTGTTCATGAAAAGAAAAATCTGAAACCCCTGACGTTGAAGACGGCCTGCAACCACTATCATGCATTTGGTAAACACCTGGGTGCTGTGGTGAGACCGAATGGCTGGGTCCTGAATTGATAAGGATTGGCCCCCTACCACAAGTGAAGGAACCTCCAAGACCACCAATCTATCTTTATATGATGGTAGGTGTCCTTGAGGTCTATCAAGCACAGCCAATTGTCCTTCCTCAGTGCAGGCAATATAATCTGCACTGTGACTTGGTCTTCCTGATGAACTTGTTCAGCTTGCTTAGATCCAAGATAGATCTAAGGTCCTTTGTCTTCTTTGGTTCTAAAAAGAATCTGGAATAGACCTTGGATCCCCTCTGGTCTGGTGGGACCTCTTGGATGACTCGGTTTGCCAGCAGCTTGCAGACATCTGCTGCTGTAGGAAACTTTTGATGGAGTGGAACATTGGGGAGACATTTTGCATATCTCTCAACCTCTTAGTGCAAGAAATCTGGACAAAGCCAGAAAAAATGGTAGGACAAAGGCCCAAAAATAAGGGCATAATTTAAATATTGTTCTTATAAACTTAGAAAGTTGTAAGAATAAAATGTTTTGCATTAGTACACATTTTCTGAAGGATATAGTCTGAAACTCAAATGTTTGTCTTTATTTAGTATTATTTTGTGACTTCAGTATTCAATAATTTACAAGAAAACCACAAATGTATGAGGAACAGACCAAAAATATGAGGCAAAAATCTGGATTCTGTGAAAATCTGTACAGTTGAGATGTATGGCATTTTGGGAGACCTTTGGGAATTTCTATGAAGAGGATAACATATCCGCGGGATACAATTCCTAGCACCCAGTGGGCGTCTGGGGTGAGGGCTTCCCAAACTTTGGGGTGGTCAGCTATATGACCTCTGAATGCTTCCAAAGGCAAGCAGTCAAGCAACTCTTCAGGATCACAAAACAGCCAGCCAGAAATAGCTCAGTGGAAACCCTAATTCTGCAGACCACCCTTGTCCCTGGGGCAGTGTCCATTATGATCGTGACAGTTATCCACCACAGCAAATCCAAGGATGCAGGAACACCAAACATGAAGATTTAAATTCTTTTATTCCAAAACGGTAAACACACAGACTAAGCGCTTTCACCAGCCAAGCTGGTATCATCAGAGTCTGTTTAACATTGGTTCATTCATACTTAAATACACAACCACACACCCTAACTCACACAATTAATCAATTATTCCATGAATTCCTTAAAGGAATATCCATCACAATAATGAAAATCAAGTGAATAAATAAAAAATGCATAATATTTAACTTCATTTATCTATCTGAAGGTACATATTATTGTTTTCATTTGTCAATCAGAACACGTAAACCCATATCCATAGTGCCCACCCACAAATTTTTAAAAAATACAAACTTAAAAATCAAAACTTACATAGATTATTTACACTAAATAAATAAATAAATAAATAAATTGATTGATTGAATGGTTGAAATGCATTGACAATATATGTAGTGTATAATCTATAATATTTAGTGTTTAATATTTAATGCACACCTTAGGCATTTCATATTACACTAGCTCTTAACTTTAAATGTGGTTTTAAAGAAATATGGTCATTTAAACCTGGAAATCTGGTGGCATTCAACCTCATCTGCCACTCAGATTCCAAAACTGCCACCCTGTTACTGATGTCACCAGGAGTAAAAGGCATCACCCTATCTATGATGAAGAACAAAAATTTAGTGAAGTTACCACATACCCTACTGTGCAAATACAAGGCATTATGCACATCCCTATTTCTTATACATCTGTTGTGTTCACAAATTCTTTCTCATAGCTTACGGGTAGTCATACCAATATAATATGCATCACAGGTGGCACATGATGCTATATAGACACAGTTTTTTGTGTTGCAGTTGCATAGACCAGGGCATGCTAATGTACGTCCATAGCTCACTACACAAATATAACTCCCTTCAGCTATGAATCTACAACTACTACAGTTGCCACATTTACTCATCCAAGATCTAATATATCTTTTACCCTCCCTTTCTAAAATATTTTTGATATTGTTCCCCCGACTAAAAACAATTTTTGGACTTCCACCCAACAATTTTCTCGTTTGTTCATTAATGCAATGATCCCAGTTAGTCCTTATACTATCACAAAATTCATTGGCCATATCATTGAACCTCAAAACAAAGGTAAGGCTGTCTTTCTTTGAATCAGTCCATTCATTGTTTGTTCCTTGTGTTAATGTCGTGTTATCCATACACTTAAGTATGGGAATATACAAGGTCTTTCTTTTCCTATATATCTCTTTTTTGGTTTTCAATAATAAATTCAATGGGTATCCTCTCTCCATAAATAAACCTATCAAGGTATACATCTCTTTTTTAAACAATTCATCATTACTAACCAAAGGACAGATGGTCTGACTATCAAGGTTGATCACCCCTTTCCTCTGATGGAAGGGGTGACAACTTTTGAAATGTAACATGGAGTTAGAGAAACTGGGTTTCCTAAATATGTTACTCACAAGTTTCCCTTCTTGCTTAAAAATGGAAATGTCCAAATAATTGGTTGACATCTTATTCCACGTATATGTGAATCTAAAAAATTCCGTAGTTTGATTGATATAAGCCATGAAATCAATAACTTCACTTTCACTACCCTTCCAAAGGATTAAAATGTCATCTAGGAACCTGTTGTACATTAAAATGTGCTCCCTAAAAACTGATGATAAAATATGACATTTTTCCCATGACAATAGGACTAGGTTGGCATAAACCGGGGCGCAACGGGCCCCCATCGCCACCCCTTTAATCTGTTGGTAAGTTTCACCTTCAAATACCAGATAGTTACTGGTCAAAATGAATTTCATGAATTCAAGACATGCATTAAGTCTTTCCAAATCAAAACTTACACTACTCAATAAACTGTCATGGAATAATTCCAACCCCTCATTGTGGGGAATAGTTGAAAAAAGATTCACCACATCAATGGTTAGGAAACCATATGACTCAACATCCACATCACTTATTGCTCTAAGCCTCTCCAAGCAATGCCAGGAATCCTTTATAATGTGGGGTGTATCCAAAAGTGCCTTCTTACAAAATTGGTCCACAAAGGCTGCCATAGGTTCTGTCTTAGACCCCCTTGCTGAAACAATGGGTCTAAAAAGTAAATGGTCAGTGCCTTTGTGGACCTTGGGAATTCCAAATAATTTTGGTAATTTTGGAAACTTCACACTAAGGTAATCAAACTCATCCTCATTAATAGCCCCTTGATAAATTGCATCCAATATATGTAGATCAATTTTACTATATGCCCTGTTAATTTCATATCTTGACACCCTACCATAAGTGTCTTCATCACCTAACATCTTCATCATAATCCCATTATAGTCCATTTTATTCATGATGACCATCCCACCCCCTTTGTCGGGGCGCATACATCTGTAGTCATTGGTCACAGTTAATTCATAAATAACCTTTCTCTCATTAACAGATAAATTATCCTGTATCTGCTTTTGTTGTGCACATATTCTCCTAAAGTCACGTTCAACCATTTGTTCAAATACATTAATATCAACATTTGTGGGAGGCATAAAAATACTTTTCCTTTTCATAACTGTTGTGTCAGTTTTGGAGTCAAAGATTCCTGTCCTTACACCTAAGTTTGAAAAATACAAGTGGAGGTTTAACTTCCTCGTGTATAACTTTAAATTGACTAACACCTGTGTTATATCCAATCTGTAACTCGGGACAAAACGAATGCCCTTACTAAATAGTTCAAAAAAAGCTTCACTGATGATCATGTCAGTGTAGTTATATATCATAAAACCCCCACTCTTTAACACCTCATGTCTCATTACAGGCTCCTCTTCCCCTTTAGTGGAATGTGACATGTTGAACCATTCTCCTTCACTAACCACAGTAGCATTACCTAATTCATAGTTGTTGCACAATGAATTCTCTTCAGGAAAAGTAGGCGGGTCACACCTATAATGCTCATCATTATTTAACTCAAATGAGCCTAGAATACCTTCAGACCGAAGAGGCTTAGAGCAATAAGTGATGTGGATGTTGAGTCATAAGGTTTCCTAACCATTGATGTGGTGAATCTTTTTTCAACTATTCCCCACAATGAGGGGTTGGAATTATTCCATGACAGTTTATTGAGTAGTGTAAGTTTTGATTTGGAAAGACTTAATGTATGTCTTGAATTCATGAAATTCATTTTGACCAGTAACTATCTGGTATTTGAAGGTGAAACTTACCAACAGATTAAAGGGGTGGCGATGGGGGCCCGTTGCGCCCCGGTTTATGCCAACCTAGTCCTATTGTCATGGGAAAAATGTCATATTTTATCATCAGTTTTTAGGGAGCACATTTTAATGTACAACAGGTTCCTAGATGACATTTTAATCCTTTGGAAGGGTAGTGAAAGTGAAGTTATTGATTTCATGGCTTATATCAATCAAACTACGGAATTTTTTAGATTCACATATACGTGGAATAAGATGTCAACCAATTATTTGGACATTTCCATTTTTAAGCAAGAAGGGAAACTTGTGAGTAACATATTTAGGAAACCCAGTTTCTCTAACTCCATGTTACATTTCAAAAGTTGTCACCCCTTCCATCAGAGGAAAGGGGTGATCAAAGGACAGATGGTCCGACTATCAAGGTTGGTTAGTAATGATGAATTGTTTAAAAAAGAGATGTATACCTTGATAGGTTTATTTATGGAGAGAGGATACCCATTGAATTTATTATTGAAAACCAAAAAAGAGATATATAGGAAAAGAAAGACCTTGTATATTCCCATACTTAAGTGTATGGATAACACGACATTAACACAAGGAACAAACAATGAAGGGACTGATTCAAAGAAAGACAGCCTTACCTTTGTTTTGAGGTTCAATGATATGGCCAATGAATTTTGTGATAGTATAAGGACTAACTGGGATCATTGCATTAATGAACAAACGAGAAAATTGTTGGGTGGAAGTCCAAAAATTGTTTTTAGTCGGGGGAACAATATCAAAAATATTTTAGAAAGGGAGGGTAAAAGATATATTAGATCTCGGATGAGTAAATGTGGCAACTGTAGTAGTTGTAGATTCATAGCTGAAGGGAGTTATATTTGTGTAGTGAGCTATGGACGTACATTAGCATGCCCTGGTCTATGCAACTGCAACACAAAAAACTGTGTCTATATAGCATCATGTGCCACCTGTGATGCATATTATATTGGTATGACTACCCGTAAGCTACGAGAAAGAATTTGTGAACACAACAGATGTATAAGAAATAGGGATGTGCATAATGCCTTGTATTTGCACAGTAGGGTATGTGGTAACTTCACTAAATTTTTGTTCTTCATCATAGATAGGGTGATGCCTTTTACTCCTGGTGACATCAGTAACAGGGTGGCAGTTTTGGAATCTGAGTGGCAGATGAGGTTGAATGCCACCAGATTTCCAGGTTTAAATGACCATATTTCTTTAAAACCACATTTAAAGTTAAGAGCTAGTGTAATATGAAATGCCTAAGGTGTGCATTAAATATTAAACACTAAATATTATAGATTATACACTACATATATTGTCAATGCATTTCAACCATTCAATCAATTTATTTATTTATTAATTTAGTGTAAATAATCTATGTAAGTTTTGATTTTTAAGTTTGTATTTTTTAAAAATTTGTGGGTGGGCACTATGGATATGGGTTTACGTGTTCTGATTGACAAATGAAAACAATAATATGTACCTTCAGATAGATAAATGAAGTTGAATATTATGCATTTTTTATTTATTCACTTGATTTTCATTATTGTGATGGATATTCCTTTAAGGAATTAATGGAATAATTGATTAATTGTGTGAGTTAGGGTGTGTGGTTGTGTATTTAAGTATGAATGAACCAATGTTAAACAGACTCTGATGATACCAGCTTGGCTGGTGAAAGCGCTTAGTCTGTGTGTTTACCGTTTTGGAATAAAAGAATTTAAATCTTCATGTTTGGTGTTCCTGCATCCTTGGATTTGCTGTGGTGGATAACTGTCACGATTTAAGGTTGTGGATCCTGGTTTTGGCTTCCTTGTTTTGTTTTTTGTGAGCAGTGTCCATTATGACCCCCCCCCCACCCACCCACAGAAGGAACCCTCTGGGGGAGCATCATGCGAAGAAGACTGCAACTTCCTGCAGAACAGACACTTACCACCTTTCTGATTCCTAGAAAAGGATTGCTGGGGAGAGTGGAAAAGCAGACAACCACGGGGGACAACATCTTCCCATCTTGTTCACTCCTTATCAATGTATCCTTAACCTTGGGTCCAAACAAGGAGGTCCTGTAAAAAGAGAATTAATAAAGGCTGCTTGAAGTAGTCCGCAAAGTTGCACAACTACATCCAGGAGTGCCACTTCAACACTATTCTGGAGCCTGCCACCCTGGACACTCCATCAGCTATGTTCAAAATGAATTTCACTAAAACTTTGGTGATGGAAGTCAGGGTGGACAACAGTGTCTCCAGCTTCTTCTGGGTTGTCTGGAGATGACTGTATTTTGAGGGTACTTGGCACTTCAGAGACCAGATCTCACTGAAGCCTTTTCATACAAGATAAGTAACAGCCCTCAAAGTAAAGGTGGATGAGGCAGAGTTCTGCTTCTCTAACCAATCCAGTGGCTGAAACTCTCTATTCAGGGAGTGGATTGAGGATCTCTCTTTGTAAATCTACTTTTTGGTTGCTGCCACCATCCCGATAGCACCAACACCTGGAACATTGCTCCAAAGAGGCTTATCATTGGGGGCTGTAAGAATTTTGTGTGGTTTCTGAGATATTGGCTTTACTGCATCTGGCTCCTTCTACTCCCTTCAAGATGCCAAATTTATGAGGGTATCCAGAGAGGGCACCACCTACGGTGTGGATGGGCCTATGCTCAAGGCCTGCGGGAAGATTGACTCTCCCAGAGAGGGGGCTTCAGTGGTCCAGGCACCATACTGGCAAAACAGCTCTACAAAATTGCCAAATCAGGCATCATGAAGAGGGGACTTAGCAGAACCCTCTCATTCCTTGAGGTCAGTAACCTCAATGAAGGATTCTTCAGGAGAATTCAAGTGCTTCCTCTTGCATTTTCTCTTCCCAGAAACCTTCCACACAGGTGAAGTAGCAGAAGAATGAGTAGTGGGGTAACACATCCAAGGGCGTAAACTGGAGGCCAGTTGATGTAGACTGTCCAGGAGCAGCCTGATGACTGGTCAGCAGCACAGAAGGAAAATGGGAAGGGGGGCCAGTTGGAGAATATCTTGTTTACAACATCAAAGGCCAAGACCACAGCAGGCCTCCTGGATTCGAGGGTTCTGAAACTCGAACAAGCCAAAGAAGAACCCAACCCTAAACCCGAATGCACAGCACCCACACCAGATGTAGAGAATAGAGCTGAGATATCTAAGGTCGAGCCTCTGAGGGAAGTGACAAACCAGAGACCAGTACTATCAACACTAGCACTGAAACTTCAGTCTTCACACCACAGCTCCAAGGGACAGTTGGCCTTGAACAGGTTGGGTTCAAAGTTACTAAGGAACATAGTGGATCTGAACAGCATCAGCCTACTGGATCTGATCCAAAGGGTGGAAACTCCACAAGCCCCAAAGAACTCAGATCCGAGGGAGGAAATCCTAAACATGGAGCCAAGGGTCCCAGAGTCTGTGTTAGACCCAAAAAGATGAAGTCTAACAGCATCTGTGGACTGCATCAGCTGTTCCAGTTCTGACTGTTTGATACTACTCATTGACCTAGATGACCTAACAGGCGAAGCCCTTAAGGACGCTTCAAGAGTCAATGCAAAGATGACACAGCACATCAGATCTGAGCCTTAGAGTCTCAGAACCCAGGTGGAGAAGGAGAGGACTCTGGTGAGAGAGGAGTACCACCCAGGGAAAATGGGAAAGCTACCCTACCCAAAGGTACCCCTCTAACCAAAAATGAACTGGAAATACTCAGAACCAGTAAAGCCTTCTCTGAGGTTTTTTGTGTTGAAGGTGATCTGTTCTGAGCTATTGGAGCCAAAGCCAGCACCTAGGAACCTGGGGAGGCCAAAAGCCGGGTGACCCAAGGGAGTAGTCCCCAAGGTGGAAGCAGAAGACAACCTCTTGCACTCCCTACAGGACTGCTTGGAGTCATGCACCCGAGGCTTCTCAGACCTGCTCTTGGAATCTGGGGGAGATTTCTTAGAACAGTAGAGCTAGAAGGCAAATGGCCCTTAAGTACAAGCTCAGCGCTGTGCTCTTTCAAGGCCCAACAGCCAAAGCTCTTGCAAATAGAACACCTGGAATCTAAGTGCTCAGGGCCCAAGGACTAGACACACTTAAGGTGAGCATCTTGAGTATGCAGTTTGTGCCCACAGGAGATTCCACCTTAAATATCTCAAATATTTTGCCCAGGTCCCAAAAACAAAATATGGACACAAACCTAAACTCTTCATAGGGAAAAAGGGTGGAAAGGGGTAGAGAGCAAGAGTCAACCTACCTAACTTTATCCCAAAACTACCATACACTAAACACACAAATATAGCACTATGATGAAAGGGGGTAAGGGAAAGGGAAATCTCACCATTATTAGCAAAGAATTTGAGAAAAACCTGAAAAAAAGGTGAGAGCCAAGGATCAAGCTGCAGACCAAGAATGGTGGGAAACTAGATCTAGGGAGTTGATGGAGGAGCAGGGACTTGTGGATAAGGGAGGCAGAGCCAAGTCGAGCTGAAAGACTTTAGAATTGGCCGGTGATGAAGCCAAAGTCCAATAGGTTATGCCACTTGTACAGTCAGTAAATATTTTATATACAATTCATTCTCAAGTCAGGATGAGCTTTTAAAGCCCTGAAAAACAGTACAGTGCCCAGTTATTGAAATTATTCCAGCCTGTTTTTCTATTATCATTTGAATGTTTCAGGATTCTAAATTAGCTTCTTATCAGTTTTCCTCAAATAAGAGAAGGCCAATTTGTTTACTATTTAAAGAAATCAAATATACAGTCTTGTATGCTTCTGAACAGTAAAGGTTTGCAAACACATCTGTTCTATTAATGTAAACACAATGGAGAAAAAGTCCATTTAATTCTGTTATATTTTGGGACTCTAATGACTTAAATGGAGCAAAACGAGCAGCTCATGTCAGTAAGTCACTTTTGCCTACAGTGTCTTAAATGGCTAACAAAGCCAGCAAAAAAGTGTATGTCCTAAATCCCTAGAGATTGTTTCTAAGGTTTCTCTGATTGTTAGGTAACAGTTATTTATTTATTTTTTTATTTACAAGTCTCGTGGATTCAGAGTTGTCTTATTAACAGGTTTAGGGTTCATAATGATAAACATGTTAAATTCAGGGTCCTGAATCAAGGGTAACAGTGACCAACTGACCCTTAAATACATCAGAGTGAACAATGTAGAGCGCTTAGCAAAGAATGCATGTTCACAGACTTGTAATGTTACATGTACCATCGTCGTCCTCTAGTGGACATTCTGCAGCACAACACCTTACAAATGCATTCATTCTCATTCCCATTTCAAAGCTGCATCTAATGCTACTTTTCCAGTAGTTATGTTCTCTGTCTAAACATTCGGAGTAAGCAAATTATTATGACTGTTTAAAATGTCTCACATCTAAACAAAACAGTAACCATTGCGAATACAAACAGAAGGTGTAAGCCATGCATCTTACGCTTACATTACAAAGGCACCAGATCTACTTACTATGACACTATAAATAAAGGCCAAGGAACTGAGCAACTGTTGCAATGAATTTGTCCACATAAGGACACCTTTGGTGGGTAAAAGTAGCAGGAAGTTCAAAGTCAGGGTTTTTGAAACATTATAAGCAATATTACAAAGGCAGAAATGTCCAAATGATTAACCAAATAAAGCATTATTTTAAATGTGGTACACAGACCACTTCAGTGCCTGGCAGGACTATGTCCCAATAAAGCAAGGGCTATGCCAGGTCCATGGCATAGAGAGAGAGAAAGATAAAGCCCTGATGATCACAATTCAGATGAGCCAGGTTGAAGCAGTCTGGGTAGGGTGAGTGGTCAGTGCTGGCTTTCCTATCCTACAGCAAAGGAATGGCATCTCAGCCCACTGCACAGTAAGCTGGCACCTAGCACAGGTTGGGTCTGACTGCTAAGATGGCACAAGGACCAGGGATGCCTGTATGCTCATCACACCACAGTGCTGCTCCAGCCAGAGCATAAGACTTATGTGGAAGTGCACACGCCACATGGTCTGACATTGTATGAGTTTCCATATGCCCAAATGCTTGGCTGATAAGGGTTTAGCTATAAAAGAAATAACTTCATCCTTCTGTGAATCACTTGAGTAGTTATGTGTTTACAGACTTGCCACAGAGTTCTCAAAACTGAGGACAATCTGAGTGGAACATTCTGATGTAGGGAGCAAACCCAGGCCCTCAACGTGATGGAACAAGGGCAGTGTGTAAACAGTAGCAGTCTCAGGAAATTTTCATTATGGCTGAGAAGGGTATAGGGGAAGAAACTCCATGGCTGCCTTATGACATCTGGTTAGCTCCCAGCAAGGAAGCTCGATACCAACAGAAGTCAGCTTGACTGTCACCTGGCATAATAGAGAAAATATTCTGGGGAAAAATAAAGAGGAGGTGATGTAAACAAAGACTTACTAAATATGAAAATGTGGTGCAAAAGTACTATATCTATTAATTTAAACTTGTGCTTAAACTACAAAATGTGTACAGTTCAGTCTATAAAGGGTACTGCATAACATTATATTTTACATTGCAAAACAATTACAAGGAATGCCCCTTATTAAATGCCATAATTCTTAATGATTCGTGCACATTTGAAGTCATTTAATTAAGTCAGTAAATTCATTTAAGGCCTGTCTGAGAGATGTATGCTTTCAGATGGGGGGGGGGGGGGGTGCATCTGAGAATCCTAATGGAAAATGTACACAGATTGCTTTTATTTTTTTAATTTGTTTTCCTGGCACTGTACATTGATTCAGAGCAGAATCTGTAATGCTCAACAACATTACAGCAGCAATCACTTTGTTAGTGATCTGCACACATTCTATACAAGGTAGGAATGCTTCCTGGTAAAGAACACCAGACAGAATTACTGGAGAACAAGTATGTTTTGGAAATCTGTCTATCAATTCAATCAGTGCATTAACTTTTTAAATGACAAATTTCCTAATTTGGGTGACAATGCTTGGATATATGTACTTGCTAAATTTAAGTTTCAAATTTAATTTTATTTTAGGTTTCCTTGATGACTCACTCTCAGTGCAAATGTGCTGTGTAGGCATCCTTTAATATATGGAAGGACATATGCATTACATTGACAGAATTCATCTGGTGACACATTGTTTAACTTTTGTGCATCTGTTGTCCTCTGAAGTACATGATCACAGCATTTCAAGTTCTGATTACATTACTGTAAACCAAGACTTTGAGGACTTCAACACCATGTGTTCAAATCGCAGTATCTGTGGAAATTATGACTTGTATAGCTATTGATCACTAACTTTTTAAAATTCAGTCGGAGGCAGATAACCGCAACCACACAAGGTTTATTGTAGTATTCTGTCATTGGCAGCACTTTGTGCAGTAACACTTACTTTCGTTGATGTAGTAGATGCTGTTGCAGTGGTTGTGTCAGTTTCGATCCTGTGATACAAAAGGACTGATGGAAAACATTTGACTGAATTTTAATGGATCTTCATTGGATAATTAACTTATGATGTCACTTATTTTTGAGTATTTAACATAAGTTATGCTTCAGCCCACATCTGATGAAGTTGTTGAAACAAAAACAGATTTTTAACTACGTTAGTGGTGTTTTCTGTACTTCAATAAAAGTGTTTTGCTGCATTAATTACCTCAGAAGCTTTATTGTTTCACTTTGCGAGGTAGTTCTCTGCATACTGTGAATTGTGTTACTAAAATTAACATTAAATATGATAGGGTCGATAAGTATACATGTATTAATGAAAGTATAATTTACGTATTGAGATGTCCATGTAATTTATTTTATGTGGATGAAACCCAGAGGGCTTTTAAGTTAAGACTCCAGGAGCATATTAGGTATATAAAAATGGAATGTTTGGAGAGTCCCATAGCTTTACATTTTAAAAAATACCACCATGGGGACTTCAATTTGTTGCACTGATGTATTTTGGAACAATTAACAGTACAACTTGAGGAAAACATTACACCCAAGGATAAAATGGTGTACAAGGAAACTATGTATATTTTGAAATATAATACTTTGGTACCTTTGGGATTTAAATACTGAATGCAACTGGAAATACATGATTAACGGAGTGTTTTTTTATTGAATTACTGTATAATTACTTGTTTTAGATTTTGTATATATACTATTCGATTTGTGAAAATGTTACTACTCCTTGAAGGCTGTAAGCCGAAGAGCTAGAGGTGATTAAATGTTTTTTTTTCTCTTGTGAACTGTGGCTTGTGGTTCTGCATAAGCTATATCAGCCACTGCAAGCACATAACTAAGACTCTTTCCCATGGCAAAACATCAGAACAAGTCAGTGGCGCATTGGGAGATACTGTAATCCGTTGAAAAGATAGACAACAAGAACTCGTGAACATCTTCCGTGATTGCCAGACTTAAGAAGTTGCTCCAGCATTTTTAAGGCTTGCTAAACCTGCGACACCTGTAATATCAGCAGGTGTAAGGTAATGACTGGACTGCTGTAACCCCAGTGCAGCAGAAAAGCATACATTCTTCCAACAAACATCTAAACATCTGGACTCCTTGTCACGTGTCAGAATTACAAAATGCTATGGTCTCTGAGACTTTAACTGGACCAAAGAGATCACGGAGTGTGAGTCATCAAAGGGACATCTAATAAGGTTATCGGCCCATTTAGGTGGTAACTTGTAAGGACATCAAAAACGCACTTTCCTGATCCAAGATGCCAAAAGAAACCACCACGGTGTCCCAAAAAAAACAGGTTTATTGATGCAATGGAATAAGTGCTTTTGTCTGTCTATAACCAAAGACTTCCTCACATTCAAGTAAAAATTCAAATAGCACACCTTATATCGATATAATTAGTCATCGGACCACTTAATTAAATTAAATATTCCCCTTCCTCATGAGTTAACTCTTTCATTTTATAACCAAACTTCACAGTTAAAAATCAGGCAGTAAACTGTTATTAATTGTAAAACAAACATTAACATTTTACAGTGCAGACATGTGAATGCATATCTAAAAAAAAAATATATATATATATATATATATATATATATATATATATATATATATATATATATATATAAAATGCCTAAACATTATAGGACTTTAATTTCAAAATGCCAAGAAATACTTGAATGTTCATTTAACCCAGGGGTGTTAAAGGCAGCCAACCTAATTTGCCATTTTAATTCCTGAGCCTCTATAATATCTTTTCATGGACCCCCCCCCCGTTTTTTTTCCACTAATTTTAATGCTGCATATAGAAACTTGTGACCAGGATAGTCTTTAACATGCTTTGCTAGGGCATTACTTTCTTTTAAATGTTTAATATCAAGCTGATGTTCATATACACGCTCCTTAAAGCGCCATTGGGTTTTTCCCACATAGAATCCCAAACAACATGTACACATGGCCACATACACTAATCCCTTGGTGTTACAGTTAAAATGGGATTTTGGCTTCAAATCTATTTTATTAATACATATACTATCACCTTCTCTAATGTGTGTACATTGTGGGCATGAACCACATTTAAATGTGCCGTGGTTTTTTCTTCCCATGTCATTAATAGGGTTCCATTCAAGGAGGTCTTTTATAGTCCCCCCCCCCCCTATATACCACCTTAGGAGTTTTCCTCATCTTTTCAAGTATCCCGTCAAAACATGAGAAAATACCCCAACTTTTTCTTAAAATATCACCTATCCCTTTGTGCTCACTGCAAAAAGTGGTGACAAAAACACGAGTAACCTTCTGTCTAAGTGGTCAGATGACTAATTATATGGATATAAGGTGTGCTTTTTGAATTTTTACTTGAATCTGAGGAAGTCTTTGGTTATAGACAGACGAAAGTGCTTATTCCATTGCATCAATAAACCAGTTTTTATTGGGGCACCGTGGTAGTTTCTTTTGGCATCTTTGATCAGGAAAGTGTGTTTTTGTTGACTTACTGGTTCTTAGTTTATGTTGTAAGGGCATCAGCCATTTCAGGGAAGGAAAGGGTACAGTTTGGGTGTTTCCAGGCAGCCAAGATGCCAACCCAAATGACAAGCTCTGACAGAAAAATAACTTAATATTTTTCCCTAGAAAATCCACAAAGCACTTCTGAAGGGAGGGAAACGGAGGCACCTCATCAACTTAAAGTGCTCTTAATGATACTAACAGGGCCCCAAAGGAAGGCTTATCCAGGGGGAGATGCAAAAGGAAGGGAAGACCTCTATCTCAGTCTTACTCAGAAAATTAAGGCTTGATATCTTCATGACTCCAAATAAGAGGAAACAAAAGAAGTATTATACCCACCTTTCACAGATGCAAGACTAAGCACTGGTGAGTGTGTGACAGACAAGGTGCCAGGCATTGCAAGAAAACAACTGGCACCTAAGCATGTGCCAGAAGAAAAAGGAGTATGCTACAGTGAAGTTCACAATGGGTCTTGCACAGAACGTAGACATAGTTCCTTAAAAGTGCAATCTTGCATGCACATCTTCAGCTCCCATCACACATCAAATTACCTGAAGTCCAGGCTTTAAGGTGTGAGTCCTAGTACTGAATGACCAGTCAATAACCCTTCAACCATGACCTGCTGGCCAACGTAAATCCATTGGCCCAGTTCCAGCACAGTTTTAATCATAATTATCAAAGATACATGTCCAGATAACTTACGTGAGTGATTTCCAGGATGAGCCTGGTTGACCAGGCTCCACCAAATCATCCAAAGAAAGAACCTTGGGATGCACCCCCACCATGCGTGGGAGCTGGAGTTACACCTTCCTCATTCCTGAGTTCAACAAAAGCTGAGAACTTGTTTGGGTTCACAATCACACCACGAGGCCAAGTCCAACACATGCATGGAAAATGGAAGGGGGATACCAGACTACCTCATGAGGCTTCAGGGATGGATGGGACCTAGTGGCGATTCTTCAACAAATATCTAGAGCTATGAAAACATGCATCCCCGCCTCCTCACAAAAACCTACTGACATTTTGATTTTGCAAAGAATATGCTCCTTTCTCCTTTAAAGTCGAATTGCTGGGACGAAGCTCTACTACTAAAAGTTTTCAGTGCAGTTTTCTTCTCAGAAACAATACAAGCAATGCCAATATGAAGCTTGACTACTAATCTGGTAGCCACAGGGACACTTACAATGAGATTTAGGCAAATAAATGCAAGACTTTACCAACAAAAACAAGCATGGAGATTCAAAATAATGTAAGAGGCAAAAAAAGCAGGCTCTGGGAAAGTACATGCATCAGTGTGTGTGTGTGTGTGTGTGTGTGTGTGTGTGTGTGTGTGTGTGTGTGTGTGTGTGTGTGTGTGTGTGTGTGCACAAGAAGATACTCCAAAGCACAAAACTTTATTGACAAATGGGCCAAAATGAAAGTAGTTTTGACATATAACCCAAACCAGGACCAAACAAGGAAAGTTCTTAAAATTAGGCCACTTTCATTCTGTTCAATAAGTCATGCAAGCAGATTGATGAGCTGATAACAGAATTATAGATGAAGCACATAACCATAAATGAAGCAAATTGCCATTTGGTCTGGTACTATATCTACATCGTACTTAAAGGAAAACACAGCCCTCTCCTACAGTTTGACTCAATCCTTACGTTTCTTTTCTCTCTACGATATGGTTCCAGTATTGTGTAAATACCAGAAACCTGCTTGTACTTTTTAAAACTTTTATTTCCTTGCACTGGAATCAGAGGAAGGGAAAGCCCACCTACTTTTGTAAGCTTAACTTGTCACATACTTTGCAGAGGAATTTGTCTCTGCCTGCATGATATATCACAGACAGACATATCACTCCTATAAGATGAGTACTTTTTTGCATAGGGTCACCTTGGATTCATTGGTGGTTCCTATGCTCTCAATCTGTTTAAACTAAGAAAATTTTTGGGTGTTCAGATTCTGAAACAGTGTGAAAAGCTTGCTACTGGCAAATCTGGTTTATCACAAAAGGTTATTACTATACAGGGATTTTGCTTGGCAATGCAGTCAATATTTTTATGTGGATGTACCGGAGGTCCCCACAGAACTGGTAATGTCGCTGTGGGAAGCACGTGACATGTGGCATGTTTTCAGGGCCTGCAAAAATAAATAAATTAATTAATTAAAAGCCTTTGTTCAGTAGGGACAAGTCAATCACAGAGCTTTGGCCTAACTGAGTGGCATGGGGCCCAGATTTATTTTTTTAGTCCTGAGAATGATGAAGTGTGGACAAAGCATGAATTACGACTGGTGATAGCCTTTTCAGCCACCATTAAGGAGATGTTAACCAATCAGTAGAAAATTGGAAAGTACCCATAGTTTGAGGAGCTTTACATTACAGTGACAAAAATGTACACAATGGAATTATTCAAGAACAGTCTGGAAAAGAAAAAGTATTTTTTCTTAAAATGGTGACCACAAGTTAACCACTAACGCACAGTGGGAGCAAGCAGCTTAGTAATGAGGTTGCTCCTCCTCACTACTGGATGGTTTCTTGGAATGGTGACAGAGTGGGATTGATTTAGGACCTGAGAAGGCTTAAAAAATTCTGATTAAATTTACATACGTTAGGCTTTAATTTTCCTTGTTAGATTAACATTTTGTTTCCTGCAGAGCTTGTTTTACATTGCTAGTGCTGCCCTCCTTTTCTCCAAATGCCTAACAGCTTGTATAATGGTGGATTATGTGACCATACAAAAGTATAATTTGGTGTGTTTATTCATCATTTTAAAATCTATATATTGTTTCAGCTATATTCGGTGCTCTGATACACACATTTTGTCTTTTTGAATAGAGGTAGTTGGAAAATAAAAAAAAAAAAAACAGTTAACTATATGGAAACAGTAGGGGTTGAATACCTTACCTCATGTATAAACAGTACATATAAAGTTGTACTGCACATTCTCACTTGCTGACTGCTTGTGTACCATTCCCTCACAGCTGTCCTCTTGTTTGAATGTTTAAAGGGGCAATTCCAGAGATTTTTTTGTTTTGATTCTGGTCTTTCTTTACATTTTCAATCTGGCTTTCAGAGAATGTCCCAGCTTTGGCTGCAGAGGTTGGGGGACAGGTGCTTACAGGAAGTTTCAATAGTCTTAGTCAAACTCCATCTCAAATTGCAGTTGTACTCAACAGCTCTCACAGAGTAATTCATTAGTTTCACCTGTGCTTTTTATGCTCAGAGAAAAGTACCCTTTCAAGAATTTTATGACATCACTTGCTGCTAATATGCAGGAAAGCATATGAGCAACATAAAGCTAAAGCATTCGTAAACACAGACTTCTGTTCATTTCATTTCATATTTGATTTTGTGCAGATTTCTGAATGCTAGCTAAGTGCTATGATGTTATGCATGACTGCCACTTCCTCTGTAGAAAGCATTAGACTGATACAAGTTTCAAGCCATAGTAGAAGTGGCCTTTTTTTTCATATTTTGTATTTTGATCTTTGAATATTAGCAAAGTGTAATAGTTTTCTGACCTGCTGTAAAAAAAAACATGTATAATGCAAGCAATATATTAATTTTAAACAATGAAGTACAAAATTTACTGTCACAATGGGGGCTGCACAGTATGACAACCTATGACAGTTATCATACTTATTCTGAGATTGCTTTACCATCGCGTAAAAGGAATACTTCGACAGACTTGAGATTTATTATGAATTCACTAAACTGTACTCTTTTGATTATACCAAAAAAAAAAGGAAAAAAAGAGCTGCACAAATGAAATAAGCCATTTGACAAGTTCATAAAAAGTAAACACTGAGAATCTTGCCTAACCACCCAACCACAAAACCACAGGAAAAATGTAATAACCTTACTGTTTCCTAGAGATCGGGGACTGAAAACTTTGACAGGAACTGAATATTGTTAATTGTTTTCACTAGAGGGAATGAAAACAAGGCTACAAAAAGTAATTTGAAACCAGGAGTGGGGTTGATGACAATGTGGTAGGTGGATGATGACAACTTGGAGGTATCAGGACAAGTTTCTTTCAGTCAGAATTTTAGACTGTTTGATTGTCCCTTTAAGTTCAAGCACATTAGGACACACATCTGTGTTCTGCAAATTTATTACCTCTGAACTGGTGCAACAAACTTAGATCCAGTGCATGTGTGTGCATGTGCATACATACACAGAGAGAGAGAGAGAGACAGAGATTGGAAGAATGGAACCAGAGGACCCAACATCAGGAAGCAAATGGCACTCGCGTTCATGCATCAGATCATACATATGGATCTAGTGGAACTTTCCTAGCTGCTAGGATGAAAATGAAATCTCTGTGCAAACTGCCCACCTAGAAACAATTGTATTCTCAAGAGTCAGGCATATGAAGAACAGAAAGGTCCACAACAGCTGAGTCAGTCACAGACAGCTGTCAGAAATTCTGAGAAGTGATGAGGTGAATATAAAAATAGTTTCTGAAGAAGAGGGCACCAGATTTGTATTTGACATTCAACTTTGAAGAATCCTAATAGGGCATAAGGAAGTGGAGAAAAATCAGAACTAAACTTCCTGATCTATGGTACGAAACCGTGTCAGGCCAACAGACTCCAAGATCTGTTCCTAGAAAGTAGAACTGTAAAATCTTTGTACTAGTCCCAGTTGCAGAAAGGCCAATATTTAGCGATGTGGTGATCAAAATGGTGATGTACACCAGCTTAGTATGCAGATTACATTCTACTAATGAAATCTTCTAGAATGTTCCAAGTACCTAGCAAGCACAGTCCAAAAGAGACATGTTTCTTGATGTAACCAAAAACATCAGAGTACAAAACTGTGCTGAAGAAAAGGAAGTGATTATGTTGCCCCTTTCTTGCTGATGTAATACATCACTGAATGGTAACCAGATCTGACGAACATGAATAAGACGGTGGTCTGGAAAGAAGCACAATGCTTTGTGGATCACAAAGTACTGCAGAAAACATCTGTGTGGCTGGATTTCAGTAGGAGCTCCAGTGCAATTAATGATCATATTCTAAATGTAAGCACCCAAACCATGAAGAAATCAGTCATCAGGAGGGAAGGGATCTGAAATGGCACACCTGCTAGAAGATATGGCCACTCTACATCACTGCCATTTGCAGTGAATATGATCTAGGATCAGGATATTGCAAGCCATACCACCTATATACTGCTTCAAAGAGGCCAGGTATATCTGACAGAGTCTCATACAAAGTGAAGCATGAGAAACCTCCAAAGTTACTGAAGACACAAGACACAGAATATGAAGGTAGTGTCAAACAAGAAAATGAAGTCATGAAATAAAAGTAATGCAGTCAGGAATAATGCATGTCTACCAGTGAAGGCTCAGGAATACAGAATGATTTATCTGGCTTAAAATAAAACTCAAAAAAATAAAAAAAAACTGAGAGAAGTGAATTTGGGCCTTGGTGGCATTCACAGTGATGCCCAAGAGTTGAAGGAGCTGCTACTTCCTCTACCAGGATGAAAGAAGAGCAGTCTGGGAAGAATAAGCAAGAAGCCAATCAACCAAAGAAAGGAGTATGAATTCCCAGACTCTGAAGATGGGCAGTGACTGCGGCAAGACACTTTATGAAGATATGAGCTTCAGATGTCAACCCAAAGGGAAAGGTTCTGAACTGGAAGGTGTGACCCAATATCTGTACTGTTATCCACATGACTAAAATATGAAGATAAGAATTTTTCACATTCATGGTGCAAGCAGCAGTAATCGTTTTACAACATACTATACTGAAAGCAACCTGAACATTTTGTAGTAAATGTGATGGTGGAGGAGATGAAAACTGAACACAGATCCCCCCACACATCATTTTGAGATACAAGAAGAGCAAGGAGTTAAACTTCTTCTAAAGGGTATTCATTTGGTGGCATCTGCATGCAGCAAACATTCTTCCAAAACTGCTAACATGAGACCTGTAAGGGGGGAAACTCTCATGAGAAAACCTAGTAATTCCAAGATATGTCTATTCTCCAATAGCTATATGGTCTAAATGACCAATAGTATGAACTCATTTTGGACCAAATATGGCAAATTGACCCCTAAAAACGTCCTAGACCCACAGAAGATGTCTAAGAAAAGCTTTGAAAACCCTTCAGAAGTGAAGGCTTAGCTGGAAAGGGAGGCTTCTTGACAGGGGAATTCTCAAACAATAAGCTGCTGAGACTGGGAAATACTCTGCAATAGATGCACAACAGAGGTGTTTAAAATGCTGCTTCCTTTTACAATACCCCATTTTTGGAATAAAAAGTCTTAAATAAAGGATGAAGGCAAGAAACCACCTGATCTCTCTCCTTGAGGTAGAACAGGATCTCTGTAATCAGTTTGCCTCCTACATCAATTAAACCGGTTTGACATTCTAAAATGTCTGCTGGTGTTCTATATGAAGAACTGAACTGAACTATACACATCTGTAACACACCACACTAAAAGCAGAAGTCCTAGCATAGTCATATGCCTTAATGACTGTGTATGAGCATCATACCATCACATCCAGTCTTCTAGGGAATCATATGTTCATCCAAAACACAGGCATGATGAAGATTAGATCTCACTAATTATTCTGAGGTTCTACCTGATCAAGTGCACATTAAAGCTTGCATAGAGTATATTGTGAGTATCACAACAATAAATGCTGTATTGCTCTTTTCATCCCAAAAGATCTATGCACTCTGAGATCATGTTCAGCTAAAGGTCATTCATGAAGTGACGTCTCCTTAATCCCTCAAATGAAGCTCGTGTCTTGGCAAAACATATTAGTAGATGTTGGTCAGAAAGTAAGAACCATAGAGTGAGGTTTAGTCAAAAGTTTTGAAGAGTCTTCTAGATAGACTTGATACCAGAATGCATTAGAAAAAGGAATGACAACAGAACCTTCAGTAATGATTCTGGTACATCTAGATATTCCAGTGTCCACTTGTTTATACACTGCAAAGTTCTGAAAGATAATGAGGAATCATGAGTAGGGGGTGTACCTACTCCGGAGAACTTGACAAAACAAGGAACTTGGTGAAGATGGTGCATACTTTTATGGCTCTGTAAAGTGAATAGAATTATCCTCCAAAGTCAAAACATCATTTTCAATAAGCAAAGGACAGTCATTTCAGTAAGATAATCATCTAATGTGCCCTCCCCAGAACTGAATGGTCCCAAGGCTCTTATGCAGCAGTCTATCACTTATTTAAAGCCACCTCCGGATAGCTGGTGAACTTCAATACCAGATTTAGGCAGAATATTCAAAATAAACATGAAATCAGTAACTCCTATTTACATACTGCAATGGTGTGAATGATGGCACCAATGTCACTAACTTTGAGGATTTTTTTTCCTGGCATCAATGCCTTTGATGGTGTGACATAAATCTTCTCACCACAGGCTACAAGTTTGCTGAGTGACTGATGCTAAAGGAGAGAGAATGACCAGAAACTGCACTCCACAAAGTGCATAGGAGTTAAAACATACTCACTGAAAATTAAGTCATCAAAAATTCAGTAAGATCATTTTTGATGAGCTAAGAAACCACACTCTCCAAAGTCAAGAACACAGCATCCATGGGACCAGACAACATCCCAGGCTGCATTCTACACGAACTACAGAACGAACTGGCACCCCGCCCAAGTACCATGTTCAATCCTAACCTCAGGCTTTGTGCCTGCTGAATGGCGCAAAGCAACATTTATTGCACTCCACAAAGGGGGGAGCCACCACGGACCCTGGGAACTACCGCCCCATTAGCCTGACGAGCCTGGTCTGCAAAGCCATGGAACGTATCATCATGGAACTTATAAACAAAGACATTGGTAATCTCCAAACTCTGGACCCCACCCAGTTTGAGTTTGTAAAAAGCAGATCATGTCTCCTAAACCTGATAGACTTCTTTGAAGCAGTCACCAAAGCCGTAGACATGGGTAAGGTGGTTCACACAGCCTATCTAGATCTTGCCAAGGCTTTCAACACCATCCCCCACTCTGGAATTATAGATAAACTCACTAAACTAGGTATAAATCCCTATGTCACAAGATGGGTTGCCAACTGGCTCATTGACAGAACCCAAACTGTGAAAGTAGAAGACTCCAAAATCCAACTTCAGATCAGTGACAAGTGGAGTACCACAGGGTTCAGTCCTGGGTCCTCTCCTGTTTGGTATCTACTTTTCTGAAGTACAAGTACAGGCTAACACAGAAGGTCTTTGGCTAACGAAGTTCGCAGATGACTGCAAACTAGGAGCCATAATCGAAACTCCTAACTATGTGGACATCCTACAAAAGGGCCTCACTGAGACAGATGCCTGGTGTCAAAGCCATGGCCTCAAGCTCAATGCCAAAAAGTACATCGTCATCCCCTTTGGTAAAAACTCTGTACCCATGAACTACAGCATAGGCGGTAGTATACTTAACACCGAAAGTGTCATAAGAGACCTTGGGACACAGGTGAACAGTAGTCTCTCCTTTGATAAACACATCACCACAGTTGTCAGGAAATCCTTCTACGTGGCACACCTCATCACAAAAGGTTTCTCATCCAGAAAAAAAAGAGGTCATTGTTCCCCTCTACTCATCACTCATTAGACCCATTATAGAGTACAATGCCCCTTTTGGTATGTACCTCACAAGACATCTACAACAACTGGAAAGGTCGCAGAAATACCTCACAAAGAGGATTACTGGCCTCAAACAGATGTCCTAAGCAGACCACCTCAAAAACCTCCAGCTTTACTCTGTCACATATCGCCTACTCAGAGGTGATCTCTGCCTAACATACAAAGCTATGTTAAACCCAGAGCTGTTGGACATGCTCCACTTAAAGAAATCCCAATCCCTCTGAGCTACATGCTCTAGGGACCTAAACCTTGTCACCACAATAAACAGAACATGCCGGAGGGATAGATTCCTGTCCCAGAGACTTCCCATACTCTGGAATAAACTACCTATCTATATCAAACAAAGCTCCTCATTAGCACTCTTCAAGAAAAATCTTGATGATTGGATGGGAAATAGGAAATTCACCCCGGGGATCACCTCTGTGGCTCTGCTCGACAGTGGCACAGGAAAATAATTTTCTTGGGTGGCAAAAGCCAGGGTACCATTTTGGCTGGGCTTGTACAGGCCCCAGGGCCGATAGCCTAGTACCTTCCTATGAACCTGTGAGATTAGCTGAACCATGACAGGCAAGGAATCCTCACTGGTTCAATAAGCAGATAAAGCAGATCTGCTTGGTTTATATCTATGTTTATCTTTTCAATATGTTAAGTTTTTTTAATACCATAACAAAAATGGACCCTATTCCTACTTCAGGGCATAATTACAGTTCATTTATTTATTATTTTATTTGACATTTGTTTACCGGGACAGTCCACTGAGCCGAAGAGAGTCCATTTTCAGGGGAGGCCCGGGGAGAAAAGCTACACATTAACAACAACATACAATAAAGTGTCAGTTGACTACAGCATAGGCAAACAAGTCAGTAACATAAACAACTAGTAACAGTGTTAACTATAGTTACAACTTATGGAGACATGCTCCACATTCAAAAAACATGCAATAAAAAAGTCTCAGGTAAATACAGCATAGGTAACATGTCACTAACATAAATTTTAATATCAATGTCTAGTAGAGTTACAACTTAGCATAGTTGGAATTTTGATGAATAGGTAGAAAAGTTCAACTAGACAGGTCATGAAATCAGTTTTGCTTCACTCCTTGATGTATGTGTCAGAAGTGCTGTTCTCACCACCAATAATGCACCCAGAAATGCCTCTTTCTGTCGTTCATACTGGGCTACCTGTACTGATAACATCTTTAGATATGTTTGGAAATTCTTTTTTATTAGCCCACTGGAACCATCTGAGTATACTTACTCCATACTGCCCTGGTTTATGCAGGAATGCCTTGATATTTTAAAACTTTCTGTCTTTCAGTACATAACACACAACAGTTGCTGTGTGTAGCAGTTTCAATAACCAATGCTAATTCTGTCTTTTTCTCTTCAACTACTACATCTAATGTCCTTGTTTCCACCTTACCCACATGATCATTACTTCCTTGTTTTCAGTAATACTTTGTACTTCATGTACCAAATGTATCAACTACATATACATTGTAATGTTTAACAACATTGCCATTGTTGTTTTTAACTATGCAAACCTTCAGCCTTAATTATATCACAACTTGTAAGAAGGTGTGCATCTGCTTCTAATTCCTAGTATGATAGTTGTGATGTTCTTGCAATTCTTTTCTAAAAATGAAGACATACAGTAGGAATATTTATTTTCCAAAGTTCAAAAAGATCTCTGCTGTCACCATTTCTTTTGTAAATACTCCTGTAGCATCTACACTCCTCTATAAGGGATGATCAGGCCCAATGTTTAGCAAGACAATGTTTCAGATGGTGAAATAATGTAGTGTCAAGTATTCACAACACAAGGCCTTTTTTTCTTTTTTTCACAGAAGTATTTATGAAATACTGGTGTAAATATTACTTAGTAATGACAAAGAAATAGATTTAAAAGAAATAAAATGAATAATCATAGCACTTTGAAAAAGTATACACACATTTGGTATAGCTATGAAAAGCCAACACAAACCTGACATCTTCAAGTGGTGGAAAATAAATTGGGAAGGAAGGGTCAAGCCTGCTTTTCTGAGCATCTTTTTGCTGATAACAAAGATGCAAATATGAAAAGAAAATCATCTCAATCAAGAACAGCAATGGTAGTTGAGAAACTATGTGCAATACTGATTCCAGTCTCCTGTTATTGTGAGCCTGACTAATTGGGGGGCATGGATCTCTTGTTACTTATCCCAGCACAATTTTAACAAGTCCTAAAACAAACTAGGAAGATTTGTTTTTAAAGCTCTTTTATAACTTTGTACTGAAACCAATCATTCTATTAGTGGTTACATTCATTCCCCAGAGATGCCTGATCCTCAGGATTCCATTGCAGAGTTTATTTTCTTTGGTACATTCAACTTGGTAAGCTAAAGTGCAAGGAGCTCCTCTGCTCATTGAACTGCTAATGGCCCCTGCTGGTACAGTGAGCTGACGAGTTTTTAAGCTGTCTTAAAAACATAAATTAGGCTGAAAAATTTCAACAAGTACACAGTGAGGCAAGCAGGTGAATAATACATGTACTTGGGCAAAGAGAATCTCCATGACATTAACAACCATCTTTCCTCCAATTATACTCAACCATTAGGTTAGTAGCAGCATGGTAACATGCTTTTTTCAAAATGCATATACTCTGCAAAATTGTAATTGACAATATTAAAAACAAAAGTATCAAGGCAATGAAAGCCAGAAAAAGAGTGCCATCTTCAAGAATGTAGGCCAGATACGTCAGATGCTGCATTTACATTTTATTCAAATCAACTGCTTCTGCATTACCAGAACACATATCACTTTGAAATTAGTATTTTGACTGAGATGACAAAATGTTTAAGTCCCTAATGCGCCACAGAGGGCCAAGTAGCATCACCAATCACAGCATGACATCTACTAGTAAAAGTCTCATACAAAGACAACATTGGAGAACAGCCCACAAATATGAGTAAGTAGGCCATAAAATATCCCATTACTCAGTCCACTCTTACTACACAATCTTCTGACCCACAACCAGCTGAATGAAATGACACAGGACTGAAGATATTACTGAGAAACTCAGAAATAATTTCAGTTATTCAAGGAGTGGATTATACCTGCAAAGCCAGTGGAGAGGAGCTCTTGTTATTTCTGACCCAACATTCCACCATCTTCTCCACATTCCCTGAGGTGATATAACAAAGGCATGCCTGCACACACTGGTTCTCATCCCCCTCTGTCTCAAGTCGATGACCCAAAATATCTATATTGAGAGAGAGAAAGAAAATAATTTAAGAGAAAACTTAAACATATGATCCTTGGACAGACTGCAAACACCTGTACACATTAGTGAATAGTTTATCATCCCTTAACAGAAAACCTATGTTCTTGTGAAATATACTGGGGACTTTGTCATTAGGGGCACATGTTGAGGAATTACCTCTACAAATTTTAGTCCCCACACATACTTCTTCCAGTTATAGATGCGGTCACAGTACATAAAATTTAAATAATCTGGCTTTGGCTTGTGTATGACTGGGTATCTGTAGCATGATGTTACAAGACGTACAATGGCAATTCATTCCAATATGACAAATCTTATCCCAGTGTACAACAAAGAGAATGTCTGTGTGTAGACAAGAGGCATAAGCTATTCTGTGTAAAAGCTCCACCATGTAGAATGAAAAATGCAGTCAGGCTGCATCACGCTTCATGACATTCGATATCAAAGTAGAGATATAGTAGTTGCACCAACTCTGAGATGTCTGGGCCAAATGCAGTCACCAAACTGAATGGATACCTAACAACAATCACTGATAACGGATGGAAAACAAGATGATTAAATAAAAATGGGGATGGCTTCAGTCAGCCATCATCTTGAAGTGGCCCACATGATTAAATGAGTTCATTCACATTGTCAGTCTTTGTATGGAAATTTGAATGCATCAACATTTTTACTATCGGTCTACAAGGTTATGTCCAAAATCAGCCTTTCAAATGGTCATCTGAAAACTATAAAGGGTAGCCCAGAATGAAAAGAAGTCTGATGGTTATATGAAAACAGAAGATGAGGGTGCCAGGGATTCTTGACTACCCTTCAAACAGCCCTAGCCTTCAGCCAGAAAACTCCCAGGGATCTCTCCTTGTCCAGAATTTCAATGAAGGACTAGCTAACATCTTTCTATATAACTATCTAAGTGTGGGAAGTCAGGAACCAAAAGACAGTTTGAATGAGTATTTTCAACTCAAATGAATAGATGTTAAATGCAGCCAAAAATCATTTACTTTTACAATCACAATGTCTTGATTACATAAAGATTCCTGCTGATCGCTGCTTTTGCTTCAGAAGTCTTTTGGCATGGTTTCATACTGAGTATTTCTGCCCTTAGGCCTCTCAGATCATTCCTCATATTGGGCTCTTTGAGGGTGAATCCATCACCAAGACTCCATAGTTTTTGTTATCACATCTTCTACATTAAGTGTCTTGGCAAAGGCTTGCCATCAAAAAATGAGCAAAAAAAAAAAACATGCTTGATGACTGCTACTACCTGAAGCATATGAATTAAGCTGCTCAACTTTAATGGGCTAAGCGACACTCACTCACATGATCCACTCATCATTTGGGAAGAAAATCAAATTAAGTAATTTTTCAATAAAAAAATACTTATTCATATCAGGACAAATTAATTCCATTAGCAGGAATGTAGCACATAATGATTAAAATATTTTTGATGACAAAAAAAGTACAACTAGAATGACCACTTATACTATCCAAAATAATTACGACTCAAAATAAAATTACACAAAGACTCTGCCCACATAATGTCTACAACATACATTATGAAGCTGATTTTAAAAGGCCACAAAAAAAAGTTCCTGCTATACTTGGCCAACATAAACCTGCACTAAAAACATTAACTGAGGCTGGGAACTTGATGTCATTGATTTTCTCTTGATGCAGTAAATGCATTCCAAGGTATTTTAGTGAAACCATCCCCATAAGAATTTTTGGCATAATGTGTTTTTATCCTGAAGCAAATAACATCATGAAGAAGACTACATGCAACGGAAGCAACAGACAAAATAAGCATTTCCAATAACTTAATACACTCAATTAAGGAAACATAAAAGAGACACCATTAATTCCCTAGGTTCTCCAGTTATTCAACTGTTTAAATAGTTTAACATAAAAAGGGTTTGAACTGGAGTATCTACCATAGCTCTCAACTTTCAATTGCCAAAATGAGGAACACTTGCCTTCATAATATGGAACAAATGGGCAAAATGTGGAACACATACTAATGGCTTACTAACAACTTCAACTAGGAAGGTCATAGGATGGTTAAAATATGCTGGTTTTACTTATAAAGAAGATCCTTTAATGAATTAATATGATTAATTTCTATTTACCATGGATTTCACTTAAAAAAAATTCCTAACACTGAATGCATGACAGACTCTTTCAATGTGGAACTTTGACGAACTTCGAGGAACATGAACTTTTTAAGACCCTAAATGAGGTATGTTCCTCGTAATGAGGTACACTTGAAAGGTATGGTATCTACGTTTTAATCATATTCATTTTGTAACCTGTTATTTTATCATTTGATCACCAGGTCTGGGTCAGACATGGGTAGCAGGGTGCAATTATTGTAAGGAGGTTACTTGAAAATGTTACTGTCAGACTTCAGAACTAAATGCTGTTATATTCACAGGCTGCTGCAGCTTTCAAAACCATTTCAACATAGCTCCACACATGCAGAGCTGCACTGCTCACCGCATCCCACACACTAATTCAAAAAGTAGTGTTACGTATGAGTAATAAAGTTTTATTTTTAGATCTAATTTCAACTGCTGAATGCACATCCCAACACCAGCTGGGTCCTCACTTCTAAAAAGGCTTGCTTTTCTCTTATACTTGGAATAGTGTCATCAAAGTGTGATGCATCATGACAGTAATTCAGGAAGCAGCCAAAAGTGCACCTCATGCTAGAGATAGTACATTTGTGTACACTTACCATAAATGTAGATGTTCAAGTGTATTCACTGTTGCAGTCACTACATTTGGGTTACCTGCTTGCAGGTAGCCCTCAGCCAGCCTGATTATCAAAGTCTTGGGTCCTGCGTTGGTTGCTGTCTCTTCTTCCATAATGTCAGGTAGTCAGGGGTATAAAGCATGCAGCCGACACCATTACATCAGTTTTTCTTGCCCCAGATGTCAGGTGCCCCCCATAATTGGAAGCAATTATATACAAGGTTACACCTCCAATTATAAGCAAATACACCAGAAAGCTTAAATACAGTAAACAAGAAGAGAGTATAGCAAATAGAAGTCAGGAGGCTGGAGGGAGGGTAAACCAGGACTGCAACAGTGAATACACTCGAACATCTACATTTATGGTAAGTGTAGACAACTGTACTATGTTCTTCATTTTTCACTGTTGCAGTCATTACATTTAAGTAAATTCCCAAAGCTAAGGAAGGGAGGAGGCAATTAGAGAGCATTAGGACCAGCTATTAGGCCCTGTAAGACCGCAGTGGCAAAACCAGCTCTGGATTTAGAGAAAATAGGCAAGTGGTAATGCTTGGCGAAGGTATGAACAAAACTCCAGGTAGTAGCTTCTAGGATGTCCCTGGTAGGAACACCTCTGAGAAAGGCTGTTGAAGTAGATGCAGCCCTGGTGGAATGTGATCTTATCCCCTGTGGGGTAGGTTTTCCATGGTGCTTACAGCAGAAATTAATGCAATGGCCTATCCATTTAGAAATGGTTTGCTTTGAAATGGCTTTCCCCTCTGCCCCTGCAGCAAAGGCAACTAGCAGCTGTTCAGTTTTTCTGAGAGGCTTGGTCCTGTCCAAATAAACTCTAAGTTGTCTGTGCATGTCCAAAAAGTGCAGTATTCATTCTCCTTTGTTCTGTGGATTAGAACAGAAGGTTGGCAAATTAATGGACTGATTAAGGGCCACACTGGCTACCACCTTGGGCATAAAGGAAGGATTGGTCCTGAGGGACACCCTGTCAGCATGGAAAATGATGAAGGGCTCCACTGCCATGAGAGCCTGTAATTCAGACGCTCTTCTTGCTGAAATGATGGCTAGAAGGAAGGCCATTTTCCAAGAAAGGAATTTCAATTCTGCAGTTGCAGCTGGCTGAAAGGGAGGCAGAGTGAGCTTTTCCAATACAAAGTTAAGGTCCCAGGCTGGAATAGGGGCTCTCCTGGGTGGTCTTAAATATTTGGCCCCTCTGACGAATTTCTTCAGCAGTGGGTGAGAGAAGAGGGGTGGCTCCTTATTATAATGTGTTGAAATGGCAGAGGCATGAATTTCAATGGAAGAGAAGGAAAGGCCCTTGTGAAGCATCTCTATTAAGTATTGAAGAATATGCAGTAAACTGGGCACTGCTGTGTCCATCCCCTGAGTTTGGCTCCAGGAACAGAATCTTTTCCACTTTTCAGCATAAGATTTTCTAGTACTAGGCCTCCTTGCCTCCAGAATGACATCCAGCACTTGCTTACTGAGGGATGGTAATGGAGAGCTCAGGTAATTAGCCAGGCTGCAAAGTTCAGGGTTTGAAGCTGAGGGTGCAGAATCTGGCCCTCCTGCTGGGACAGCGGGGAAGGGGTCTGAGGCAGGTGCCATGGTTGCAGCAGTGACACACTGCACAAGAGGGGGTACCAGTCTGGTGCAATGAGCATTGTCCTTGGTTTGTCATGTTTGATCTTTAGTAGAACTTTGGAGAGGAGAGGCAGAGAGGGAAAGGCATAAACTGAGAGGTTTTCCCAGGTGAAGGACAGGGCATCCACTTTCCAAGCTTGTCTGTGGTAAGTCCTTGTGCAGAATTTGTCCAACTGGTAGTTCTGAGGGCAGGCAAACAGGTCTGTCTCTGGGCTCCCCCATTTGTTTCTCAACATGTTGAATATCTTTGGTTCCATTTTCCACTCATGTGGGTCCATGAGATTTCTGCTTAGGTCATCTGCCAGTGAGAGTTTAGATTGCCTGGCAGGAATTGAGCCTGCAGGTGCACTTGCTAGCTCAAGGCTGTATTCCACAGAGCCATGGCTAGTATGCAGAGGGGGTATGAGTGGGTTCCCTCCTGCTTGTTTATGTACCACATAACAGTGGTGTTGTCTGTTTTTACCAATAATTGTCCCGGAAGGATGTGGTCCTTGAAGGCTGTCAGAGCATTCTGTACAGCTAACATTTCTTTTTGACTGATATGCAGGTGCATTTGAATCAGGTTCCATTTGCCCTGAATACACTGCCCTGCCAAGTGAGCCCCCCTTGCACAGTCTGATGCATCTGTTGTAGGGGTTTGGGCGGCAGGGGGTAGAGTGAATGGCAGTCCCGTGTTGAGGTACCAGGCCTCTGCCCACCAAAGGAATTCTGTCTTTATACAAGGGATGATAAGAATCACTGATTCCAGGTCCTGAGAATGTTGACACCATAGGCTTTTTAGATACCACTGTATTTTCTCATATGCAGTCTTGCATATGGAATTAGTAGGATGCAAGAGACCATGAACCCCAGAGCTTGAAGTTAACTGGGTCTCTGTGGCCAATAATTTGAAGTAGGCTATTAGATAAACTTGTTTCCCTGGCATGAGTTGGGCCATCTGGGAAGTTGTGTTCAAGCTTGCTCCCAGGAATACAATTTGTTGGCAGGGTACTAGATGAGATTTCTTTTCATTTATGGTGTACCCCAGTGGGGTTAACAGTTTCTTTACAAATGCCAGATGATTTAATAGTATGTCCTGGCTTTCTGCCTGAATTAGACTCTCATCTGGGTATGGGTTTATTTGAATATTTCTTTGCCTGCAAAATGCAATGACTGGAGCTAGGCATTTTATGAATACCTTGGGTGCAGTAGATAAGCCAAAGGGCAGTGCAGAGAACTGATAGTGCCTGTAGGCTGCTCTGAAGCGTAGGTATTTTCTGAAAGAATACCTTATTGGGATGTGCACGTAAGCTTCCTTTAAACCCAATGTTGCCAACCAGGCATTTTTGCCCAGCAAGGGAAGCAGCTGATGAAGAGTTAGCATTTTGAATTTTGGAATTACCAAAAAGGTGTTTAGGATAGATAGGTCCAGGATAGGACACCAGGAGTTGTCTTTTCTGGGTACCAGGAAAGGTCTGGAGTAAAAACCTTGTCCCCATTCTTCTGCTGGAACAGGCTGAATAGCCCTGATACTTAGAAGAGAGAGAACCTGCTGTTGAGCCTCTGCCCAATGATTTGGGGGTAGGGTCTGGCCAACCTTTTGGGGTTGGTAAGGTGTGGAAGTGGGATCTGTATCCTTGGGAGACTATATTTAAAAAACAATTTGTCTTTGGTAATGAGTTCCCAGTTTTTTGCATGTAGGGTGATCTTTCCCCCCTAAAGGCGCAGTCAGTTGAGCAGGGCTTGGAAGGTTTAAGGTTAAGTCACTGAGACAGTTTACCATAGGGTGGTGTCTTGCTACTTCCAGCTTTGGAAGTGGGAGCCCCCCACTGCTTAGGCTTGTGAGTACCTTGAGACTGTGGCCTAGGTGGTCTGCTATTCCTGGATTTGGACTGAGAAGGCCTGGAAGATACAGGATAGGACCAATTCTTAGAAGGTCAATGCCTACTAAATCTGGGAGGCTGTACTTGCAGGAAATCTTTAACAGTTTGCATAGATTTAGCTTTTTTCCTCCATCTTTTTAAGAACGTTTTCTGCTTTGCTGCCAAACAGGCGGTCTCGGTTTAAGGGAGCATCCAGTAATTTGGCTTTAACATGATCTGGCAGAGTTTGATCCTTAAGCCAAGCATGCCTTCTAAGAACAGACCCAGTAACAGCAGCCCTACAAAATGCCTCTAAGGAGTCAAAACCACACTGCAAAGTATATTTACCAATCTTGTTCAGCAGAATGCATTAAATCATGTAATTCTTTATTTTCAGCACAGTGAGGAATCAACATCAATTTCTGTTTAAGTAATCCAATAATATGCTGCTGGTACTTTAACATATGAAACTGGCAGTTTAAGGCCCTAATGGCCAAAGTAGCAGAAGTGTATACCTTCTTACCCCACATGTCCAGAGCCCTGGAATCTCTATCAGAGCAGGGTAGGATTTTTGGCAGTAATAGCCTTAATGCCTTTGGGTCCCTGTGAAATGGTCTCTGGGTCAGCAGTAGGATTCTTAAAGAGGAACTTGTGAGAATCAGGTACTCTAATACCTGTCAGGTTTCCTGGGAGCCGAGGTAAGGTGTCTGGGGCCAGGCTAGATTCCAAGAAGGCATCATCTACAATGTCCAGTACAGGGGGGATAGCTAAAGGCCTGTGTTGAGGTAGGTGTAAGAATTCCCTAAGCCTCTTTTTGGAGTCAGAGAAATCCTGGCTTACCCAGCGGAAATGCTCCCTAAGAGTGTGCAAAGTTTCACCAAAAGAGAAATCTTCTGGAGGGGAACCAGAGGGAATGGAGTCCTCTGCGTTAGAATCATCATAGGTAGATAAGGGCAAATCCTGGTCATCAGAAGAAACAGAAATTTCAGAATCCTGAACAGAAGGAAAATCAGTTCTAGGTCTCTTAGAGGGAAGAAGGGTCGCTTCCCCTAATTAGAGTAATAAGGTCTTCAGCCATTCTTATCATTTGTTTTTTAGGCATATGGGCCTGGCCATGCAGTTTGGATGTTGGTTTTATAGGCGTGGATCGAGTCTTAGGCCTTGAAGAAGAAGATGGCGTCAGTCTGATATGCAAGTCAGTAGGTCTGAATACACTCTCAGAAGCTGGTGCCTGCACAGCGGCTCCAGACACATCCAAGGTAGAGACATCCGCAGGTTCCATAGTCTAAGAAGCATCTCGCAGCAGACCGGACTCCGAATGAGTCTCAGTAGAGGCCTGCAAATCTGAAGTAGCGGGTATCAGGGGCTGTGAAAGCGCCTCACTGAGTACCAGCGAATTGGCGACTAGCTTAACGGAAACTTTGTCGGCAGCTTTGGGCCTATGCAGTCTGTCCCTGTCTTTATCTTTACGTTTTATTCAGAATGTCAGTAGTCGGATGGTTTACTGAAGCCATTTCTGGATAATTGAACCGAGTACCAAAATAGTTAGATGCGAAAATGATCCGACAACGAATAGTAAGGGGATTGAATAAGGCACAAAACCGACAGTGAGGGACGTCGTGGTCTGGGCCTAAGCAAGGAATGCAGTACGAATGAAAATCTTTATGAGGTATTTGCTTTCCACAAGAAATACAATTGTTAACTTTTACTGACATCGGTTTAGAGCAAGAAAAAGGATCCCCAACAGGGTACTTAGCTTTTTTGAAGACTTCGGTTTTGAAACTCGAAAATGAAAATTTCAGGAGTCGGCCAACCAGCACTTGCGAACTGCTTCTGTTTCGGGCACCACACGGTAAGAAAGACTGATGTAATGGCATCGGCTGCATGCTTTATATCCCTGACTACCTGACGTCATGGAAGAAGAGACAGCAACTGACGCAGGACCCAAGACTTTGATAATCAAGCTGGCTAAGGGCTACCTGCAATCAGATAAACCCAAATGTAATGACTGCAACAGTGAAACACGAAGAATATCATAGATGAATTTTAATATGTATGATTTCATTATTAATATACTGAAAATGAAATAAACCTTCACCATAACTACTTATAAATGCAAGGATAACAGGAATATAGATCTTTTAAAGAGGAACACACGCTGACAGATGGTTCTCTATTTAAACATTGTCACTCAAAATGCAAAGTCCTGACAAGCTGGAAAAAAGAAAATAAAAGACAGAAAACCCAGGAAAAGAAAGAATCCCTGCACCTCCCACAACCCCAAACCTATATATATATACCAACGCCAAGATTGCCATACTTTGGAGAAAAAGGGATATTCTGAGAAATGGTCATTACTGACCTAGTACATTTCGGCCATTTAGTTTCCAAATTTGGGCCTTGCTCTAGTGGGTTTAAACATTTCAAATGGTTACCATGATGGACACAGGATTTGGTCTTTAAAGGTTTGCAAAAGGCAAGTCAGTAATGTAGTGCATGCAGTAGATTGTTTGTCCTACAAATTCCTGCCACCTCAAACTCAGCATGACTACTCCATTTGTAATATTAACAAATTCTGCTGGTGTCTAAATCTTCATCACAACTACTTTAATATACCTAGTCTTTTTTTTTCTAAATCTTCATCACAACTACTTTAATATACCTAGTCTTTTTTTTTTTTTTTTTTTGCTGAGCTCTAATTCTAAACAGCAAGAGTACAAGTATTTTACAAATTCACCACTTTACTATCTGAAATCATTCTTGGTAGATCTTCTTTCGCCTAACTAAACAATTCAAATTTTGAGCATTAAAAATCATAGCACTTGACTTCAAAAATCTTAGCGGAATGTCAAAAACAGAAATGCTTTCTATGGAAACCCCTGCCTTTGCAATCAATTGTCAAACCTCATCTCTTAAAAAAACAGATCTTGCAAAGGGACACCCACAGTCTCCTGTGTTATAAAACAAATAAAATAAAAACTATATACCAATACAAACTCTAAATTGGAAACAAGACTTTGTCTGTCTTTAGCTCCAAATCTGTACTCCAGATACACCCTTCCATGCCAAGAAGTTCAGCCTATAAACCTGTTTGTTTCTTTCTAGTCAGTTCATACTTACAGTATACTTAACACTGTATTATTGACAGGAGCCATTTCTTTGTGAAGACTGTAGTATTTGGGTGGTATAGATTTTCATCAGTTGTGTCAGAAATGTGCAACACGGCTGCTTTCCTTCTCAAATGATAATTAGAACTGTGACCAGCAAATGCCAATGTGACTGACTGCAGAAAGCAGCAGCAACTCTCCCTTATATAGGGTTCATCATAATCTGTAATGCTGTTTTATTACTACTTTTTATTTTACATTCATCATCATGGTCCCAAGTATTTCTTAGGTCCTTGAATACAATCAAGGAGAACTAAGCTGCAAAGAACATTATATAAAATCAGGAAGTGTGCACAGTTAAAGAGGTTAGGTTATTTACTATGATATATATATATATATATATATATATATATATATACATACATATCTATATATATCTATCTATATATATATATATATATATATATATATATATATATATATATATATTATTTAGATATATATATCTACATTTAAGTAGACATGCTTAAAAGCTCTTGCCACATAATGTGTAGGCATTGTAGCACTACACAAATAAGACAAAAACAATGGCAGTATATGTTAGAAGGGGTACTAAATAAAGAAACATTAGATGATACTGCTAACACCGAGGTCTCTAGCCTTTTCCAGCTTAAGAACTTTACTTCAACAACAGACTAGTGATCAACACAAAGGGATATAAACACATTAGAAATGGCGAAGAGTGGCAGAAATAGTCAGGTCTATACTATGTTGTCAAAAGGCGTTTTCCTCAACACACATACATTGAACTACCAAAACTCCGAATGGCCACTTCAGTGAATTTTTTTTCTCGGGGGAAAAAAAAATGCTTGGCTGTCCTCGGGAATTTATAGGTTCATAGGTAGGTACTAGGCTATCTGCCCGAGGGCATTTATAAGCCTAGCCAGAGTGTGTCGGCTTTCACTGCCCCATTGATTAACTGATCCTCTGTCAAGCAGAGCCAATGAAGTGATCCCAGGGATGTATTTTCTGTTACCCATCCACTCGTCAAGGTATCTCTTGAAGAGTATTAGTGACGGGCTCTGCCTAATGTAGTTTGGAATTTTGTTCCAAAGCATGGCTAGTCTCTGTGACAGGAATCTATCCCTCCAGCATGTTCTATTTACTGTTGTGGAGAGGTTTAGCTCACTAAAGCATGTGGCTCGCAGTGACTCGGATTTTTTTAGGTGGAGCATGTCCATCAACTCTGAGTTGGACATGGCTTTGTAAGTCAGGCAGAGATCACCGCTGAGTAAGCGATATGCCACTGAGTACAGCCGGAGTTTTTTCAGTCAGGCTGCATAGGACATATGTTTGAGGCCAGTAATTATCTTGGTGAGGTACTTTTGTGGTCGTTCCAGCTGTTGGAAGTGTCTTGTGAGGTACATCCCAAATGGGGCATTGTACTCCATGATGGGTCTGATGAGTGACAGGGGGGGGGCACTATAACCTCTTTATTACTTAGATGCAAACTCTTTAAGTAATTAGATGGGCTACATAGAAGGATTTCCTAACTACTTTGGCAATATGATTGTCAAAGGAGAGATTACTATCTACCTGGGTCCCCAGATCTCTTACCTCTTCTGTATTAAGGGGGCTGCCACCTATGTGGTAATATGTGTGTGTTTTGTTTTTCCCAAATGGGATGACTATGCATTTTTGGCATTTAGCTTGAGGCCATGATTTTGACACCAGGTGTCCGTCTCAGTAAGGCCCTTTTGGAGGATGTCTGTGTCAGCCGGAGTGTCAATTATGGCTCCCAGTTTGCAGTCATCGGCGAACCTGGTTAGACATAGTCCTCCTGTGTTTGCCTGTACTTCTGAGAAGTATATGCCGAACAGTAGGGGTCCCAGGACTGAGCCTTGGGGGACACCACTTGTGACTGGTTTAGAGTCGGACCTGGAACCCGCTATTCTTACCATGTGAGTTCTGTCTGCAAGCCAGTTGGCAACCCATCTAGTGACGTAGGGGTTTATGTTCAGGCTGGTGAGTTTTTCTGTAATACCCGAGTGGGGAATAGTGTCGAAAGCCTTAGCAAGGTCAAGGTAGGCTGTGTGAATCACATTTCCCTCATCTATGGCCTTAGTGACTGTCTCAAAGACGTCAACCAGGTTTAGTAGACATGATCTGCTAACAAAGCCGAACTGGGTTGGGTCAAGCGTTTGGAGGTTTCCAATGTCTTTGTTAATGAGTTCCATGATGATGCGCTCCATAGCCTTGCAGACCAGGTTAGTCAGGCTTATGGGGTGATAGTTACCAGGGTCAGTTGTGGCCCCTCCTTTGTGGAGAGGAATAACCATTGCTGTATGCCATTCTATGGACACGTAGCCTGTGGAGAGGCTGAGATTGAACAAGAAGTTATGTACTCACCATAACGTTCGATGTATGTAGTCCATCTCGCCTCACATTCTTACCCGTGGGTTCGGCCAAACTTTTCTAGCTCAAAGTCTTCTATTGGCTGGGCTAAGAAGGTATCCCATGCTGCACTGCTCCATATCCCCAGATCTCATTTGCTGCTCGTGTAGCTCGGACGTGGTCTCGCTCTTGGCCGTGTGGCTAAGTACCCTTTTTTTCTAATTCTTCTGAGAAAATTTGTTACAAACAAAAGCTATTTTAATAGCTATTTCTATTTGGTGTTGTTTTGGATATTTTTTTGGATATTTGGCTCCGAACCCACGGGTAAGAATGTAGGCAAGATTGGACTACATAACATCAGCGTGTTTAGGTGGAGGATTAGTTCGTTCTGTAGTTCATGCAAGACACAGCCTGGGACACCATCTGGCCCCTTTGATGCTGTGTTTTTGGCTTTTGAAAGGGCTGTTTTCACCTGTGTGTCTGTGATTTCTGGGACACTATACTTTTCTGGTATTGTGGGCCATTTTGGGGGTGATGGGGGGTTAAGTCTGCACTGAATCTATTTGCAAGGATGTTGGCAATATCAGTAGATTCAGTATATTTTGCGCTATTTTGCACTAATTCAGTGCATATCTGCGAGTTGCCACTTAGATTCTTAACATAGCTAAAAAAGGCTTTGTGGTTATCTTTTGAATCCTTGGCTATTTTTCTTTCGAAGTTAACCTTGGATGATTTTATGAGGGACCTTAGTTTCTTACTGATACTGATCAGGGATGTCTTTCCTTCTTGGGATTTGCTTTTTTTCTGAACTAGTTTCCTCCTCCTATTGTATAGCCTGTTTATGGCAGGGGTCCACCAAACTGGTTTACTTCTCTTAGAGGAGTGAATTTTGGTTTTGCTAGGGATGGCATGATCCATGCATCCTTGTAGGTGCTCATAGAGTGCATTTGTAAAGATTTCTGCATCTTGGGCAGCGTTATCCTTTAGTGTGGGGGCTGTGAAACTTACCACATCTGTCTTAAGTAAGGTGTAGTTTGCTTCAGAAAAGTTTTTTACTGTGGTTTCCTTAGTTGGGGGTGGTGGTGGGGTGTGGACATCCAGAGTGATTAGTTTATGGTCTGATCTGACCAGTGACGGGTTGAACTCTGGTGTGGAACACCTGTCGCCCATGTTGGTGATGACCAGGTCCACTATGTTTTCACCTCTGGTAGGGGAGTTTACCAGCTGATCCAGGGCCTTTGAGTTGATGAATTCCAGGAAGCGCTGGGCCTGGGAGTTTGTACTCTAGTAGTTTTCCCAGTTAATGGTAGGGTAATTGAAATCGCCCAATATCAGGGTGTTAGGTAAGACCTTCATGTTTTCCAGTGTCTCCAGAAAGGTGGAGTGGTGGTCCTGGGTCATGGAGGGTGATCTGTAGCAGGCCACAATTTGCATTGCAGATTTGCCTGATGTTAGCTGCACATGGATGATCTCAAAGGTATCATGCTGCACCACTAACCTGGAGGTGTAGGTATCCTTGATGAATATGGATAGAACCCCTCCTTTTGTGTTTCGGTCAGTGTTCTGTGGCCAAAACGTGTGGTATGAAATGTAGCCCGGTAGTGCTGGGGTGCTCTCTGGAGCCTTGAAACAGGTTTCAGTTACTGCACAGATGTCGATGTTCTCCATACTGAGGAGTATTTCGAGCACGTGAACTTTGAGATTTAAACTCCTGGCATTGAGTAGCATAACCCTCAGTTTTTTAATTGTGCTGTTTACGGAGGTGGGTTTGACTTTTGAGCCTTGCCTTAAAAAGGCACTATGGGGGCAGCAAGAGCCTTGGCCAGTATTCGAAAGCTTAGGGGTGATAGGTGCAAGCCATCTCTTGTGAAGCAACGCGGCTTGTCGAGCATGTCATCCCAGGCTGACAGACATTGGATCCCCTTTGAATGACACTAGAAGCTTAGCCAATTGTTGAAATTGATAATTTTTTTCTTTATACTGAGGTATCATTCTTGGTGAGGGCAGGATGCTACTCAGGGTCAGGGTCATACCAGCCTGGATTACATGATCAGAGGGCTCTTCCATGTCTCTTTTCATGTAGTCCAGGGAGGTACGTCTCAGGTCATTCACACCAACATGAACAATGACAGAGTCATATTTGTACTTGTTCTGGAGTGACCCGAGTGCTTGTGTTATGTGGCGATTTCTGGCTCCTGACAGGTAACTAACAGTAACCTTCTGCTTGTCCAGCCTAGTGAGTGGGACGTCAGTGTGTCTGACTATAGAGTCCGCTATTACTAGTGTGTTAGGTATGCTATTTCGCCTTAAGGGCTGTGATTGTGTGGCACACTGATTTTGTGTTTTATGTGTTGTCTAGTTTGTGACGGGAGGTGGAGGTAGTTTGGGTGTCTGCTTTGGAGGTCTCTGATGCTTTTGCAGGTTTTTATTTAGAGCCTCCGAGTATGATTTTGTGTATTTATGGGTATTTTTTGCCAGTGCTGTTTTAGTAGGTCTGTGTGTGGCTGGAGGTGTGATGCAAGTGTTAACCTTCTCCTCTTGACTGTTTCAGTCTTGGGAGAAGACAGCTTCGCCTCCCGTTTGGCTGTATAATTGCATCTCTCGCATATGTTAGTGTTTTGTGATAGGAGGAGAGGGTTGTCTGTGTACATTAGGTAGTTGTAACATTGCCTCCGGATACCCAGATTCACCGGCTGGACTGGGGAGTACACCTGAAATTGCCCTTTGGTCATGCCTGAATAGTAGGGTGAGCTGCTTAGTCGCTTGGTTGGTGAGGGGTGAATAAAGAGCCTTGCCCTGCTGGGCAATCAAATGTCAGGGTATATTGCCCTTTCCTCCACTGTAGTACGATCTCAGAGTTAGTATATTTAGTTAGTGAGGGTGTGGGGGCAAAGCCCTCCACTTCATAGGGTCTGACAGTTTGTTTGGTTGTTGGTTGGCCAAGCGATTTTTCCTCTGGTAAAAAATTTGGTGACGTGGTCATTCAGAGTTTTGGTAGTCCGATGTTCATGTCTCGATGAAAATTGATTCAATGAAAACCCATTTCGACAACGTAATATAGACCTGAAATAGTCATGGTGAATTATTCAGATTTGTAATAGTAATAATGTACTCACTGGAGACAAGGAATGCAGTGTGGACATAATGGTGTAATACCTGGAAGGAAACTAAGGCATCCTGCTTAGAAATAGACATAATGGAATTTGCAGAAAAGATACTTTCAACAAATGTACTTATTTATTGTATTACTTATTTGACATTTGTTGACCAAGAAAGTCCAAATTGAGCTAGTACCCTTTTTCAATGAAAGCCTGGGTAGAAAAGCTCCACAGTAAAGACAATTGCATAGTATTAATTCATGAGCTCACAAAAAACAAAAAATGCATAACTATGATTTATACAGTTCACAGAATGAAAATTATACATACAAATTGTCAGGGCAGTATATCATACAAATGAACTACAAGGAAAAGGAAAGACACTCACAAGCATAATGAAAATATACAATGAGATTAAATTCACAGAAGGACATAAGTCACAAGCATACAGAATGGATATCTCAAATGTTTTTTACTCCTTAAAATGATGAACAAAAAGTGTGGGAAAACAATGTGAAATACAGTGTAAAGGTGTAATAGTTATCAGCAACAGAGCAAAGATGAGAGTAGTAGTTTACAGTTGAGGGAGTGGAAAATAAGAAAGAGTGAGATGCTGTAGAAATTAGTTACCAGAGGAAGATACAATGATTATGTACAATAGTGGCAATGAAAGAGGAGCTGTACAATGTTGCCCAGTATATTTGGGAAGAACATACTACGGTTTCATAGGTGTTTACTAGGCTAATGACCACAAGTGCCTTTTTAAGCCTAGCCATGCATCTCAAATCTCTGACAAATTCTGAAACCCTTGATAAGTGTAAGCATGAGCCTGGGAGATGAACCATTTACATGTTACTTGTGTCTATTAGACACACAGGTGCCAAACCAGGGATGAATTTCTGGTTTCCCATCCAATTGTCCAAGTTGCACTTGAAATGGGTTAGGGAGGAACTCTGCTTCACATGGATGGGGAGCCTGTTCCATAGACGGAGTAGTGTCTGGGAGACATACCTATCTCTCCAGCAGGTCCTAGTTATATCACAGGCAAGGTTTACGTCTTTAGAATGGGTAATTCTGGTGCTGTTTGTTTTGTGGTTATGCAGGTCATCCATCAGAGTGGGGTCTGACAATGCTCTGTATGCCAAGCACAGGTCTCCCCTCAAAAGCCTGTAGGAGACAGAATACAGGGATAGGACCTTGAGTGGTCTGCATAGGACATACTACTTTCTCCCTGTATTCTTTTAGTGAGGAACCTCTGTGGATGTTCCAATTGTTTGATATGCCTAGTTAGTTAAATACCAAATGGGGCACTGTACTCAATGATAGGTGTGATGAATGCCGAATACAGTAGAACAATAACTTCCTTGGACTTTAGATGCCATACCTTTGTTTATAAGTTGTGCAACATAGAATGATTTCCTCAACACTGTAGACACGTGATGATCAAAGGCTAGATTATTATCTGTGTGTGTCCATAAGTCCCTGAGTAATGAATCAGCTCTAAGGGGTGTGTTGTCAATATGAGAGTTGCCAGGGATAGATGACTTACCAAAGGATACTATTCTGCATTACTTGGCATTTAGTTTCAGTCCATGACTCTGACACCAGTAATTTGTCTGTGTCTGCCCCTCCTGGAGGACATTTGAGTCAGTGAGAGATTCAATGACAGCTCCTAATTTGTAATCATCTGCAAATTTAGTCAGCCAGAGGCCACTGATATTGACCTTGACTTCTGAGAATATCCCTGAGAGACTCCACTTGTGACTGGTCTCTTTGTAGAGGTGGACTCCCCAGTCCTAACTTCCTGGGTCCTGTCAGTGAGCCATTGACTATTCACCACGTGACATACGGTTTGTACCTAACCTCTTGAGTTTGTCAACAATGCCCAAGTGGGGTATTGTGTCAAATGGTTTGGTCAGGTCAAGGTAGGCAGTGTGAACGATTCTTCCCTCATTCATTGCTTTGGTGACCTTCTCAAAGAAGCCCACCATGTTGAGTAGACATGATCTGCCCTTCACGAAACCAAACTGGGTTGGATCCAGTGTCTGGAGGTTTACTACATCTCTATTGATTATCTCCATGATAATTTTTCCACGGCTTTACATATAAGATTAGAGAGACTTATGGGTCTGTAGACGGCCCACTTTTGTGCAGAAGGATGATTGTTGCCTTTCTCCATTCATGATGCATGAAACCTGATTGAAGGCTACAGTTAAATAGTAATTCCAGAGGCCCAGATAGGTCATGTTTCATGCTATTTAGAAGGCATCCTGGGATATTATCTTGGCCCATTGATGCAGTGTTCTTGGTCTTAGACAGAGCATTAAGGACCTATGCCCTAGTGATAGTAAGGGAGTTATATTTGATGATATTTCCTGAAGGAAGGTTGAGGGGGACACAGGAGTAAAGCTGGAGCTGAATTTATGAACCAGGAGGTTTTCTTCTGGCTCAGTATAGGTGGCTCCATTTACAATGAGCTCTGTACACAATTGTGTACTGCCTTTGAGGTTGCGGACATAGCTAAAGAATGCGTTGTGGTTGTCCTTGGCCTAGAAGGCCAAACTTACCTCAAATTTGGCTTTAGTAGACTTTATTTGTCCTCTTCAGTTGTTTGTTTAGTTTGATGAGAGTGCTTGTATCTTGCTGGGTGCTGCACCTCCTAATTTTTGCCATGATTTTCTTCCTCCTGTTATACAGCCAATTGATTTTATGATTCCACCAAAGTGGCTTGTTTTTTGAGTTAGTTCTGTATGTCTTCCTGGTGACATAATTATATGAATAAGCAAATGAAACACAAGTAGGGAGATAATACACTTACAATAAAAGCTATGTACAGGTGTTTTGTAAATTAAAGAAAATGGGCAACATAAGTACTTTTTAGTACACTATACAAAAAATAAAAAAAAGGTTACAGAAAACATTGGGCATATATGCTATACAAATCATCTTTTGCTGTATTTCTGTGTTTTAGTGATTAAACTAACAAGTCATTCCAAGAAACCTGGAATGGCTTACCAATGAGGAACATATATTTTCCATGAAATCATCTATGTCTGAATGTTACACTAGAAAGGATACAGAGTTCAGCTGTCAGCATTAATTTTCTTTCACATGTAATTTATACAGTTTCCTTGCCTTTGCAGAAATACTCCACTTCCCACAGCTGAATTTCATTATATGAACACATACTGCATAGAGAAATTAATAAAAAAATTGGGTTTATATCTTTGCTATTCCTTATTTTCTCATTATAAATTCTGTTTTATAGCTACATTTTACTCACTCTGTGTATAATTGAGTGTGCTTAACAATTCACCAAAGGTATGAGGTAGGTGGCTTTAACCCTCAGATGAGCCATTTATGACTAGTTATCTGCATGGTTAAAACTGGCTCTTTCTACAAACCTTGTAGAATTGCTGTGTCAGTCGAATGGTAGGAGAACTTGAGTTCAACCTTCTGCTGTATAAATGCTCTGGTTTCTTATTACGATGTATACATTTATCAAATCTCTTTCAAGAAGTGTTCCTTTTTGAGCTGTAATCTTAGTAAGGAGAAACTTGGACAGCTCACCATGGAAATTCACTTACTCTTTTTGGTAAGTGTAGTGGGAATTTTTTTACCTTCACCTCAGCTACCACCCAGTCAGGCAGATTCTCCAATTAATGACTGGCAAAAATTAATTTTAATAGGACATGATTTGTCACTTTTGTTTTCAAACTTATGTTTCTTTGTAGTAGCATACCACAGTCCTGGTGAACATGTGAGAAGTTATGATACTAGAAATGCACATTTATGGTGAGATATACTAGGTTTAAAAGAATCTGTTCAGATTTTCAATGTCTGCAGGTTTCGAGATAAGCTTTCATTCCCATACTTATTCCAACCTTTCCTTTCTTCACTTTATCACTTCCTTTGTTTCAACCGTTAACTCTAACAAAAAGTTGACGTAATAACATTTGCCTATCAGTTGTTCAAACCACTGTGTACCTTTTTTTCTGACAAAATTTCCATATCTGTTTTTCCAAAATAAACATGGTTTATAATATTTTCCTACATCTCCAACAACCCTTTCATTTTCCATTTTCCTATTACTTTCGACATTTCCTCATACTTTTTCCACAAGTCTTTCTATCATACTCTTCCGTCTTTCACCCTGATTAATGTGCACTACATATGTAACGAAGGCAGGTATAATACAGAATTTGGTAAACTTAAACCATTCTTTTTATTACAGAATATCAATATGTTTATCGGGTTCAATGTTGATTCTCATTTACTCCCAAAATTTTAGTAATTCCTCTCTTACAGCAGGAAGCATAAACAATTCCCCTCATAAATAAATATATGTAGCTACTATAACCAAGAAACTTAAACAAAAATTCTTCAAAAAGATAAGTCAAAAGTGCCAACAGCAACAATTCTTAGAAAATCCTTCAACACATCCCTGAGAAGCCACATAAGGGCATGAAAGATTGTCGCTCTCAGATGAAAATCTACATAGGTAAGTACCAGGCTAACTTCTCTTATGGGCCATTGTAAGCATAACCAATTTCCCTTACAACGGTAAGAATCAGACCCTGTATCTTATGTATGCGAGGTAAATACCATAACCATTATATCAGCCCTTAACCCAATACTTCCTTCAAGTAATGCCAAATAGTTATACTATATTTTTTTAATGTTTTTGTTTAGTACCTCTCTCCTCACTGCTGCCTTTAAGTCCAATGGTCCCTGCTCATTCTTATCATATGCCACACTGTTCCCTCCTCTTATAAGGATGAAAGTGAGAGGTGGGCAACAAGATCAGTTGATTATCCTACTCCACCTACAGACAGACAGACCCAATAAGTTTACATTTTTAAAGGCATTCTAAGATGGCTGCGCATTGAGTAACAGCTTAATTCTAGCTCTCACAGCCTGAAAACAAAGTCAGCAGAAAAGGCCAGTAGACTTGTGTTTATGGGCAAATTTCAGTAACTGGCTAGTAAGTGAACTGCCTACATGCTAGGAAAAATGAAATACAGAGGATCTGGAAAAAATCAGCTACAATAAGTGAGGAAGAAACACTAACCGGGGAAAGTTCTGCAGCTGTTCAGCAAAAAGCAATGCAACCTCCAGACATGAATTCCAGCAACCTACAGAAGGATATAAGACAATTGCACACAGATCTGGTTAACATAAAAGAAACACTGATAGAGTATATCGACACAAACAACAAAAGGCTGGACAAAAATGAAGAAGCTTTAAAGAAATATTAAGATGAGGTGATAAAGCTACAAAAAATCAAAGCTTGAAATGAAGAAAAGGCTGGCTGAATATGAGAGTGCTCAGAAAGAGATGTTTCAAGGAATAATAGAATTAGAGGACAGAATATGTAGGGAAAACCTCAGATTTTCAGCTATACCACAGAAGCTGGAAGGAACAGACTGCATTAATTTTATGAAAGCACAAATAAGCAACTGGATTGGTGCAACACAGCAGTTGTTGTTAGTTGAAAGGACATATTGTGTGTATGCTCCAACCCTGGCTATGAGAAAGTAACCTAGACCTTTAATAGTAAAGTTGCAATCTTACCAGTAGAAGGAGTGGATTTTGACAAAAAAGTGGCAGAAGAACAAAGTACTACAAGTGGGAGATAGCAGAGTGTTTTTGGAGAATGATTACTCATTGTAAACCAGGCCAAGAGAAGCAAATTTATTCCAATATTCAGGGAATGTCGAGACACAGGTGTGAGATTCAAACTGCTGTAGCCAGCTGTCTTCAAAGTATTCTTCCCTGGAGAGACAAAATCATTTTTTGATGAAGTGCATGCTAAAGCAGAAATACAAATGTTTGTCCAACAAAAAGTGAGGTTTGAAACAGACAGATTCTGCTCCTTGTTCTTCTGGTAATAAAGACCAGAGAGAGACTGCACCTGTGAAACTTTTTCCAATGTTTCAACGGAAAATGTTGGAGTAAAGGAAGAGAGCATGAGAGTTGACTAGAAGAATCAAGAGTGTATTGGAAATGAAGCAGAAACAGGATTTGGGAGATGGAGATGAAAAGTAATAAAAGCATTGATTTAATGTGGGATCACAACGCAATAATTGTGTGTGTGAAATATGACAAAACAAGAAAATATGGAAATACTGGACCTTTTCAGAATTTGCTGGACTTGTGGGGGAACTCTAAAGCATATGCCCTGCTTCATGTTGTTACTGTTCAAACAATTATTTGGGAGAGGAAGAGGGGTGAGAAAGTTAATTCTAAGTAAAGAATTCTTTTTCTTATTAGCACTATTTTTGTGGTTATGATTTTGCAAAATTTTCTCAGTTATTTTTGTGTGTAATGGGGATTGTAAACAGGTGCTGCTCTCCTTTTTCTTTTCTTTCTCCTTTCTCTCTTTTTTTTCTTGTTCAGGTTTAGGAAACAGACAATGCACTGAAAAAACAGCCTGGTTAAAAGAGCACGACAAAAGAAACATTAATGTGCTTTTTCTCATTCTTGCATGTAGAAATGACTGGATTAAGGACCTTAGATTGATTTAGTAGCAAGTTTAAGTGTAAGCAAGTAAATGAAAAATAATACTGAATATTACAAGGCTTTTTTCTAGCAAACAGATGTATGCTCAGCAGCAATTATGCAGCTGGTCTTCATGTTTCAATGGAAACAATATGATAAAGAGAAATTGGCTGCCTGGTTCTTGTGCCTCCATGGAGATAATCTGATAAAGAGAAACTGGCTACAGTCTGGTGGAGAGTGATTAGCAAAAGAAAAAAAAACTGAGAAGAGCAATTGGCTAGGAGATAATGTTTTCTGAAAGCATTCAGGGGGTTTCCCTGCTGGGAGAGGTATAAAGAAAAAACAAAACCTATAACCACTTAGCAGAAGCACAGGCTGCACCATGCGTCTTAGCATGTTTAACCTTTTTTTAGGTTAACTCAAGTCAGTTTGAGTCTTTTATTCCTATTAGGAATTTGAAGATGTACATGGTTTTGTGTGTTAGTATTACATTAATAGGGTTTAGGGAGTATTGGGAATGTTTTTTTTTTTTGAGAGCTTTCAATAAAACAAAAAGTTTTATAAGCTGTGACATATGCTCAAATGGATATTACAGGAAACACCTATATAAAAGTTCAACCTGTCAAACAGTGTATGCATGTAACACAAAAGCTGGGGCTAGACATTTAACAAAAAAAGTTGTTATACATAAAAAGGTGGGAATAATAACTTTTTAATGCAATGATGCTTTCAGCAATGTCTTTAAATGTCAATGGACTTGCATATGAATACAAAAAGAAAGAGTAGTGAACGATACTAAAAATGTATACTGCAAATATTTATGTTACAAAAACAAAAGTGAACACATGAATTTGATAAAGAAAGGTTTTTAGAATGGTTATTCAGCGGAATACTTGGGACAAAGGAAGAGAAGAGTACTTATATTAAATGCAAGATGAGCTGCAATAGTGATAGAAAAGAATAAATAATGGCAGATTTGTAGTGCTAAGGGGATACTGGCAAGGAAGGAGGATTACAATGGCATGTTTATATTCCACTTAAAACTGCTATAATGGATCTTAAGACAATTCTGGGAGAAATAATCAGCTTTCAGCAAGGAATATTATTTATAGCTGGAGACTGGAATGTGATTTGCAACTGTGAAGATGAGTCTGGGAGGCCCAGAAGGAAAAGTAAAACAAAGGAGGGTAGATTTTTGAAGAAATTTTTTTAAGTATTTGGCATGGAAGATGTGAATTCAGTAAGAGGAGTTGAGAGTGAATTTACATATTACTCCGCAAGATATAAAAACTGGGCTAGACTAGACAGAATTATACTTTTTACAGAAACATGTGCATTTAATTGAAGGTTTTGACATGCATCCAATAACTTCTTCAGATCATGCACCAATAATAACTAAAATAAAAACACAGGGTAATGAAATAAAAATGACCCTTTCCCACCTATCTGTTGAAAACAGAGGAATTTAAGTACTGGCTAGTGGAGATTATTCATGAGGTATTAGAGAGGGTAGAAATTTCTTCTGAAAGTATAGCTAAGGAGTGGGATAAAATTAAGGTGGAGTTTAAAAACAGGGTGGACATAAAAGAAAGGGAGCTGGGTTAGGAAGTAACAATAATTATTTAGAGGGAATGACAAATGTTAAAGTACTGCAGAATAAGGGTAATCTCACAAAACAAGAAGAGGAGCAACTACAGAATGCTAAACAAATAATAAGGTATTACCTTGATAATATGCACGAGTTTAGAAAGACTTCTGTTAAGCAACTGTTTTTTGATAACAGTAGAGCACAAAAACTTTTTAGGTAACGGAAAGAAGAAAGGGCTGCTGCCAAGCTTGGGGCGTGTATAACAAGGAAGGTAACAAGAGATCCTATAAAGGTATTATAAATATTTCGAAAATTCTATGAAAGTCTGTATAACACAAAGAAATATGGAAATCAAGAAAAGATACAAATGGAAATGTTTATGGAATAATTAAACATGCCAATGTTAGAGGTAGATGAGGCTCAACTACTAACAGTTAGGTTAAGAGGAGATGAGATAAAAATTGTGATGTATAACCAATCTACAGGAAAGTCTCCAGGAGTAGATGGTATTCCTGTGGAAGTTTGGAAGCTAGGAGGGAAAAATTGATGAAGACCTAGAAGCTTTTGTTTAACAGTATTTTAAGAGGAGAAGTGCCCCAACATCCTGGAAGAAAGCAGTGTTAGTTGTAAAACCTGAAGAGGGTAAAGATCCATTAGAACCAGTTTCATACAGGCCCATTTCAATACTAAACCATGATTATAAAGTGCTTGTGTCTATAATGGCTAAAGAATGACAAAAGTAACGACAAAACGGATAGATATGGATCAATGTGGTTTTGTGGAGGGGAGGCAAACATTTGACAACATTAACAGAACACTGATGACCATGAGGAAAGCAGAATGTAAGAAAACATCATTGCTGTTGATGGGTTTTGATGCAGAGAAAGCATTTGCTACAGTAAGCTAGGACTTTATGACCAGGGCAATGGAAACATTTGCATTTCCTGAAAAAAAAAAATAAAGTACTGCAGAATAAGAGGAATCTCACAGAACAAGAAGAGGACCAACTGCAGAATGCTAAGCAAAAAATAAGGACTTACCTTGGTAATATGCACGAGTTTAGAAAGACTGCTGTTGAGCAACTGTTTTTTTGATAACAACAGTAGAGCACAAAAACTTTTTAGCAGAAAAACTTTTTAGGCAACAGAAAGTTGAAAGGGCTGCCGCCACGATTAGGGAGCGTACAACAAGGAAACTAACAAGAGATCCTATAGAGTGATTAGAAATATTTCAAAAATTCTATGAAAGTCTGTATAATGCAGAGAAATATTGAAATCAAGAAAAGATACAAGTTTTGGAATGCATTTTTGAAGAAATAAGAGGTGGGGAAACAAAGAATCACACGAAAACTATAGAAGCAAATTGGATTGTAAACCTAAGAGCAGATTGTGAACCTGGTTTAAATGCGGTAGTTCTGATTAAATCAATTCTGAAAGGAAGATGCCTATTAGTTGACAATGGAGGCTCAACTCCAATTCAGTGATACTATTGGTTATACCCTGATTGGTTAAAAAGAAGGTGTTACCCTGAAGAGAGGTTACTGATTGGATGGTTACACTTTAATTCATGAAAAAGAGAGCCATTGTATTAACGATCTGATGAAGGCTATGGCTGAAAGCGCTTATCGTGGATTTTAAAAGCTCTTCATGTTTTTGTTTTCTGTTTAGTGTGTACTTTGAAGTTTATTAAAGTTTTTAAAGAGGTAATTCAAGTGTGGACGTCCATGGTGGTGTGCTCTATCTTGTTTTCTGAAAGCACAAAGTTTTTTATTTGAGCCACCTTTAGTAGTCAAGAGTTTGTTTGGTTTTTTATTAATCTTTCCCTGACTACACATGGCTGAAAGCAGTAATAGCATGTTGAATATGGATTGAGGGAGAATGGTTTTGAACCTCACCAAAAGTAAGAGCATGACTGAATTTTTGGATGACACCACAAATCCACTCTTGAAGTTGAAGCTTGAAGCTGAAGAGAACATAACCGTTGAACCCATGGTTGATACTGGACTTTTTGACAAAAGTTTTTAAAGAAGGGGAAATGCAGTATATCACTTAAAGCGTTTGCAATGGCAACAATTCCACCTTGAAGCAAAGCGAGCATGCACCATCAAGTTATACCAAGAGGCATGCGGGTTAAATGTATGCCTAGCTATGGGAATAGCTACCCCCCGACCTCTTAGCCGGATGGCAGGCCATTAACTTGGAAATGAGCTTTAGATACCTCCAGTTGTTAATAGATTATTTTAAGCCAGAGGAAATGAATATGGCAGAACAGATCAGAAAGAAACAACAGGAACTTGAGCAGATGGAATGAACGGAGGCCTGTATTGACAAACTAGAGAGTCTCCAGTACAATTTGAACTTGTGTGACATTAAGTTAAAAGAACAGAAAATTCACAAACTTGCTAGAGATTATAATGATTTTAAACAAGGCCATATTTTTGAAAGGCCAAAACAGACAAAAACGACCGTAGGTTTTGAGAAAACTTTGAATAAACACAAAGATCATACAATAGAGAAGGGAGCCACTACTTCAACCAGCTTGCAGATAGAGGCATAAGGGCGGACCGGCAGCACCGTGCCTATTAATGTAGTAGCTAATACTTTGCTATCAGCTGATGTACCGTCAGAGAAAGAAACTAACAGTAATATACACCCTGTTAATGAACATCTACTGGCTCCTATGGCTACTGGAACAAGACAGAAGGAAGGAGCAGTACATGCCCCTATTTTTCAGAACCTTTGGGTTTTTATCAAACAAAATACAAACAGAACTCCCAAACCTCAGAGTCGGGAGAGAAAAAGGAAGAAAACTACCTTTTATGTATCTATGTTACCAGTTTAGTTGTAAATTTGTCTAAAGCTGATTTAAGCAGAGACAAATACAAGTATTAGAAAAATGACTGACGTTTATACCTTCGCTGTGTTCTGATTTAAGTGCGTTTGTTTTTGATTTAAAGTACTGTGGTAAAAATGTTACTTTAAAAATTATTTTTGGAAACAACTAGACATTGAGAGAGAACTTCAAGAAACCTAGTTCTTCCGTACCGGTTAACCACCCATCTGTTGAGCTGTTTATTCGACTTTGTGCAAATGAAGTAGAGAATATAAGACAGGCTAGAAATAAAAAGAAGTTATGTACTCACCATAACGTTCCATGTGAGCTGTTCATCTCACCTTCATTCTTTACTGATGGGTTCAGAGCTGATCCTCAGCTCTGACTCGGCCAACTGCAAAAGCTCGAGGCCAACTCCCTATCCCGTGATGCACCCTTGATCTTCACTCAGATCTTGTTTGCTGCGCGACTACTTAGAAGTATAAATATGCCAGTCAGAGAGTTGGATACGAGACAAAGCACTCTATACGGACCTCAAGTAGACTGGATATGGGTTGGAGCGTGAGACGTAAGAATGAAGGCGAGATGAACAACTCACATGGAACGTTATGGTGAGTACATAACTTTATGTGAAGTTGTCCTATCTCGCCGTTCATTCTTTACTGGTGGGTAGCGTCCCAAGCACCATATTCTCGGGTAGCTTACGGAAGTATATTCCTCAGAACTGTGGAACCAAAGGAGGCCCTAAACCTGGAGGCTTTGTCTACTTTGTAATGACTGATAAAGGTATGAGGTGTTGACCATGTAGCTGCTGCACAAACAGAGTCTAATGGTAACCTTGCAGAAAAGGCCAAGGAGGTTGAAATAGCTCTAGTAGAGTGGGCCTTTACTTTTTGTTGCAAGAGAGCATTTTGTGAATTGTAAATGAAGGAAATATAATCTGATAGCCACCTTGACAAGGTTACTTTTGTCACTTGAGGCACCCTTCTTGGACTCTGAAGAGGAAACGAATAGTTGATCTGTTGACCTGAATTGTTTTGTTCTGATAGATAAAATCGTAGTTGTCTATGAACATCAAGTTTGTGCAACATGTGTTCCATCCATTTGTGTACTGGGGAAAGAAAACTGGCAACTCAATAGATTGGTTAAGATTTGTCTCTGAACAAACTATGGGTAAAAAGGATGGATTAGTTCTGAGCGAAATTCTGTCATTATGGAAAATCAGATAAGGAGGTTTGATGGTTAGGGCTTGCAGCTCAGAAATCTGCCGAGCAGAAGTAATGGCTATCAGAAAAATAATCATCCATGAAAGGAATTTCAAAGAACAGGATGAGGTTGGTTTGAAAGGGGGTAGTATGATTCTGGACAGAACAAATATTAGATTCCATGGCATGACTGGAGCTCTGATTGGTGGCCTCAAATGAATGGCACCTTTAAGAAAGGCTTTAGCAACTTGATGCGACATGAAATTAGAGCCTTGGAAACCAAAATGAAAATTTGATATCGCTGCTAATTGAACTCTGATGGTAGCTGCAGCCACTCCTTCATTGAAAAGTTTAGTTAGGAATTCCAATATAGATGGGATCAGAGCTAGGTAAGGATCAACATCATTCTGAGAGGCCCATAAAGAAAATATCTTCCACTTGCTAAGATATAACTTTCTGGTAGATGATTTATAATAGGATGTTATAATATGTTGGGCCTCATTTGAGAGGCTGTAAATCCTGGCTATTGTGGGAATTGGGGCAACTAAGCTGTCAGTTTGACAGAATGAGGTGAAGGATAAAGAGCCCCCGATGAATGGGTCAACAGATCTGGAACTGGGTCCAGGACCCAGGAGTCTTCCAAAAGATGAAGCTGGAGGAAGGAAAACCAAATTTGTAGAGGCCAGTAAGGGGCTATTAGTATCATGGTCCTTCCCAGTAGTTTTGCTTTCTGTAATACCTTGGGAATCAGAGGGAAGGGGGGAAATGCAAAATGGAGACCCAGGGACCAATAAGGCTTCCCCCAGCTGGGGGATGAGGACAAAGTAGCTGCTGCATTTCCTGTTTGTTGGGGGTTGCAAAAAGATTACAGCAAGGCTGGCCCCACCTGTGGAAAATCCTTTCCACTACTTGTTGCTTTAGGGACCACTCGTGAGGCAGTAAAATTGCCCTGCTCAGCTTGTCTGCTATCACACTGAATTTCCCCAGGATGTGCGTTGCTAACAGAAGCGCTAAGAGGAAATTGCCCACTGCCATACTCTCATGGCCTCCCGACATGGGGTAAGATTTGTTTCCTTCTTGTATGTTGATGTACCAGACCACTGACATGTTGTCTCTCTGAATTGCAATTGTTCCCAGAGGCAGAGAGTCTTGAAAGGACTGCAACACTAGAAGTACCACTCTTATCTCCAGGACATTTATATGCAGATGATCCTTGTGTTTCTTCCACGTGCCTTGGGCTGCTCTTCCCTGAAAATGCCCCCCCCCCATCCACCCAATCAAGGAACCATCTGCGGTCACCACGGCTATGGGATTGGGCAGAACGAATGGACGTCCCTGAGATACATGATGAGACGTCAGCCACCACTGAAGGTCCTTCTTGCATGCATTCATTATGACAATTTGATGTGACACTGGAAGTTCCTGAAAAGACCATTGAGAGAATAGGAGCCATTGAAGAATTCACATATGCATTTGTGCGAGGGGAATGGCAATGATTGCTGCTGCCATCAATCCTAGCAATTTGAGTACCACTGAGACTGGGGCTTTTTTTTTTGGAAGCAGATCTGACACTTGTTCTCGTAAAAGAGAAATTCTTTCTGGAGGCAGACAGTGTCATAGAAACTGTGTTTAGTTTTGCTCCTATGAAGATGGTCTGTTGTGATGGCGATAAAGCAGATTTTTCTGAGTTGATGGTAATCCCCAATTGATTGCATAGGTGTAAGGCTGTGTCCCTCGCATGAATAAGTTGATGCTTGGTGGTGGCAGTGAGAAGCAAGTTGTCTAGATATGGAAACACCTGGAGTCCCAACTGTACCAGGTGAGCGGCGACTACTGCCACACATTTGAACACGCTGGGAGCTGTAGTGAGACCAAAAGGCAGAGCGCAAAATTGATAATGGCTGGCTCCCAGCTGGAAGTGTAGATGATCCTTGGATGGTCTGTCCATTTTTATGTGGTAGTATGCATCCTGAAGATCTATAGAGCACATCCAATTGTCTTTCCCGAGAAAGGGAAGTATTGACTGAAGCGTGACCATCCAGAACTTAGTCTTTTTCACTGACTCGTTTAGTCTGCTTAGGTCCAGAATAGGTCTCCAGTCCCCTGTTTTCTTTGGAACTAAAAAGAACCTTGAGTAAGTTCCGGATCCTCTTCGGTCTGCTGGGACTGGCTGGATGACTCTTTTGTCCGGCAACCTTTGGACCTCTAAGGCTGTTAGGTCCCTGTGACTGGGTGGAAAGTCTGGGATTTTCTTTATTAGAGGGGGTGGGGTGGCAAAGGGAATAGAGTACCCTCTGGATATTATGCTTTGTACCTAGCTGTCTTTTATTATTTTTAGCCAGGAGTCTAGGTACAAAGATAGGCGCCCCCAACTGCCTCCAGAGATGGACAGTCGGGCCTCCTCTCAGGAGCACTGATAGGGCTTGCTAAAGAACTGCTCACTGTCACCCTAGTTCTGCAGACCCCCTCTGCCACATGGACAGTGTCTTCCATTATTACCCCCCTCCTCTGCCTTTAGAGGGGGTGTCACCATGAGTGTTTTGGAAAGATCCTTGAAACTACCAGAACCATATCTTTCCACCTTCCCTTCTTTTGGGTTAAGGTCTGTTCATTGTAGAAAAACGTACACTGACAGCAGACAAGGTCTTTCTCACTCCTGGTAAGAGTTTCCTTAACCTTGGGTCCGAAAAGGGACAAACTGTCAAAGGGGGTGTTAATGAAGGAAGACTTAAAGGGTTCCGCAAAGGAACATAAGCCCATCCAAGAATGTCTCCTGAGAGTGATTCCTGTACCCACTGCCCTGCTCGTACCATCAGCTGCACAAGACAACAGATGCATGGAAGAGTTCACTATCGAATTATGAGTGGAGAGCTGCGAAGTCACTTTGTCCAAAACTCCTGCAGCTACTGAACCCTGTAGGGTATTCTCCTAGCTCATTCAGGAGATCCCTTTGCAATCTGGTAAAATGTGTGAGGTAGTTCAGCGATCGAAGGACAAAGGCCGCTGAACTGAACATATGTTTCCTGTATCTGTCCATAATCCTAGATTCTCTATTAGGAGGATGAACAGAAGTAGTAGTCTCTCATAATTCCTTCTTGGTGGCTGCCGCCACCACCATCATAGCATCAATCGGTACTCTTTTGGTATGGTAAAGTCTATCTTGCAGGCTTGTAATAAATTTGTTAGGCCTCCTAGGGACAGGCTCCGTGGTGTCTGGGGATTCACACTCCCTTCGAGTGAGTAATTCCAGCAACTCATTGAATGGTGGAGACACCCAAGAGGTGGAAGATTGAGATCCAAAAGTCTTCAGGAGAACTGACTCATCATCAGAAGGGTTAAGGGATTTTCAGCCACCCCTCTGTTTAAGAATCTCTAAGATATCTGCAAAGGAGATATCTTCTGAGGGGGACCATGGGGACCCTTCTGACTCATCTAAGTCAGTATCCGAAGTGACTGACTCCTGTGGGGAGTCCAAATGCTTCCTCTTGCAGAGTCTCTTCTTAGGCACTTCTTCAGTGGGGGCTTCTTGAGAGGTCTCAGAAGAACATGGCTCACCCAATGGAGCTTCCTGAGGCTCAGGCTCTCCATGCTTCATAGAAGCATGTGAAGAAGAGGCAGACACCGGTGCTTTCAGGGAGGGAGCTGCTCGAACTGATGGAGTGGTTGTCAGGGCGGAAAAAGCCCTCCTCATAGCTTTGAAGGCCCCTCGGTCCTCGGATCCAAAGATCTTATGGAAATCATCTGCGTCAGTACGGAGGGCTTTGAGCCAGAGGTCGGGGCAGAGCTCACCCAAGCTGAGGCCCTGAGAGGTAAAGTCTGCACAGACAGGTCGGTCCGACTATCCTTCTCAGACCCGACCAGTGAATGTCAGCCCTGAGATTCCTCGGTCAGCGCAGAGGGTGTCCAGGCAGTAAAGGCCAACAAACCTATAGAAGGTGTTGGACTCAAAGGGTCCACGATCATCAGTTCTGTGCTCTCCAGCTCCTAAACATCCACGCAAGTTGGAGGAGGAACAGAAGATGCAGGAGGAACTATGATCGGTTCTGAAGTTCCCCTGGTCGGTGCCAATAAAATTTTTGCTAGCGCCGGTATCTGTAGGATCTTCACCACATGGTCCACATCCAGATTAGACAGTCTACTTGAGGCCCGTGAGGAATGTGTCAAGGCCACAAATTGTGGTATAGGAGACTTTAAGTTTGGAGATACCGGCTTTAAGCTGAGGGGACTGGCTCCGAACCATAACAATAGTCAGTTCCGAAGGCTGTGGAACTGATGTCGATGCTTTACTGGAAGCTGACTTTGATGTAGATGGAGAGTTTGATGGCTCTGTCTTCTTTGAGTTTGTCTGGCTTATCCAAGGATTCCTGAAAGGATGATTTAAGTAGACCATTATCCATCAACTTTCTCTTCCTCTCATGCAACACTCTTGAGCTGAAGGAGTTAGCATATAAACCAGCTTTCTTGCAGGTGAACCTCACCCACGCAGTACACACATTCAATATGTCCATCTGTTATGGACATCTTTTGCCCACGTCTTGGGCACTTCTTACAGTCAGACTTGGCTTTCTCTTTCTCCTGGTGCAATTCACACAACTATTTAAGCCTTTTAAGAAGGGTTTAAACTAATCAAAAAACACAGAAATTATTTATATGCCCTGTGTAAAAAGAAGGGCCTAACACACCACACTAACACTAATAAGAAATGGAAACCTAATGGCCTAAAAAAATGACCACTACTTTAGTAAATAGGAAGAAATGCAAGTATAAGCCATGTAAAAAAAGAAAGGCTAAACACACACACTAATATAGAAGAACCTCTATGCCCTATGAAAAACTACGGGTTAACACTATTAAACACACTAATTATGCTATAATATCTATCTATATGCTCTACTAAAGAGCTAGCACACACTTAAACTAAGAGAAAGAAGAATTAAAGGGCCTAAAAGAAAAACGCGGCCACTAATTCCTCTTAAACACATTAAGAGAGATAGGGAGACTAGAAGGCCTAACCACAAAAAAACAGCCTTAAAGACTAAATATCTGATCCAATATAATTATAAGCAAAAGCCTACACACTCTAACTACCATCAATGCTAATTTACTAAATTTGGCCAAAAACTAAAACTATAATACTGAAATAAGAAACGTTATTCACTGGCCAGAGCTGGTGAACGTCCCATCAAGTTGTAGCGACAAACAAGATCTGGGGGAAGATCATGGTGCATCATGGGATAGGGAGTTGGCATCAAGCTGGTTGACGACCTCGAGCTTTTGCAGTTGGCCGAGTCAGAGCTGAGGACTGGCTCTGAATCGATCAGTAAAGAATGAACGGCGAGACAGAACAACTTCACATCAAACATTTCCATAACATGACCCCAAATGAAAAGAGGGCTCAAAGACAACTACGTGATAGAGAAGATATAGTTATGAAGGCAGCAGACAAAGGCAGGGCTATAGTAGTAATGGACTCTATGTGGTATTGGAACAAGATGAAAGAGAGGTTACGTGATATGCAAACTTATAAAAAGATATCTAAGAAAGATGTAGAGAAAATAATCACAAGTATGAGAGAGACTTTGTATGATTTATTTATAGATGGACAACTAAGTAAATAGCTATACGAATTCTTTGAAGTGAACAATCCTACTTTGTCATCTATCAGTGGTCTACTCAAGATCCATAAAAACAACCATCATCCCCCCATTGCGTCCTACCATTGCAGGAAGGGGGTGGATCACAGAACCACTATCTATTGTTTGTAGAAGAATCAAAAAAGTTACTGCTACAAGCAACTACGGTTCTGAAAGATACAAGCAGTTTCTTAGAAAAATTATATTCGACAGTAAGGAAAATCAATGATTTTTCAGATTTGATTCTAGTCATTATGGATGTATGTAGTCTATTCACAGTCATTCCCAACTCATATGGTGTACAGGCCATTAAAAAGTTTGCCTCCATATTTAATGAGGAGACTGATTTGATTTATGCCCTTACAGAGATGATCTTGTAAATCAACATTTTCGTATATGGTATTGAGTACTATTGGCAATGCTGGGGGGTAGCCATGGGGGCTCCCCCTCTGTGCCAATAGTTACTCTAATTTGGTATTGGTGCAATGGGAGTTAGAGAAAGTATTGAAGGACAGAAATCCCTGGATAAACATCCTGTCCTTTTATGGATGTTTTGTGGAAGACATCTTTATTCTATGGAAAGGACAGGTTGAACAACTCCTGGCATTCACAGAATACCTGAACAGGACTACCAGCTTCTTAAAGTTCACTGTGAATTTTTTGAAGGAAACTACAGAGTTCCTAGATGTGAAACTGAAGCTGAATGTAGAGTTGGCCATTGGTCATATAGACATCGATTGATAGGAAGGATATGTGGAGAAACCACTACCTACACAAGAATAGTATGCATCCTAGCTATGTTTTTAAGAATATCATGGAGAATCAGATGTTACATACATCAAGACTTTGTACCAGAGATGAGGAATTTGAGATGAAAAGGAAAAACTGCAACACTATCTCCTAGAAAGAGGTTACGCACAAAAAGATATTAACATATCCCTTGATGGATGCAGAAACATTAGAAAAAAGAAAGGATGCCCATACATCTCAAAAGCAGGAACTGAAAATAAATGGAACAAATGGACAAAGAGTAATTATGACCATGGAAAACTTAGCTCTGTGCTTGCTTACTTACAGTACTGACTCTACCCAAATCTGTAATATTATTAGGAAGTTTTGGCCGATACTGACTGAAGATGAGAAATTGAAAAGTATCTTTGGAGAAACACCAAAGTTTGTTTTTAAAAACAAAAAGAACATCAAGAGAATATCATGCACAAAGGATGGCTTCCTGAAAAATTAGTGCTCCAAGATCAAAAAGAAGGGAACTTTCAAATGTGGAAGATGTAAAACATGCCCTTTTATAGACAGCATTAATTTGTTCCAGCACCCTGTTACAGGAAAGGAATATCGTTTTAAATATAGTGCTACTAGCAACACTAAACATCTAGTGTATATAGCTACTTGTGTAAACTGCTCTGCATATTACGAAGGGAAGATGGACCAACAATTCAAAGACAGAATTTTGCGACATTTAAGGGATATATCGCATAAAGACAAAAGGAATGCTTTAGCGAATCATGTTTTACTACATCCATCCCATTCATTTAAATGTTAAGTTTTGGAATGCATTTTTGAAGGAATAAGAGTTGGGGACACAAAGAATCACACGGAAGCTATAGAAGCAAATTGGATCGTAAACTTAAGAGCAGATCGTGAACCTGATTTAAATACGGTAGTTCCACTCAGACCAATTTTGAAAGGAAGACATCTGTCTATTAGCTGACAATGGAGGCTCGCCTCCGATTCAGTGATTTTTATTGGTTATATCCTGATTGGTTAAAAAGAAGGTGTTACCCTGAAGAGCGGTTACTGATTGGATGGTTACACTTTAATTCATGAAAAAGAGAGCCAGAGTATTAACAATCTGATGAAGGCTATGGCTGAAAGCGCTTATTGTGGATTTTAAAGGCTCATGTTTTTATTTTCTGTTTCATGTGTACTTTGAAGTTTATTAAAGTTTTTAAAGAGGTAATTCTAATGTGGACGTCCGTAGTGGTGTGCTCTATCTTTTTTCTGAAAGCACAAAGTTTTTTATTTGAGCCACCCTAAGTAGTAAACAGTTTGTTTGTTTGAGTTTAAAAACAGGGTGGAAATAAGAGAGGGAGGTGGTTAGGAAGTAACAATAATTATTTAGAGGGAATGACAAATATTAAAGTACTGCAGAATAAGGGTAATCTCACAAAACAAGAAGAGGAGCAACTACAGAATGCTAAACAAATAATAAGGTATTACCTTGATAATATGCATGAGTTTAGAAAGACTTCTGTTAAGCAACTGTTTTTTGATAACAGTAGAGCACAAAAACTTTTTAGGTAACAGAAAGAAGAAAGGGCTGCTGCCAAGCTTGGGGCGTGTATAACAAGGAAGGTAACAAGAGATCCTATAAAGGTATTATAAATATTTCGAAAATTCTATGAAAGTCTGTATAACACAAAGAAATATGGAAATCAAGAAAAGATACAAATGGAAATGTTTATGGAATAATTAAACATGCCAATGTTAGAGGTAGATGAGGCTCAACTACTAACAGTTAGGTTAAGAGGAGATGAGATAAAAATTGTGATGTATAACCAATCTACAGGAAAGTCCCCAGGAGTAGATGGTATTCCTGTGGAAGTTTGAAAGCTAGGAGGGAAAAATTGATGAAGATCTAGAAGCTTTTAACAGTATTTTAAGAGGAGAAGTGCCCCAACATCCTGGAAGAAAGCAGTGTTAGTTGTAAAACCTGAAGAGGGTAAAGATCCATTAGAACCAGTTTCATACAGGCCCATTTCAATACTAAACCATGATTATAAAGTGCTTGTGTCTATAATGGCTAAAGAATGACAAAAGTAACGACAAAATGGATAGATATGGATCAATGTGGTTTTGTGGAGGGGAGGCAAACATCTGACAACATTAACAGAACACTGATGACCATGAAGAAAGCAGAATGTAAGAAAACATCATTGCTGTTGATGGGTTTTGATGCAGAGAAAGCATTTGCTACAGTAAACTGGGACTTTATGACCAGGGCAATGGAAACATTTGCATTTCCTGAAAAAAAAATAAGGTTGATCAGGAGGATATATGAGGCATTGGAGGCAAACATTAAAGTGGGTGGGGTCCTTTCTGATAATTTCTGCTTGAACAGAGGAACCAGACAGGGGTGCCCTCTTTCCCCTTTGTTATTTGCATTACATTTAGAACCACTGGCAAAGAAAATAAGGGACTCAGAAATTCAAGAATATAATTGGTATGTTAGTCAAGAAAAACTGGCTCTATCTGCAGATGATATTCTATACCTGACAAAACCAGAAAGAGACATTACAGTCTTGTGAAACATTTTGAGACAGTTTCAAATCTTTTCACGGTACAAAATTAATGAAGCTAAAACCAAGGCAATAGTGGTAAATTATGTACCCACAAACAAATTTGTTCAGCAATACCCATATTTATGAGGAAATGACAAAATGAAGTATTTAGGATTATGGATTAAAATTATTCTGGTGTGACAGTTAAGGATATGTGAGACGAGACTAAACAAAAGATAATACAAAACCTGAAAATAAGGAAGCTTATGGATAGTAAGATACAAGCAGTCAAAATGTTTTTTAGTCCCTGTATCATTATACACAGGTCAGGCATATTTTTATCAAATAGAGGAGAAGTTGTGGATAGCAAATAATAAAGAGCTGAAGGACCTTATCTGGGAGGGGATGACGGCAAGAGTCAAGTGGGATAAACTGATTCTTACACTAGAACAGGGCAGATTGGGATTACCCAATTTGAAGAGGTACTTCAGAGCTACACAGTTAAGGCTCCTATACATATAGCTCAAGCAGAAAACTATAATTTGTAGTGGAAAGGGATGATGTTGAAACAGGAGGGAGGCTCAAGAAACAAGGAGAGACTGGGATTTTGGATACAGGCTTTTAAGGAGAATAGCAATAATCATACAGAATATTGTACCCATAAAGTAGCAGAACGTATTCTAAGAACTAAGCCAATGCAGTAATGCAGAAAGGAGATTCTGCTGATAGGGATGACTGCAATTAGGGATATAGACAATAGGCAAGAGGGGCTGGAATTTATTGGAGAAAACTGGCAAAGGAATCAAGGTACTGGGAGCAAATAACTAGAGAGAGAAAGGTAATAGAATGGGAAGAGCCCAAGAATGTATCGGGACTGCGAGTTATAGATTGCCTTTCTTACCAAGGATTGAGTATAGGCAAAGAGAAAGAAATACAGGGGTCCTAAATAAAAGACCAGCACTGGAAGAGTCTTTAGCAGAATCTGTAGCAGAAGTTGCCATTAAAAATAAATAATTAGCTCAGCATATAAAATAATGCATGATTACTAAAATAATCAACCAGAGGAGGTTAGAAAGAATTGGGAAGAGACAGTGGATAAGCAATTCACAAAGAAACAATGGGAGGATATATGTATGTCTCCCAAATATGCAACAAAATCTAGAAGATTTAGAAGTTTTGCTTGGAAATGTTTACACAGACATTTTTATACCCCAAATGGACCCCAGAGTATTTTTCCTCAGATAGACAGTAAAAGTTGAAGGTGTGACAGGGGAGTAAGAGGTACTTGGGAACATATTTTCTGGGAGTCCAGTGGGTTGGCAGACTTTAAGGATTTAAGGCAGGATGTACTGTCAGAGATGCTGGGTGGGCAGATTAGTGTGACAAGGGAGATGATTTTTCTGAGCTATGATACAGAATTGGAATTACCTAGACATGGGTAAGGCCATGCTGTGTCTAATTATGGTAGCTGCCAAAAAAGCAATTACTAGACACTTGAAATCAAAATATAAACCAACTATATTATAAGTAGTGAATACAGTAACTGGAATTGAAATGTTCAAAAAAATGTAGGAGCAAACTACACAGAAAAAATGGAAATTGTGGGAACAATACATACAGGGGAGGAATGAGGTTTAAAAGAAGGCAGAAGTTAAATAAACTATGTAATGTTTGGCTGAAAATGATTGGGTAGATAAGTGATGGATAATGTTTACAACTGGGAGTGTGTCATTATAGGCTGTGATGTAAAATGCTTGCAACTAGGATTGTGTTGGTGTGGTTTGTCATTTATATAAATGTATGATTAATAAACTATCACTTACAAAATAAGTAAACATGTTTCTTGTTAAAAAAGGGGGCAGGAACTGAATAATTTATGTAATGTTGCTTAGTTTATATGACACAGCAATATGTGTGAAGTATAATGTTTGTTAATGTTAATTTGTTAATACAGTTTGATTACTTTTATATAAATGTGAATTTGCCTATGTCATAAGTGATAATTCAATAAAGGTGTTTAAAAAAAAGTTTACATTTTTAGCAAAAATTAGAAGAAAAAGCTCAAGAATACTGGGTGAGCAAATGAGTGTAACTAAGGAAATGATTTTTTTTAGCCATGATACAGGATCTGAATTGTCCAGACATAGTAAGGCCTACTAAGTTTAATTCTGGTGGCTGCCAAAAAGCAATTACTAGAAATGAAAATCAAAACCTAAACCAACTATACTTAAAGTAGTTGCATTGTAACAGAGATAAAAGAACAGGAAGCAAGGTCTTTAGAAAAAATTACATAAAAACTGGAAATTCTGGGAACAACACATGCAGAAACATGTTTTGGAGGAAGAATGAGGTTTAAGAAAAGGCAGGAACTGAATAATATATGTAATGTTGCTTAGATTATATGACATACAATAATATATATGATATACATATGTGTGTGCGCGTGTGCGTGACATACATATATATATATATATATATATATATATATATATATATAAAATGTTTATAAATGTGAAATTGTTAATATGGTTTGATTACTTTATATAAATGTAAGTTTGCCTATGTCACAAATGACAACTCACTAAAGGTGTTTTAAAAATAAATAAAACCTTAATGAACTGCAGATTGTATCAAACTGAATATGTTGCTTTACCCACCCACCCCAAATTGATCACTTCACTCTTCAATACATAGCATACAACTTATCCTGCTTACAATCATATACAAGGTACTCCATGATGATGACACACTGGCAGTTAAAACTGCTTAACGTCATTACAGTTGTATGCACGCAGTACAACAGTAATGCAAAGTCTCAAAAATAACCTAACCTCCACCATGCATTCTTTTTCTTAGGCCCTAAACTACTGGATACTTTTTCAAAGAGTAGAAATTGTAACTCACATAATGAATTTATACTAAAATTACTTAAAAGCCTTACAAAAACTGACACATGTTCATTTTTGAAGTAATGTGCAGTAACATAAGCCATTACATTAGTGCTGTGAAGTCAGTGCACACATACTGTAATTTATAACAAAGTTAATCTTCTAACCATGTACAGTATACAATATTGCATCTTTAGATTTACATGCATGTATTTTGTTGAGTAGTGGTGTTAATGTTTTGCCTATGTATACTGTATTATTTCAACTGCGGTTGTTGTTGTCTTTCGGTTTTTCCCAGTTAGGGGTCGCCACAGAGGAACTCCGGTTCGCTAATGATTGGCAGTCGATTTTCATGAACGCCGAGGTGCCAGCTCAACATTCAACCTTCAACGAAGGCACGCCCATTTATGCATGTCTTTCGAACACCCGCCCAACCGCGGGGAGGACATGCAGACTCCACACAGAAGTCACACTCTCAACTCTAGCCGAGAATCGAACAAGAGAACCTCTTGCTGTGAGGCAACAACGCTACCAATGCACTAACGTGGCTGTTACAGTCTGTTAATGGATATAACCCTTTTTAACTCCGATATTTAATCCCATGATAAAATCGTGGCTCTAGTGTTAGCTGCTCTTATAAGTTGTTAAAATACAAATTGAATAGGGTCATCACTGAAAGCTTCACAGGCTAAAAATAATGTATCCCTTAGCAAGTGTAGCCATACTGCCCATATACAGAGCTTTTAATCATACAAGACACTCTTGTGTTTTTGCCTTCAAAGTGATCCGAGTGCTGTTAATATCAGATGTGGAACACACACACATGGTATTCACTGAGAAGTACAAATTTTCACTTAATAGTTAACAAAGCATCAGGTGCACCTATGGTTTCAAGTATAAGGTTACATGCCCAATTACTTTAGACCCGATTGTGTAACAATGATTCCAAGGCAAGATAATTAGAAACAATTGTGCCTAAATCTTTTACTTCAAGTCTGTGAAAGTATATACAATTGAGGTTAAAGCTGGAACAACTGTAACAGGTTTAATACAGACTATAGCATATTTATCAGTGTTAAGTCCCAGCCTGTTGCATAGAGTAACAATATCAGCTCAGGCCTCAACTCAAATCATTTCCTGTGTTAAAATAAGTAATCATTCCCAACTTACAATTATCAGCATACATACCTGAGATAGATACTACTACTGGAAGGCAAGAAAATATGAAATTAATTAAAGTTGTGCTCATAATCTTGCCCTGGACATCACTAACAATAACGAGGAAAAACAGCTGCCATTAACCAAACTGTGAATGCTCTGCTCTTAACTTCCATCTCCATCTCACTGGTCGGGACTATTACAACAGAAATATTTTCAAAATGAAGTTTAATGCTATGAGAATGACAATAGTCATTTAATTAGTGCAAATAATTTGATGAAACTGTCATCAGGCTTTTTGGAAAAAGTTATCAAGGAGGCTTTGTTTCTTCTTCTTGAATAAGCACTATCCACACCGCTGATGAAATGACTGTCAAAATTATTAATGTAGAGAACCATTCACCAAGCTGTAAAGCAACTAGAAGAGATCATGAGCCTGCCTACAGACAAAAGAAAATCACAAGACCAACTGTAACACTGGTACCTACCACATAGCCTTGAATACTCCTCAGGTCTTGAATAGGTCAACAAGGCTGCCATTGCCTCCTTCCAATTGCTTAAACTGCAAGACTCTGCAATGTCCTGCCAGCGCTGATTAACGACAGCATACATCAGCTGAAAGAGACCAATATAAAGGTTAAATGAGCAGCCATGAAAGAAAAAGATGCTCTCTTGCTGAACAGATAAGAATCTTTGCCAAACAATGCAAAATTGAAACATGTGGTAAAGCAACAGAACTTCTTTTGTGTACCATAAATAATTACCTCCAATCCCAGCATGAAGCAATAAGTAAAATACGCCACTCTATCTTTAGAGGTACAGATAATACCATTTTTACAAGGGCCATCAATTATTTTTAAAAAAAGGCAAAATGCAGCTATCCCAATATTCTTATCAGCTGTAATATTTACTTTATGACACAAAATTTAAAAGGCTTTAATCTGCAATCTACAAGTTTTCACACAGGATGATACTTCATGTATAGCACAAAACACTGTACTCATTTACTATCGATGTGCTTTGCCATAGAGGACGGTTACTGCATAAGAACATTTTTGCACATACATACTTTCACATGCGAAAATGGCTGTGTGATTAGTTTATCAAAAGTTTAGAGGAAAGCATCCCATGATCCTGCTGCTCAAACCAAACACTGCAACCAAAACCTTTCTTTACCAAAATCACAAAGGTTACATTGAAAGCACCTACCATTACTAATCAAATCTCCAGGGATAAAAACCAATACTGTTCTCTAGAGGTCACCAGTGAGCACTGTGGCTAAAAAAGTCATGCTCTCAAAAAATTATCAGTGACGTCAAAGTACTGGCATCCATAAAAGGAAGCAATATTTTTCTTCTTGTTAGTTCTTCCATAAAACTAAAATACGATGAAACTGAAATGTAGGAATGAAATGGAAACGGCAACAATCCAGACGTCAGACAAACACAAACTGCTAAATGAGCATCTCAAGAAGCTCTGTTTGGTGTCTTCAAACTAAACTATTACTCTAATCTTACTGAGTCCAAAGGTAATCAGAAGGGTAAGGAAATGTCACACTGCTAGCCCAGGAGCATTGCAAATCCACAGGACAAAGGAAAACAATGGAGGACTGATAAACATTTTCTAGTGTTTTGCTTGCAGAATCCACCCATAACTGATCTCTTCCTAGGATCATGACCTTACTGTATTGGAGGCATCTGCATCCAGCAGCGAGCCCTAGGGAAGATTGTTGTTGTCTGACAGTAATAGATCCTACAACAAATGGTGATGCAGAATGTCCCTCAAGTTACAAAATTTGAGAACCTTACCTGGTAAAGGGATAGTGGAGTACAGTTAGGCCTAGGAGGGTGTTTGATGTCAGGCACCTCCTGACTGCATTGCTCACTTATCTCAGCTGGGCTCAGCTCCAAAAATGCTGTGTGGAGCTGTCATATGTGCTCACTGCTCATAAGACAAAGGCTGGTGGTCAAATGTGATGACATTCAAGTGGCAAGCACAAGAATGGCAGATTAAGACAGAATAAATTTTACTCTCCTGCATTTGTTCATGTTTACATGTATCCTTAATATACTACAAATATTGATATTCATCTTGTAAACACAACCAACTTCATGCTACCTGTGTTGCAACTGTACGACTAAGTTGCTGTAATCTTCTTTTTTTTATCCTATAGGTTGGGTGCTGGGCTGGCAACTCAACACCATAAAACTCCACTGCCAATCATGAGCAGACAGGTGATCTGCTGTGGTGACCCCTAACCAGGAAAAGACGAAAAAAGAAGAAGAAGAAGAAATCTCTTCTGTTGTATAATGTGTAGTTTTCCTCCCTAGGCCTCCAATGAAAATAGGCTGTGCCTAGCTGGACTATCCCAGTAAACAAATGGAATGAATGAATAAATTAATAAAGTAAAATTAAGTAGAAAGTGGCACTCGGCTCAAACAATGTCACCTCACTGCTGGGGAAGGAGCTGCAGTCTGTGAGGGAGGGTGAAAACATCAGTTCTATTTAGTTGGTCTTGCCTCTACAAATAGAATTGGTTTGGGATGAGACATTCCTAGTAGGGGTGATCTTTCCAGCTATGGAGTCAACTGTCAGAATAGCTCCTAAATAAAGTGTCAAGATCCTTATAAATCTCTGTCTATGTGCCATTCTATCAGAGTACTTGCCAGTAAACGAGAAGGTTAATATCAATGAAAATGTGGGTGCAGAAATGATAATTCTGTTGTTTTTGAATATATGCCTAACAGTTGTTTGATGTGCTCAATATGGTACCACCTATTCAGTGCAAGTCAGATCTACTATTCAGTGAATGTTGATTCCCTGAATGTAGTCTCCCTGATCTAAACTCTCCAAATACACCACTGACGGAATATTTGTACATTATTTGGCTGCACTATGACTTCACAGCTCTGTGAACTTTTTTTCACCCTTTGTGGTTGAGTCGTTTCTCCCTGTAGTTATGAAACTATGGAGATAAGAGGAGTGTAGAAGTGAAGCCCCATACATGGGTGGCTGCAAGGAACTTTCGCCCTGCAGAATACTGGTATCTGTATGTTACTTGCAATTTCGGTGGATGTATTATTCAATAAGTTTCACTCATCAAGTATGTTGTCATTGGGTTATGTGTTAACTTCTTGTACTGGACCCTAATTTTGTAGTTCTGCTTAGAGATTTCAAAGCTTATATGAGCAACTATGGACTGATGAATTGTTTCTGGATTTCTGTACTAACAGTGGACTGTCCACAGCATATACTATGTAGGACCACAGGGAAGCTCATAAGTGTTCTTGATACCAGACCACTGTAGACCAAAGAAGAATCATAGATTTTTGTAATTTGCCATCAGGCTCTCTATCAGAAGTTAAGATGTAGATTTGAGCATTCAAAGAATTAAATTGTGAATAAACATTTCCCACACACCTTCATAATCTTCTGCAGTGAATATTCCTGTGGAACTGTACACTTAGGGGTATGTGAGTGTGTGTGTGTCTGTGTGTGATGGTCCACATCTGCATGTGCAGTTACATGACTTCAAGAATCACAACTGCTCTTCAGGGATGTGATGAGTCAGTTGAGGTGGTCTGGGTACCTTAAAAGGATTTTCCCTGGGTGTCTTCCATGGGATGTGCATCAAGTATTTTCTACTGGGAAGAGAACAGAGGCAGACTTTGGACACACTGAAAGGATTATTTGTCATTTTGTATGGAGATTCTACAGGATAAGCTGGATGTTGCTGGGATAAAGCAATATGATGTACAATGTCCAACTTGCTACCACTGCAACTCTAAACAGAACAATTAGCACTGAAAATGGATGAATGGATTCTGCCCACATTACAGTCTGTTCCATTATGGGGGAATTCATTTACCTAGCTGTTGGATGGTTGCTGGTGCGTGCAAAATGGACTTAGCATCAAAGTAATTAAAAAAAAGCTGTTGAAGAAGACAAAGCTGTGGTAAAATGTGCTCAAACGCATTAATGAGCTGAAATGTATTAATTGTCTAATGATGTTTTTAATTGTCATTGTTGGAATGTTATTTACACTGCTGGTTCAGGACAATTCTTTTTAATCATTTGAAGGAAAGATGTGGTTAAGTATTTCTGCTTATATACTTATTTATTTAACAGCGGAGATATACTTTTTGGTTTGTTCATATTATGACTACTCAATTTAAATTTTCAAGACTGTTGAAATTTGCCATGAAAAGAAAACCAAAAGGAAATGGAAAGAATAGCCACTTGAAAATAATCTGTTCTGAGACTAGAAAACCTAACTTGTTACCTTCAAAAGAAATAAGCTGATCAGATTTTTCTGACAGATTTTGACTTTTCTAACTAGAATATCACCTGCCTGTCAACACCTAACAAATACAGACTTCTTTCTCCTTTAATTTGTAGACTGAGAAAGAAGGCAGTCAGTTTGATTTAGAGACAAAGTACAGTTGTGTACACCAACCATAAATGTAGATGTTCGAGTGTCTTCACTGTTGCAGTCATGACTGTAGGGTTCTCCCCAGCCGGCAGGCAGTCCTCGGTCGGCCAGAATCCCAAAGTCTGGGTCCGGCATCGGCTGCTCAGCCATGCTCCCTGACGTCAGAGCGCCAGGAGTACAAAGCTGGCAGCCGATGCCATGTTCTCCAGTCTTTCTTGCCCCAGATGTCAGGTGTTCCAAAATGAGTAAAATCCCATACCCTTTGCAAATACACCTCAGAAGAAGGGTGAAGAAGGGAACCACACAAAAGAAAAAATAAGAGGGGACAGGAGGGAGGGTAACCCAGACTGCAACAGTGAAGACACTCTAACATCTACATTTATGGTAGGTGTACACAACTGTACTATGTTCATCGTGTTTCACTGTTTCAGTCATGACTGTAGGGTTGAATCCCAAAGCAGAAGAAAAGGGAGGTGGTCATAAAGTAGAGGGGGCGGCTAAAAGGCCCTGCAAGACTGCAGAAGCAAAGCCTGCCCTAGACTTAGAGTAGAGAGGTAGATTGTAGTGCTTAGAAAAAGTATGCACTGAACTCCAAGTTGCAGCTTCCAAAATGTCTTTGGTAGGAACTCCCCTGAGGAAGGCAGCTGAAGTGGCAGCAGCTCTGGTAGAGTGAGTCCTTATACTCCCTGGGATTTGCTTTCCATGGTGTGAATAACAAAATCTGATTCCATGAGCAATCTATTTAGAAATGGCCTGTTTTGAAATGGCTTTACCTTGGGAACTTGAAGCATAAGAAACAAGCAATTGCTCTGATTTCCTGATGTCCTTGGTTCTGTCCAGGTAAAAATGTAGTTGTCTGTGTACATCCAAGGAATGCAAGATCCTTTCCCCCCTATTTTGAGGACTGGGGAAAAAAGTTGGCAGGTGAATAGTTTGATTTAAAGCCACTTTGGAAACCACCTTAGGCATGAAAGTAGGATTAGTCCTTAAAGACACCCTGTCTTGATGAAAAATAATATAAGGTTCCACAGCCATGAGTGCTTGCAACTCCGAAACTCTCCTGGCAGAGGTCAGAGCTAACAGGATGGCTGTCTTCCAAGATAAAAACTTGATGTCAGATGTGGCAGCAGGCTCAAAAGGAGGTAAGGTGAGTTTTTCCAAAACATAGTTGAGATCCCAGGCAGGAATGGGTGGAGATCTAGGAGGCCTTAAGTTCTTAGCTCCTCTGAGAAACTGTCTCATGAGCTGGTGGGAAAAGATTGGAGGGTCTGTATTATAATGAGCAGAAATAGCAGAGGCATGTATCTTTATGGAAGAAAAAGTGAGACCCTTATGTAAGAGGTCTGTCAGATAAAGTAAAATCAGAGGAATGTTAGGAATAAGAGGATCCGAATCCTGAGCCTGCATCCAGGTGCAAAATCTTTTCCATTTTCCTGCATAAGATTTTCTAGTGCTAGGACGTCTGGCTTCTAAAATGACATCCATAACCTGCTTGGGTAGGAGAGAATGAATCATAGACCCTGGATTAACCAGGCAGCCAGGCTGAGAGTTTTGACATGGGAGTGCAGAACTTGACCCTGATGTTGGGACAGAAGGTTCGGAGTCTGAGGTAAAACCCAAGGGGGCTCCAGAGAAAGGTTTTTCAGAGTTGGGTACCAAAACTGTCGAGGCCAATTTGGGGCCAGTAAAATTATTATCTTGGGCTTGTCCTGTTTGATCTTTAATAACACCCGTGGAAGAAGAGGTAGAGGCGGGAAGGCATACCCTGAGAGGTTTCTCCAGCTGAATGATAGTGCATCCACTTTCCAAGCTAGTTTGTGGAATGTCCTTGTGCAAAAAATCTGTAGTTGATGATTGAGGTGGGATGCAAAGAGGTCTATGTGAGGACATCCCCAGACTGCTGTAATCATCTTGAATATTTCGGTGTCCAGCATCCATTCATGTGGATCTGACAGGTTCCTGCTCAGACTGTCTGCCAGGATTGTTTTGCTTCCCTGGTAGAAACTGAGCTTGAAGGTCCAGTTTGTAAGCTAGAGCTGTGTTCCATAGATTCATGGCTAGTCTGCAAAGGGGATAGGAATGTGATCCCCCTTGCTTGTTTATGTACCACATAACTGTGGTGTTGTCTGTCCGTATCAGTAGTTGTCCTGGTTGTAGAAGATTCCTGAAGGCCAATAGAGCGTTCTGAATGGCTAACATTTCCTTTAAATTGATATGCAGGTGCTTCTGATCCTTTGTCCAAAAGCCCTGCAAATGGGCTCCCCATGCATAATCCGAGGCGTCCGTGGTTAGTATCTGGACTGGCTGGAGGCAGACTGAAGGCCTTCCCTTTGTTTTGAGAACATGCCTTGGACCACCAAAGGAATTACTTTTGAAGACAAGGCAGGACGGTGATCTGTATTTCTAAACTGTGGCAATGCTGAGACCATACACTTTTTAGGTACCACTGTATTTTCCTCATATGTAGTCTTGCATATGGTACGAGAAGGATGCTGGAGGCCATGTAACCCAAAGCCTGCAGGAATTTCCTTGCAGATAGCTGAGTTAAAGATGCCAAGGTTTTGAAAGTTGAAGCCAGCTGTAATTGTTTTTCATATGTCAGAAATGCCATCTGGGTTGTTGTGTTTAGAAGAGCACCCAGAAAAGTTATCTGTTGTGAGGGTGTCAAATTTGACTTTTTTATGTTTACAGTGAATCCCAGGAACTTGAGAAGTTTTTGAACAAATTCTAGATGCTGGAGTAAGACATCCTTGCTGTCTGCCTGAATAAGACAGTCGTCCAGATAAGGGTAAATTTGAATTCACTTGAGTCTGCAATAAGCTACTACTGGAGCCAGGCATTTGGTGAAGACCCTGGGCACAGTAGACAATCCAAAGGGCAGCGCAGAGAATTGATAGTGCCTCGATCCGGCCTTGAACCGGAGGTATTTTTTGCACTCCTGCCTGATGGGAATGTGTAAATAAGCCTCCCTTAAATCCAAAGTTACCATCCATGCATTTTTGGACAGCACTGGAAGTAGCTGCTGTAGAGTGAGCATCTTGAATTTTGGTATCTAGAGAAAAGTGTTCAAGATTGACAGATCCAGAATGGGTCTCCATGAATTTTGCTTTCTGGGGACTAGAAAGAGCCTTGAGTAAATACCTTGTCCCATTTCTGAAAGTGGAACCAGTTCTATGGCTTTCATAGCCAAGAAGGCTTCCACCTGGTTTAAGACCTCTAACCATTGATGTTTTGGTAGATCCGGCCATCCGCTTGGTCTTGGTAGGGTATGAAAATGGAATTTGTAACCTCTTGAAACCACATCCAGAACCCACTTGTCTTGGGTTATATGAGTCCAATTTAGGTGAAAAAGAGAAAGTTTTCCTCCGAGAGGGGCTTCCAGGCAAGAAGTTCCTGCAGCCCAACAGAGGGAGTCATTGAGCCTGTTTTCTATGAGCTTGCGACCTGTCCTCTCCTCCCCTAGGGGTGGAAGCAGTCCACTGTCTTGGTCTATAAGAGGCTTGCATTTGGGGCCTTCCTCTGGAGCGTCTTGTATCTACCCCTCTGCGGCCTGTCTGAATTGGGAAAGGACCAATTTTTAGTAGGCCAATTCCTACTAAATCTGGGTGGCTGTACTTGTAAGAAATCCTTAACCATTTGCATGGATTTTGCCTTGTCCTCCATCTTCTTTATCACCTCTTCAGCCTTAGATCCAAACAAAACATTATGTTGAACAGGAGCATCCAATAACTTAGCTTTTACTTGATCTGGCAAGTTTTGTTCCTTTAACCAAGCATGCCTTCTAATGACTGTGCCAGAGGCAGCAGCCCTACAAGAAGCCTCCAAGGCATCAAAACCACAGTGTAAACCATGCTTCCCTACTTGTTCAGTGGCATGCATTAAGTCATGTAATTCCTTATCATCTGCACAAGCGGAAATGGAAGTTAGCTTTTGTTTCATAACAGACAGAAGAAATTGCTGGTATTTCAGCATGTGAAATTGACAGTTTAAAGCCCTAATAGATAAAGTTGCAGAAGTGTACACTTTTTTGCCCCATCTTTCTAAAGATCTGGAATCCTTCTCAGTGGGAATGGGGTTTTTAGCAGTAGCAGCCTTAACCCCCTTAGGGCCCTGAGAAATGGTTTCAGGATCAGCAGTAGGATTCTTGTATAAAAACTGGTGGGAATCAGGAACCCTATAATATCTGTCTGGCTTAGGAGCTGAAGGAAAAGAGTCAAAAGTTAAGTTAGCCTACGAAAAAGCATCATCCACAATATCCAAAATAGGAGGGATAGCCAGGGGTCTATGTTGGGGAAGAAGAAGAAAATCCCTAAGTCTTTTCTTAGATTCTGAGTACTCCTGTCCTTCCCAGTGAAAATGTTCCCTCATTTCATGTAAAGTTTCCCCAAAAGAAAAATCCTCAGGGGGAGAAGCTGAAGGAATGGATTCCTCAGCATCAGAATCCTCATAAGGAGGGAAAGAATAATCCTGGTCAGAAGAAGAAACTGAAGAAACAGAAGCCTGATCAGAGGAGTCATAATACAATTCCTGCCTTGGCCTTTTATCTGGAGGGGGATGTGAACCCCTAATCATAGTAAGTAAATCCTCCGCCATCTTAAGTAACTGTTTCTGAGACTTGGGACCCGGATCAGAAGAGGCCTGGGCTGTAGTCTTTGACTTGGAAGGAGTCTTTGCCTTTGTCTTTGGCTTTGCCTTTATCAGAAGCTGAGTAGGCCTGAAAACCCCTTCGGAAGCCGGTACCTGCACAGCGGCTCCGGACCCATCCGAAGGAGCATTGTCCGAAGGTCCTGCAACTGAAATATTCAAAGGCTTAGTTGGCTCCTCGTGGGAGTCCGTTTCGGCCATCGGTTCCGAAATGGCCGACAACAGGGGCTGCAAAAGCGCCTCACTGACGACGGCCGAACCTGAAGCTGGCTCTGCTTGTACAATATCATCTGATTTGGACCTCGGAGGCCTGTCTTTATCCTTGCGTCGTTTGTGAACTCCGGTAGCCGGAAGCGTGTCCGACGACATTTTGTAATTAAAACGTCTACCGAAGTAATGAAATGCAAAATCGTACCTACGTTTAATAGTACGTTGATTAAATCTAGCACAAAACAGACAACTAGCTACGTCGTGGTTAGGGCCTAAGCAAGGAATACAATAAGAATGAAAATCATTATGAGTTATTTGCTTCCCACATGAAATACAATTATTAACTTTTTCTGACATCGGACTGGAGCAAGAAAAATGTTTCCCCAACAGGGTACTTAGCTTTGAGTAGGAGAAGTCGTCTTCGGACTGAAGTACGTTTAGAAAAAATTGCCAGGAGTCAGCCGACCGGCACTTGTGAACTGCTATCACCGCACGGCAAGAAAGACTGGAGAACATGGCGTCGGCTGCCAGCTTTGTACTCCTGGCGCTCTGATGTCAGGGAGCATGGCTGAGCAGCCGACGCCGGACCCAGACTTTGGGATTCTGGCCGACCGAGGACTGCCTGCCGGCAGGGGAGAACCCTACAGTAATGACTGCAACAGTGAAACATGATGAACATCTTAGTAGCAATTTTTCACATAAATGAATGGTTAGCTCTGAGACTAACCCCATCTTTATGAAAGAGTGAAACAGAGGAGAAAACATGAGCCTGCAACTCAGAAACCCACTGGCAGAGGTTAATGCCCAGAGTCAGAACAGTCTTCAAATTCAAAAAAATTAAGGAAGCAGAAGAAACAGGTTCAAAGGATGACAAAGTTAAATCTTCAAGAACATAGTTCAGGTCCCAAAAAGGTGGAGGAAGAGACTATCTAGGAGTCCTGATGTGTAGGATGCCTTTAAGAAAATGTCTGACCTCATAAGGCGAAGAAAGAGGGGAATCCAAAGGTAGATTAGCCAAAATGGCTGATAAATACACTTTAATTGATGTGTATGCTAGACCTGAGCAGCTCAAATAAATATTTCAGGACACTAACTTTTATTGTGGCACAATATAGATTCATAGCTGCAAACTACATAGAAAATGTTTTCAATTTGGAAAAATAATATCTTCTTGTAGTAGATTTTCTCGCCTCCTTAATTATCTGTGGCACACCCTCAGAGTAAAGGTGCCTGACAGTAATTAGAAGTTTATCATCATGGCATTCAATGCTTTTATTCTGTGATGAAACACAGTGACCTTTTGTTGAGTGATCAAGTCCATCCTGCATGGCAACTTGTGGTGACTGCCCTTGGCTAGGTAAAAAAGAAGGGAAAACCAATATTGTCTGGGCCAAAAAAGTGTCACCAACAATATCTTTGGATTATCTGTCTGCATCTTTAAAAGAACTGTTGGAATGAGTGGAAAGGGAAGGCATACCTGAATTTCCCTTTCCATGGAAAAGAGATGGCATCCATTCTTCAGGCAAGGGATTCTGTGCAAAAAAGTCTGATATAATAGTATAAACTGGCGGCAAAAATGATCCATCTGAGGTGGTTCCCTATTGAAGGGCAGTTCAATGGAAGGCCTCTCTGTTCAGTATCCATTTAAGACAGCTTTTCTTGGTTCTGCTCAAATAGTCTACCATTAAATTCTGTTCTAAGGGAATGTATGCATCTTGGAGAAATAGGCTGTACTGAATTGCAAGATCCTAAGCTATCACAGCTCATCTGCAAAGGGGACAGAATTTTGTTCTCCCTTGTTTTTGATACACCACAAGACTGTGGTATTGTCACAGCTTTGAAGCAGATATTTGGACTGTGGATGCCATGAACCACACATCTGAAGATTTATCAGGGATAGAAAGTAGGTTACCAAAAACTGAACTTTTTTCTGGAGAAAGAAATGCTATGATGTTGAAGCATCTAGAAGTCATCCTTGAAACACTAGAGACCAAGAAGATTCTAGGAAATATGTCTTGCTGTTCAGAATAAATCCTAGTAGAAGAAAAAGATGGGTTTTTAACTTCTAAGTCCTGAAGAGTTTTTTTTTTTAACCTAACATGGTCTGAATTAAGCAACTGTCTAAATATATAGGGATATGAATAACTTGGAGCCTGCAGAAAGTTATGACAGGAGCTAGGCATTTTGTAAAATCCCTTGGGGTAGAAGCTAAGCCAATGGGCAAAGAAGTACATTGAAAGTGATATTCCAATGCACATAACCAAGAATTCTTTTTGTTTTGTTTTAACCGGGATGTGTAATGTAGGCATCTTTTAGGTCCAAGGTTACAAGGAATGACTGAGGGTAGACAAGAGAAAAAATGTTTTGGAGGGTAAGCATCCTGGATTTTGGAACTTTTAGAAAGTATTTAGAAGAAATAATTCAGAATAGGTCCCCTTCTCTTTCTAAAAACTAGACCTAGAAAATATCTGGAGTAAAATCTTTTTCTATTTCAGATGGATGAACATGTTCCTGTTAACCCTGCTGAAACAGATCTGAGAAAACTGGAAGAATAAGACATTGTTGATCTACGGGTACTTGAGGAGTCCTTGAAGCTACTGGAAAGGAATTCCACTGGAGTGTGTATCAGTTGTTTATTATTTCCATAACACCATAATCTAAAGCTATCATTTCACAAAAAGGGAGGGAAAAGAGAAAGTTTCCTCCTAAAGTGGGAAGGGGTTGGCTGAGGTAGAGGTCAGGGGGAGGATGAAAATAGATAAAAGTTAGAGTTAATGTCAGGAAAGCTCCACTGAATCCTTTGAATTCAGGCTTTGGTTTGTTCTGCCACCTCTCTCTTTTTTTGAAATTTTCTAGTTAAAATGTATAAAATAAAAACACTTCAATGCATACACTCTTATCTTACCTACTGTGCAACTAATTACTCTAGTATATTAACAATATTATCACTGGGAACAAACTGGTTTCCTCAATCTACCCTAAATGGAGCATTTATAAGAACCCATGTCTGTTAGATAATTATATGTTCTTATTGTTAATGCACTAGTTGTACAACTTTTAACATGTATATGGTAACCTTAAATCCCTCGTCAAAGGGAAATGCCGCGAGGGGCTCAGCCTTTCCACTTAGGTTAAATATACAAAGGGAACAGTAGCAGAACCTGGCTTGCGTGTTTGTTAGAAATCATTCCATTCTAAAGGCATTTTATAAATTCTGACAGCTTTCTCAGGAGCAGCAAACTGTGCATTCACAGACTAGAAATTTTTTTTTTTAAATATTCTTGAGAGAGTGGTGGTACTATCCACTCTCTATCAAGGAGCCGTATCAGCTCTGTGCATACATCTTTTTTCAGGTGAAGAAAGGATGTCCACAAACCAAATCAAAAATTCACACATGTAATTCAAAGTATCCACAACAGATGTCTTCTAGAAGAAACCCTGAGGACCAAGAGAAAGAATTCTAGCTAACAGCATTCTCACATGAAGGATATTGAATGCGTCTGCTATAAAAAGTTCCTCACCACAAGTTGTCAGAGGAGGGTGTTCTTTCTTCTTTGAACCTTCACATCTACAACAGACTCTCTCTTATCCAGCCTATCTTTAACCGGCCATGAAATTTCTGCCATAGCCCTAGCAAAAGGCAACAGAGAAGAACATCACTTCTGCCTCATCTGGGCTAAATAATGACAGACATTTCAGTTTTAGACTTCATATTCATTAAAAAATGCATACCAACAAAAATCCTGTTATTCTAGCTGATTTATAACCTATAAATGCTATTTTGTATGCATTTTCTGATTAACCAGCCATTCGTTTATCCAGCCTAAAGTCCAGTCCCATTGAGACCGGATAAGAGGGAGTCTACTGCACCTTCAAAGATTTGCATCTCTATGTTCTATCCACAGACTAACACCAGTTTAATAAGGGTTCCCATCCAGGGATCTGCTTGTTTTACTGTGGTTTCTTGAACAATATTTAAAATGTTCTCTGGCAAAGGAATGGAGGACATAGGCTGAAAAAAAGAGAGGTCGTGAAGCAGTAGCCTCCTCCAGAACTGTAACTTCTAATCTAGGTAATGTCTCAGAGGATACCAGAGATGCTGAGGCATTATTTGTTGGCTACACACTAAGTTCAATAAGGAGGAGAATGCTGGTACTTTACAAAATGCCCTGTGTTTGAGTCACTTGAAAAATAAATATCCTCCTCAGAAACACTGAAGGATTTTAAACTCTCAACATCTCTGACAGGTTCGTCTGACAATTTGACTCTGCTAGGTTTAAAGTTATCTTTTATATCTGTTTTTTGCCTGTCTTTCTGCTTTCAGTTTATAAAAAGAAAAATGCAAAATTATAAAAAAATAGATGAAAGAAGATTAATATGTGGTTTAGAGACCAGCAATAGCCAGCCATAATCGCAAAGTCATATTTAAAGTTTGATAGAAGATATCTGAAGAAAAATAATAAAAAGTAAGCTAGCTCTGTTAGCACAGAAAAATAAAGCCCTAAGGCCTAACCAACGAGAGTTCAATTATCAACTTAGATGCTTAATGGAGATGGCATAGAAGGATGGACATACTGAAGTAGGATTCATACTGACAACTCTTTAGAGGAGGGCCATCAATGCACAATCTTATCCTGGAGAGGGGCTTTCAACTCACTAATCTTCTGCCTAGTGGTATCCATCAAAGCAACTGTACAGACGTGTGCATTAACAAGGGCATAGCACTGTGGGTCTGTGTGGTGATATGAATAGTTTATCCCCTCTCAAATTAGTGTCATTACAAAATATTCCCACAGCCAGGATGCAGACAAAGACATGAAAACCTCAGGGCTGCCTGTATATCCATTTTTTCTTCTGTCTCCTGCTTAGTAACCAACTACGAAATGTTCTGCTTTCATGCCCTTATTAAAACACCTAAACCACATGAGGTCATGCATTTGCTCCTTTTTCGGCTCATACCCCTATCCAATGAAAACCTCAGGGCTGCCTGTATATCCATTTTTTCTTCTGTCTCCTGCTTAGTAACCAACTACGAAATGTTCTGCTTTCATGCCCTTATTAAAACACCTAAACCACATGAGGTCATGCATTTGCTCCTTTTTCGGCTCATACCCCTATCCATTAATAACCTATCTCCACATACACAGACACACACAAATTCTACTACTACTCCTCAATTATTTTCCTACATTTATACCCACTTTACATATCATTTTCTTTCTGACCTTCCAACTTTATCAATCTCCTTCAAACACTGTCCACTACTCTCTTATAACCAGATTTGGGTCAGTAAGTAGCCTAGTATTCTAATTTCTACTGGTCTTGACTCAGCAGCTATACAATGCCTCTCCCCCTCTTCTATCTTTAACTACTAGCTACCTACAGACTACAGTTTCACACTCCTTACCTCAACTGTATTTACTCCTAACATCTCTGATGTAACCATCCTTGCCTATGTCTTATAACTCATATCTGATGTCTACTTGTCACATAAATTGCACATGAACTATTTGCATGCTAAATGTTTTATACTTGGAATTTAATCTAGTGTATTGCATCAACACAGAAGAAAATACCAGTTTTATCTTTGTATAGCGTCATTATACAACAATAAATGGTCTGTATAGAGATGTCTTATGAACTATGTAATGTGTTTTTGTAAAAAAAAAATTTTGCCATGATTATCTTAATTGTATCTGTTGGGAGCTTTCTCCCAAGGCCTTCAGTGAAAGTGGGCTTTGCCCAGTTGGACTTTTCTGGTAAAGAAGGACAAATGCTTACCCCACTCTCTTCTTTTGTAATACTCCCTGATTTAATTTTTAGTTTAAAAGAAGTACCATTAAGATGCAACTTTCTAAACTATCACTAACCACTTCTGTCCCTTCCAGCCATACCTAGAGCCTATCCATGTTTCCACCCATAATGATACCAAGCCATTTCCCCTTCCAGTGTCATAGGTTGCACTTTTCCTCCCAAATCTTCTCTTTCCTTGGTCTTATGCCTGTCAGCAGTTAACACTTCAGAGAATGCCATCGCATGCCCCCTTTCCTGGCATCTCTACATAACCTCCCTAGCCTTACCTGGTACCATCTCAGCTACCTCAGACAGGTTACTGGTGCCTATGCATACCACTCATGTTGCAATTAACTCCACCTTGCTGACCACCTGTGTTACTTCCTCCCACATCATAATTGAAGGCCCAAAATCATTTTCACAGTAATCTGTTCTGTCCTTCCGACCTCCTTGCCAAAATCTCCCTGCTGGTTGAATTTCCACTGCAGAAATGTATACCTTTCTTTTGTGAAAAACAGTTCTGATTTTATTTCTCAGGTGAAAAATGTTGGATCCTAAAAGTGGGCAAACTTAAGAAGTACTCCATTGTATACATGCTCAGCAATGAATGTAGTTTATGTGACTATTTGCTAAATATGTTTTTCATTTTATCTAAAAAAAACTGGAAGAAAGATACAGTGAATATTATGGGTCACAATTAGTCAATGAAAGGGAAAGAAGAATATAATGCCCTAGTAGAGGCATTCTGAATTTCAGACCATTTTTATTTTGGAAATAGCTGAAGTAAATAAAACAGGTGAAAAATGATGCACAGGTGTGTTGGATAAAAGGAAATTATCTTGGGAGTTTAACTTACCTGCAAATATTCCATCAGATTTAAATTAAATGATAATTATTAAACTAGTTTTAATGAGTATAAAATTAAAATGAAAATAAAGTATGGCAAGAGTTTTGTTTTTAAGTAACAATGGGCAGAACCAACTTCTCCTGATTGTCTAATTATGAATGTGGTGTGATTGGTCATTTTCAGTCTTATTAACCATTTGTGCCCAGTTGTTTTAATACTGGGCAAGTATTGTATTTCAAAGGACAAATATCACTAATTTCTAGAGTGTGTTTTTAATAGAAGACTGCATAGTTACAGGTACTGTTTTCATTAAGCTACTGTGATTTAGGCTTTACAATCTACCCTCCACATGATTTTACATATGCAGATTTAACTATTCATGTGGAATAATGTAAAGCTTGTAGATTGTTTTGTTCATGTCTTAGCCTTTTCATATGGAATAATGTCACTATGATGTAATTAAGTTTGTCACTTCATATACACACAAACATGCACACACATATTTTTTTATGGATCCCTGTCACGTTATCAAAGTGACAAAAGATCGAACGGCTAAACATCAAGCACAGGATAGTGAATAGCAGAACATTGAAGATCTAGAAATGAAGGGGAACTCTGTTACAGAGATTGTGGAAGAGCAAAGATTGGGCAATCTGCCCTTTCTCCCCTGCTGTACGATCTTGGAGTTGGCATATCTAATTAGCAGGGGGGGTTGGGGTCTTGCCCTACCCCTTGCAAAAAATTGGTCTTTTTTTGTATTTCGATGTCCTGCTGTTTGCTATTCTCAGTTTGATGTTTAGCTGCTCAGTCTTTTGTCCCTTTGATGAAGTGAGATAGATTCATATATATATATATATATATATATAGAGAGAGAGAGAGAGAGAGAGAGAGAAAGAGAGACATGCAGATGTGTACACACAGACTTGGAGTTGCACATCACCTTCGTGAGAGATTTCCCACCCAATGAGATGTAGAAAAATGATAAGTTATGTATTCAGCATAACTGTGTGTCTGTATTGTCCATTTTCATTCTTAATCAATGCATGTTTATTGTCTTGAAGCCACCCATTTGGAGACCAACTATAGCATATGAGCTACCTTTAATCCAAAGGCTTTGGCTGACCGAAGCAGCAATTTAATCCTAAAAGGTCTCCTTCCTCCTGCTTCATCATCATCATCATCTTGGGCTCAAATCCCTGGAAAACCTACAAAATCTGCTCCATCAGACCACAGAAAAGGCTCCCAGCTGATGTCCTCCAGGACTTCATCAGAACTGCTGACAAAAATTAAAAAATCCTGATTCAAATGCTCAGTCTTCAGAAATGTAACTTCAAAATGGGTGGCTCTGATGCAATAAACATGTTTTGAGGAAGAATGAAAAGGACATCAGATATGCCCTTTTTATGTGCATTATATACCCTAAACACAGAGTTAAAGATGCAGCACATACACTAGAATCACTACATTCAACTATTTCACCTAACAGTAATCTAACTACCTTATTATCCCAACAAAGTTATCTTCTTTGTCAGCCCAAACACACTAATTGCAATTATGCATTTTAGAAGTCTGATATCTGATGCTCTTTGGCTGTGCAACATGTTTCAAATTAAAAAAAAATGTGCAACATGATTCTTATGGCAAATGCCTAGTGATACCCAAAGAGTGTGGTGCTGGTTGGATTGGCAGTACATTTCTGCAATCTATTGCACTGGAGTAGTTTGTGTTTTACTTACCAGTTCACTCTGTGGCTTAAGCAAATAATTTTATTCTAAAATTTTTGATGCATTCCACACAACAGTATGATTATTTATTGTGAAATTATGAAAAGCAGCACTGTAAGTATTTCCTAAGAGAGAAGTTTTTGGCCATAACCTGGGCAAAGTATATAAATAGGATTTAAATGGATAAACAAGCAACAGTAACTCCACTGTTGCTCTTACAGTCTAGAACCAACAACCAAAATTATTAAGAACTGTAACTACATGTGTTAATCTTGATTTAAATATTTTGCTATAGGTTTACAGAATATGTTAATGAAACAACACAAGTCATTATTAAGTGTGAATATTTTGTCTAAATATTGCATACCATATGCTGCTCTAGTGGTGTAGAGAGATAAAGCCCTGACTACAGCACAAGCAATCTGAGTTCAGTTAGTGAGTCAGGCAGCTAAAGCAGCAGGGAGGGATGGGCATGCCTCTCCTGGGTAAGAGAGCACTTGATGATGTTCTCTAAAGGAAGGTGTGGTGTGGTCCAAGGAGGGGAGTTACCCTCAGGCGTAATCGATAAGCATGGGGGATGAAGAAAGGAAGTGGGTAGAATATATAAAAGAAAAAAACTCAGTTGAAAGCACCGATGGCCAAAGCACCAAAACTCCTTTAGGATCCACAACTGGCCACAGCAATAGTGGAGTCATCCAAGGGGGGTAGGAGGATGGTTGGTAGACCCAGCATGGCCATGGGGCACTGGGGGCCAGGCCAGTAAGATGAGGTCTGAAGGGACCAAAAAAAGAGTGCACACTATGGTCACTTTTCCTAACGGCAATCCATTTTCACCAACAGGAACAATTTCCACTATCTTATTGGCAGTTTGATTTCAGTGTATGCATGATGCTGTTTAGCGTAAAGCAGACAAAACACCAACTGCAAATTTGATGTTACAATCAGAATGGTATAAAACCTCAGTGAGTCACTCCAACAGCAGAAAGGGATAGAAACGGCAGTTCTGTTTGGAGGTATAACAATATGCTGTTTCTAAGCTGGTCTAACTTTGCACACAATATCAATGACTACTTGTTAAGAAAATACAAGTACGTAAGCTAGAAAAAAAGTTCCCACCTGTAACAGCCAGTTATACTTTCCAGCTGCTGTACTAAAAAGTAAGCTACTTGCTATCCAGACCTTTGCAATACAACTCAGCTGATATCTGCTTCAAGCGCCTATTAATCACATCAGCCTAAGATTCAAAAGACTAAGAATTATACCTCTCAACTTCTTAGCTCAAAAATTCTGGATGTTAAAAATAATGGGGAGAGGGTCCAAAATAAGGGACAAATTTTAAATGTCGCTCTTAGAAACAACTTCTAGAATAAGAGGTTTTGCATTAGCATACATTTTCTGAAAGATATCAAGTCTGAAACTCAAATGTCTGCCACTATTCAATAACTTCAGCCTTCAATGATTTGCCAGAAAATCACACATTTTTATGAAGAAAAGACCAAAAAATATGAGGCAGAAATCAGGACATTTTGCAAAATGCTGGACATTTGAAAGGTATGCTCAGAAGTACAGTAGTACCCTGGGCATGACAGAGTAATGAACGCCTGCACACATTTCATTCTCTGCTCTAAATACTGGTCAATATCAAAATTATGGTTATGTGATACTGATGAATACATGCACATGTTTAGCTCCATCAGTGTAAGAGGGAGGGGGGAGCAGATGAAATCATTCTGGGAGGCTCACTATGCAATATGATTATCACCACTACAGTTTAGGTTTACCGGTGATAACTTGCTGCACTGCCTTTCAAAGTATCGCTTCTGGGTCTTCTTCAGTAGTTCCTCCCCTCCAGCAACAGCCAAGATAATAGCCTCAGCAAAGCGACCATCATTCAGGCAAAGGTCCACTGCACACTGGAAGTCCCCAGTTAGCAAGGCTTGGCTGATCAAACCTTCCACATCTAGAAACAGAAAACAAATAAAGGCAAAAGGCTTCATCTTGTACATAACAAGCTGATAGTTTCCAATTATCAAAGTGGTACCAGTTGTTTGAAAGTAACAGCAATTATACACATAAATGAAAGTTAAAGCAACTGTACATATCAAAACACTGCTGACAGACTGTTCGTTTGTCACATTTTTTAATCTTATTTAAACTGATGATTTATTTCTTGCTAGAGGAGGACCATAGTTATTTTAACCAAAGGAGGGGAAAAGGTCAGGAAAGCTCAGTAAGACATCAAAGATAATGTACATTAGGTGGCTGGCTTCCCTACATGTACTGAGCCCATTTCTGAAAGCAATTTCTGTATACTTTAGAGCACTTTATTAAATGAATACAGTTTGCGCCTGTACTGAGGGGTTTAAAAGTTCTTTGAAGGAAGCAGAAAGCCAAGCATGCACTACAATACAAGGTTTACCTCTTGCTACATAACTTATTTTAGAATGAAAGGCAGGAGTGGGCAACTGTGTTCAAAAATGCAAAAATATGAATCAGACACACAAGAAGTGATGACAACCAGGACAGCAGAAAAGTGATTGGTAAATGCTCTAAGGAACATAAATCATTTTATTACATACTCCAGAGTTCATTTGCCTGGGACTACAATAACACATTTGAAGAGGATTTTTTTTCTCTAGTGCAGATGATTAATAACACCAGAAGTGATAAGTCTTTGTTTAAATGACCCCATCTCATGCAGATTGTTGTAGTTTGTCCAGCTGAGCACAACCCCAACTTGACATTTTAGAAAACTGTTGGACAGGATGTCAAGCTTTGTTGTCATTCTCCTGCAACAGTAGTTTGTTATAGTTATGGCATGAGGAAAAGGGCTGTAGCCTCTTTATCCTCCATATTTACATAGCAGCTGTGCAGTCTGCCAATGCTGTTTTGAACGGCAATCCAAGCTTTTTGATCAGGGCTTTGACAGTGTGCAACCATAGTGGTGCATTCTAATACTGACAGGCATTTTTCTTGCCGTCACCCCTGGGGGGGGGGGGGGGGGGCAGTGGTGCATATAACAGGATCACTGTCTCAGCCTCAATTCTTAAGCAGATTCAATTTTTCATTATCAGCCAACAGTGTAAAGGTGTTTATCCTCTATTTTGACAGCAGGTTCTTCTAGGATGTTAGGTGACTGTTGTAAATCTATTTTCTAGGACAGCATTTCAAGGTGATGGAGTGAGTTACGCCACCCAAACCGTTTGTGATTCTGGATGTTGTTCATAGAGAACATATGAGCTGAATAAACACTGCATTCCAGTCAAAGATGCGTGTTCTAAATCCTGCAGGCATCACACACACAAATACTCACAGATAACTGCACTTGGGGTGTTAATTTAGCATACTCGTATATTACTTAACTGCAAACACAAGCACTACCTGGGTTAAGGATGATGCACCTCACACCATGTTACAGAAGGCTGTACATTACTGAGGTACTTAATTTATTTTGCATACACATTGAGGAATATTTTATTATTAATTCAGAAATAAAACAAATTAAATTTAAAACAAGTTTGCTGCAATGTAATTCAGCAACAAATGTTAACAAATTCTTTTACTTCAGACATTTTCAAGACTGATATGTTACTCTTTTCTCATATGTTTACTGAACAGCTGCAGTCTTCCATTTTTGTTACCTTTCCAGACATTTCTTTAAATCTAATTCTTGCAATATGCATGTTTATGTGGTTTGATTAAAATAACACATCAAGAATGGTGGGCTAGACTTCAGGAATAGCAGAGAGATGTTTGAAAACAGTAGTTTTGAAATCTGAGCTTCACTTTTGTAGTGTATAGGGATGAAATACATTGAAAAAGAAGAAGAGCAACACAGGCTTACAGCACTGACTTGATACTTGGGGGGGGGGGGGGTTCTTCTCCTGTCTGGCATTTTTCTCTGATCTACAAGTCAATGCTCCATGTCACTGGTTAAAAAAAAGTCACTGTTGATTGAAAACCAGGAGGTGGTTATTCAACCACTGACCAACAGGAAGATACTCCATGAGGAGCTGAGATATGCAAACAACTGGCACAAGGGTACACACTGACTTCAAACATCAGGCCACAACATTCAGTATAGTCCATTCTGGTAAAATAAATAATTCCTCAGCAAATCACATGGCAAAACATCCCTTACGACTTACATAGCAATATAGGCATATGCGAACCTGGTCATGTCTGAATGGGAACATTTGAATGCGATTGGGAAATGGAATGAAAATATCATCATATATCGACGTCTTGTCGATGACTTGTTTATTGCATGGAAGGGTGACAAGAAAAGCCTTGAGGATGCTGTTTGTCATTTCAATAACAGCAGTACATTTTTGAAATTTTCCATGACATGTTCCCCACTAGAAATCAGTTATTTGGATGTACACATCAGGAAGGTTGAAGGAAGTATTAGTACCAGCATGCACAGAAAGAAATATTATAGACCATCTTACTTACATAGGGATAGTATGCATCCCAAACATATTTTTGGTAACATAGTCACTGGACAACACTTAGAACATCAAGGTTGACAGGTAAAGACCATAACTTGGATAGGGGTTTATATGAGCTTAAAGCTGAATTTATTTCTAGGGGCTATAAAGAAGAACAACTAGAAGCGGCCTGTCGCAAGGTTCGCAGTGAAAGGGAGGGGCAAGGTGGAGCCTATTTTTCAGAAAATATTTACATAAACAAAAAACATGTGGATCAAAGACATATGTGTCTACCCATAGTGCTACCATATGCTAAAGGGGTGAATGATATGAGAAATGTTATCAACAATTGGCATATTTTGGAGACGGACACTAGGTTCTCAGAATTTTTGGAAAGCAGTCCAAGATTTGTGAACAGCAATATGAAGAATTTAAAACAAAGATTGTGTCATCAGAGGGTAAAGGTTCCATCTATTTTGCAACCAGTGGTACAACAAAGTGTAATCATTGTAAGTTTTGTCAATTTATTGATGAATCCAGATATTTTCGGCACCCTGAAACATGTCACCTATGGAGCATTAGGGCTAGTGCCAGTTGCTCCACCAGGAATGTTGTTTGTTTGGCTCACTGTTGTAAGTGTTTTAAATTTTACGTAGGGAAAACTAACAGAAGTCTCAAAGAAAGGATTAGAGATCATACTTATTGCACTCGTAAAGGCTATGAATATAGTGCTTTGGCCAAACACACTTTACAGACAGATGAAAATCACACTTTTTTGTTTCAAGTCTTACAGGTTATACATGATGATATGCGTGGTGGTGATATAACAAACCGTACTGAGGTGGCTGAATTAGAGTGGATTTTAAGGTTGGGTGCCCATCTAGCTATGGGTCTCGATGATAATGTACCCCTTAAACCCATGCTGAAGGCACGGAGACTGAGGTACTAGGGGTCCACTAAATATATGTTTTTTAAATTTTTTAAATATATGTTCTATATATTGTATCAATAAGTGGTGTATAACTAAGTGGTGCAGCACTTTGATATACCCTAAGTATATATATCTTAATTATGGAATTACTGCAACTGTAGATGTTGCTTTATGAACATCACAGGCTGCTGCTAATATGTTTATTTGGAGGCAGTTTATTTTGATTTAATTTTTTATTACATCATATTTATTATAGTTAGTATTAATGTATTAATTTCACTATTTGAGTCATTTTTATAGGAATGATGTGTTTATTAAGAAATGTTTTTTATATAATACTAAATACTGTTTTAACATCATGACTGATATGCTAAGGGACATATCCCTTTAAGGTGCAAGCACACTGAAGGTCATGTGATGTACTGTGTAGAATTCAAAAGGGCTTTGTTTGAAACAATGCAACTATCTGATGAAGCGGTCATCTTAGAACCATGAAAGTGCTTACGTATTTTCTGTCAGAATAAATTGTATTTTTTAACTTTTGTGGATTTTCAAGTTCTTAATTCTCTCTACAAGACTTTTTTCTGCTGGCTGCTGGGATTTGGTTTTCACTATTATGATGTTTATTAACTGGATGATGCAGAAAAGGATGACTTGTTGTTGGAGAGAATGGGCCTGGTGGTGCAGAGTCAGGGTTTGATTCTGCTGCTGGAGAGAGGGTGTTTACTGCTGGAGTCAATATCTTGAAGTAGGCATAAAAGTAGGTTTGTACAGAGCTTCTCTTTTTCTCATCATAAATGTCCTTATAGCAGCTGAGGCCCTCAGTAACTGTACAGTAAACTTGACAAAAGACTTCAGCTAACTCTTTATTCAAAAACTTTTTTGATTTTGGAGTTTCTAGGTCCCTATTTTCTTCCTCAAATGCTATCGTCTGCTGCTCCAGTTCCATAAGGTCTTCATTGGTCAGTTCTTTGCCATGGGAGTCAAGTACCTCTATAACATCCATGTCAGTGATGTCTAACTGCAGCTGATTACCAATATCAACCACAGCTTGCATGGCTTCAGCAATGTGATCATCTGTAGAAGTCTGTAAAGCCGGCGCAAATTGTGGGCACAATTTGTTCCACACTCCTTTCATATCGGACTGCTTTACTTCATTCTAAGAATCGGCAAAATTTTTTATGGCATCATAGATGTTATAATTCTTCCAGAATTCACTTAAGGTCATTGTATTATCTTGAATAGCCCTGACTGCTTGTGAGAAGGTCCAGCGCAGATAATATGCCTCAAATGAGGCTATTACTCCCTGATCCATTGGCTGAAGTAGCAATGTGGTGTTGGGGGGAGGGGTTAAAAATACAACCTTTACATTCAAGTGTAAATCATCTAAACTGTTTTGATGCCCAGGTGCACTGTCATGTACAAGAAGAATTTTGAAAGGAATGTTTTGGCCAGGCAATACCTTTGAACAGCAGGAACAAAATGGTTCAAGAACCAATCTTCAAAGATGGCAATTGTAAGCCAAGCCTTTGCATTTGCCTTCCAAACAACAGGAAGAGATGCCTTAATAACATGCTGTAGTGCCTTCAGACTTAAGAAGCGATACACAAGCAAGAGCTTCAACTTAAAATCATCTGAAGCAATACCCCCAAACAATAACGTTAGCCTGACTTTTGCTGCCTTATGCCCTACTGCACTTTTTTCTTCTTTTGAAATGTAAGTCCTTTCAGTCATTTTCTTCCAAAATAAGCCAGTCTTGTCTACATTAAATATTTGGTCTGGCAAATAACCTCCCTCTTCAACAACTGTTTTCCAATATTTTAGGAAAATCTCTTGCAGCACTTACATCGGCGCTTGCCACTTCACCTTGAGTTTTAATGTTATGTAAATTAGCCCTCATTTTAAAGTGATGGAGCCATCCCCTACTCCCAAAGAAATCTTTGTCATACCCACCTGCACTTGCTGCTCAAGCAGTTTTTAATTCACTGAAAAACCTTTGAGCCTTTTCTTGCACTAATGAAAGGCTAATAAAATTCCTCTGATTTTGATCATTGAACCAAATTAGCAATAACCTTTATCTCAAGAATTAAACAAACCACTCCGTTGTTTTGTAATAATCATAGTTTTCATCAGGGTATGGGCCTTTAACATGATTCAGTATTCTTTCTTTGTCTTTTAAAATTGTTCCGATTGTTGACTGGCTGTAGCCTAATGCTTTTCCATAGGCAGATGGTGCATCACCTCTCTTGCATCTCTTTATGTCCACTTTACTTTCCAGGGTGATTGCTTTCCTTTTCTTTGATACATCACCAGCACATGCATCGGATTTAAGTTTTGGAGGCATGGGTCGCGACGTCACCAAGGCAGAAGTTCACAAAAGTGTCTGGCTGAAGTATGGCACAGTACTAAAGTGGAGCTCCTCAGGATACACATACAGTACTGGAGTCTGCAGCCAAACGCTTCTCAGGTCTGATTGGTTGGTATTGCCACTGTCTACACCTAATTAATATTTCAATTCAGGTGATTCAGAGCAGTATTTTACAGACCCCCCCCTTTTTTTTTTTACACAAATAATAGTACACAAAATGATAAAATGCAGTTAAGTACAGTATAGTACAGTAGAATGTTCTAAAAAATGTTAAACTTGCCTCTTTTTAAGCTTCAATTCACATTTCTGTACTGCAGGCATCATCCACGAATGTTCAAATGTTTTCCACTCTTTCCTGCACTTTCAGACCTCTGCCAGACCTCTGCCAGACTTCCTACTGTCACCTAAACCCCAGTGAGCTGCAACGGCATTTGCCCATTCTACAAAACAGTACAGTAACTGCTTCAAAACTGTACTGAAGAAAACAGCCAATCAGATCATCAAAACAGAGACTCCCTTAACAAATCAAATCACTTGTTCTCCATGAAGGAGGAAGTAACTGCTCTAACAAGACATGCAAGCAGCTTCACAAATGGAGAAGACAGAGAAAAAGGAAAGAACAGCTTATTTCTATGATTAACAGTAAGATTTGTCATTTTAAATTTTTATTTATTTTGCCGTTTTTCTGACACTGCAGCAGCCTGTTCATATCTATGGGATGTCAGCATGTCGGATGTTCATAACCAGGGGACTGGCTGTGTAACTCAGAGCTCACCATACTCCAATGATAATTATCAATTAATTAGGTAAAATTTAATGGTATGTACTGCTAGTAATGACAGAGCGTGTGCAAAAAGACAAATTCCTACAACAGCAGCTAGGACTGGCTCAAACAAAACAGACAAGCAAGCAGCATGTATGCACTGAAGTGACTGCACATGCACTATAAAGCAATACTATGGGAAAGTCCGTTAGCCATTTAAAGGGACTTGCAGAAATATCTAAATCTGTTTTTGACCATTAAAAAGAAACAGAAATGGTTGCAAATTACAACTAGGGAGGGATGGGAATGAACAGTAGATTGATGGCACCTTCAACTCAGGAGAAGGGTATAGGTAGAGATATGCCACGGGGCCCCATCTGGGGGAATGGTCAAGCTCCTGCAACTGAGACTCACAGGGAACAAACACACCAAGACCTACACAAGTTCCTTTAGCTACAGTCATATAATTACAGTGGACCCAGCACTGCATTCACTCCAGTGTACTTTTTGGCCAGGAAGGCAACGAGGGGGGGTCAGGAGTACATAAAAAAATCTCTGAACGCTTATTTGAAGATGATCATGACTTTCAGATATTACTTCCTTCTCCTGGTTTCCCAGGATGCAGGGATCAGAAGTAACAAATTAATGAAAGGAAGTGAGAGCTTATGTTGATGATCAGAGGAACTTTAAAAAATATATATATATATATATATATATATATATATATATATATATATATATATAATTTGTGTGTATGTTATATACACACACACACATATATATATATATATATATATATATACATACATATACACACACACATACACAAGGATTCACTTTAGAAGCTTGAAATACTGAAATATCGAAATTCAGTACTTCAAGCCCATTAAGTAGAATCCTGAAAACAACAAAGCCTCAGAAGCTCGTAATTCAAAACCTCGACAGAATGCAGAGGATTCAAAATTGGCACCAGATATCCATTTGGGCCATTTATGTGATGCTAATGTTACAGCAGAAGGGAACGATGGACAGACAAATGAATTAATGGCAAAGGACAATAATTTAAATGCTTTAAAACCATCTCAAGCCCCGTTTTAGACAAATTTCACTGGACTGGGTCTAGACCTAGAACTTTTAGGACATATGCAACAGTGACAACTTCTTCTCAAGGTTTCCATAAAGTAGAAGGAATATTTGGACAAGTGAATAAGAGTTCTATTTTATTATTTGCAAAATGTGTTGGTTATAAGCCTAAGAAGTTCCAGATGCATTACATGCCAGAACAAGGAAACTGAACAGGAGATGCAGATTAGCAACCAAGAAGCAATGTCTTCTGTCAGTGGAATATAAACTGCAAAAGAAAAGCAAGTCATTTTCCTACACGGACATCACCACAGGTCATCTAAGACTATGGCACCCAGGCCTCTCATTCCCTGAAACCCCCCCTTCAGTGACTGTGAGAATCATTGTGGAGGAGCAATTTGATATATATATATATGAAAGGATTTGAGCTCGTACAGTGGACTACAGGCTGCAGTGGAACAATCGAGGGCCAAGGGCTTACAACCAGGTGTCTTAAGGGGCATAACCCACAATGACATGGTAGCAAGTGATGATGCCGCTGCTGTGCTTGCTAGCGTGTTAGTGGAAAAGAATAGCGAGAAGCACAGTTTTAAGAAGTAGGAAGTACATTGGATAAAAGCTCCTGGGCAGATGTTAACAAGCTAAACTTTCAAAGGAGTATTGAATGACTTTCCACAGGTAGCGACGAACGTCGATCTGATTGAAGGTTGGAAGACACAGTTCCATCTTTGGCCTCAGTTCAAGGGCAGATTTATGAGGAGACAACGGAACCATCGGCAGCGACTAAGGTCGGCCATTGGATTTTTCTATTTTAATAGTCTCTGAAGTTTGGAATACAGTGACTTCTGCCATTTTTTGGTTAGTTTTTTTTTTTTTTTTGCAGTGGAATTTTTTTACAGCTTGGGTTGCTGATGGTATTATCTTACGGTAACTGAGTGGCGACTTCCAATTGTGTTCCTTCGGATTATTTACAGGTACTGTCAGACGGTAATAATTTTTGGTTTCTTCGGCAATCGAACTTTTCTATGTCTTACTATCGGCTGGTATGTTTTAGTACAACCCATAAATTGAAGCAAAAACAGTCATAAATCACCACTGGACATTTATTGTGTTGTTTTGGATTATTAACAGGTATTGTGGGATGCTATATCATTTTGTGTTTCTCATATTCAGAACTTATCTATGCCCTATTATTGGCTGATATTTATTAGTGTAATCAGCAATTTCACCATGATAGTTATTAACCAGCATTGGTCATTTTGGCTGATTGCATTTGCCTTGATTTGGTTATATCTTGGTAATATTTCATTGAGGCCTAGCGGTCTGGGTTTCATCTTTATTTCCAGGACATTCATTGGACACTTTTCACACCACAAGGATTTTTCCCATTATTGTTATAATATGGTCATGGCATCATTCTTTTTGGGACATGATTCATAACTTTATATTGTTCACCTTCTAATACTATTTCTGGTTGCCTTTCATGAGACATATACATACAGCTATTATGGTTTAGGGAATTTGCATTTTTATGAATGCTTTGCTACTAGGGAAAATTATTTTGCCTTATACAGCATTAGAATTGCCATCTGTTCTTATGAAGTTGGAAAGTTGCTACAGTAAAAGGTTTTGTGTTGCCATGAGTTTTCTGGAGGATATGAATTCTGAAACTCAAACGTCTTGTCATTCAGTTGACAAATACCTTGTTTAATTACTACTGCCCTTTACTGCTTGATGTTTTGTGTAAAGCATACCTTTGTTACCACAGCTAAACTCTCCTTTTTAATGTAACATATTTTTGTATATTGTAATGCCAAGACTTTATATTTTTCTTTTTACTGTACTGTTTTGTGACTTATCTCTGCATATATTTGTAACTAAGATTTGGACTTTATTTAGGCCAAGACTTAAACTCTGATGGAACTATTGTATGCTGTAATTGTCTTTGTATTTGCCATCTTTGCTTCTAAATACACTCCTTCTCTCATAATGTTACACTATTCTCTAATACTCATACTGCTGGCTACTTATGTAATCACCTTGTATGAAAACCAGATGCTTACTGATTATCAGTACCCAAATGGCCATACTATCACACCAGACGTAAAACAGCCCACGTTTAGTCATATTAATCAATATGGGTCCAACTCTAAGACTTGCTCACTCTTTCAGCCTGCAAACCCCAGGCACACAAGCTCTAGAGCCAAACAATATTACAAACTTTTAAACAAACTCCTGAAACTTATGCCAAACAATATTACAAACTTTTAAACAAACTCCTGAAACTTATCACTAAGTATAGCCCTAGTTTTATACTTGGTGGTGACATTCATCCCAACCCTGTCCCATCCACCTCTGATATATATACCCCCCTCTATCTGCCACCTAAGTCACAAAACTACAATTAGTAGACCTACCAACTCTCTCCTGGCCTGAAATCTCAATATTAGAAGCATCAATAACAAGGTACATGAACTGCATGCACTCCTGGCTGTCCACTCCCCTGAGATTCTCGGTCTATCTGAGACCTGGTTAAAACCTACCACAACTGATGATGAAGTGTTACCACCTGGGTACAACATTCACAGGCTAGACCGTGCTTCCAGGAAGGGGGTGGGGTAGCTATACTCTATAAATCTGCATTGACTGTGACCATAGATGTTAATTAACCACCTCAAATTAATAACTCAAAAATCCTGGCCACTAAATTGCAAATTAACAAAAGTAAATGCATCAATATTATCTGTATGTATATTCCCCCGGGTAATAATATAGCCACACTCGAAGATACCCTACACTGGACTTCATGTCATTACCTTCAAGAAACCCTATTACTTGGTGACTTTAACATAGACTGGGTCACCTGTTCCTCAGAATCCCCTTCCACCCACATCAACCTGCATGCATTTACTCAACTCATAACCACCCCAACCAGGTTAGGTAATCCCAAACATAAAGAAAGCATACTAGACTGGGTACTTGTAAATAATAACCCCCAACTATACACTGCTGGTACCTTCCCCGATGATCTGAGTGATCACCTTCTTACTTATATAGTTAAGCAAAAAGTCATTATTCCTCATCAATCCTTACTCAGGAAAGTCAGAAACAAAGTAAACTATGACCCTGTCAAATTCAAACAGGAACTTTACTCCCCTTAGAAGAGGCAGGTGCATATTTTAACAATAGATTTCTTGATATCCTTGACTTGCATGTACCTGCCCGTTCTAAGCGAACAAATCAAAAACTGCCCCATGGCTGTCTAAAGAATCTAGACTAAAAATTTCCAGCAGAAACAAAATCTGGGCTTTATGGCGCTCCACTAAAGACCCCTACAATCATGTTAAATACAGGAAAGCTAGGAATGAGACTAAAAAATCCATTCTACAAGACAAAAAAACAATACTACTGTAATTTACAGACAGCAAACCAGAACAATCCTCAGAAGATTTGGGCAAGTCTGATTAATCTACTCCATCTTGGAAAAATGTCTACCCCTATCCCCATCACTACCATTGATAAATCTCCTGAGGCTGTCTCAGACAGTTTTAACCATTCCTTTAGAGAGACAATTCAAGCCCTAGCTAGCCAACTACCTCCCAGCTCCCCTGGCCCTGACAGTACCACCCCTATAAACCTACTCTCTTTCAGCTTCCAACCAGTGTCCACATCAAATGTCCGTACCTTGCTCAAAAAATTAAAACCCACCACACTCTCAGCTGATCAACTCCCTGCTGAGTACCTTCAAAAATCAGCTGATGTCATAGCCTATATCCAGTATCTATACTAATTAACTGCACCATAACAGAGGCAAAAATTCCCACCATTTGGAAAACATCCTATGTAATCCCACTACTTAAAGGAGGTTCCTCCACTGAATTCTTCAATTACAGACTGATAGCTATACTTTCGCCACTAGCTAAGATTATGGAAAAATGTATACACAAACAACTCATGCACCACTTAAATTAGAATCACCTCAAGGCCGATACCCAACATGGCTTCCATCCATACCACAGCACAACCACAGCCCTACTAGCATTCACCAATACCATTAATAATAATCGTAACAATAATCAAATATCCTCATCCCTCTTCTTGGATCTTTCGAAAGTATTTGACATGGTGGATCACCAACTTTTGATTCACACCCTGCAATCTTTGTCTAAATACCAGTGCCATTCAATGGTTTAAATCTTACCTCAGTGGGAGGCAGCATGCTGCCCTCTGGCAGAACAAGCTCTCCAACCTATGACCTAACACGCTTGGAGCGCCACAAGGCTCCATATTAGGACCCCTACTGTTTTCCATCTTTATAAACAACCTATATACAGTCATCCCGAATGTATTCCACCCTGATTTGCTCAGCCACATCTCCCTCAGAATTAAGGTCTGTTACCCAAGCCACCTTTAATACTATAGAAACCTGGCTCTCCGAATGTCGATTTATTGCTAAATCCCAAAAAAACTAAAATGCTGTTATTCTCTTCAACACAAAGGTCCACACTGTTTACCTTCACCATAAATGCAAAAGATGGCACAATAATCACCCCCGATTCCTCTACAAAACTGTTAGGAGTAATAATTGATAATAACCTAAAATTTGACGTTCATGTAAACCAAATGATCAAAACCATCAATAAAAAACTAGGGTCACTGCATAGAATAAAAGCCTTCCTAACCCCTCTGGCTATGGTTGCATAGCACGCTCCCACCTGCTTTCAACACTTTTATATGCATCCCCCCTTCTCTCTAATCTAAATAAAATACTTAATAGACCCTCAATCTGTTACAACCACATTGCCAGGTTTGCCACTGGCCTACCTTTTAGAACACATCATTGCATCAACCTTAAACAGTTTGGGTGGCTAGAACTTCCCAGTCTAATCCAATATAGCCTTTTGATTATTGCTAATAAAATCCTCTATTATCCAGATAACACACCAGCTCTTAAAAATATGATCACCCTCACAACAATCCAAGACTGCTCCGATCCTCAGACTACAAATTAAGAAAATTAAAATTAACAATGTAGCTGGTGACTCTCTCTATGCAAACTCTGCAGGCAAAGCATGGAACCTCCTTCCAGCTAACATTACTTTGCTCTCTTCCCTATCCCAATTCAAAGCTAAACTCAAACAACATCTGGCACTAAACTGGCTTTGCCACTTTAACAAGCCTGGCTAACTCTCACCTTGAATATATATATTCTATTAATCAAATTACTGTTATTTTTTTCTCCTGACTGTTATCAGGGGTAACTGGAACTTGTAATATTGTCTATTTCATGCCTGCTTATGTCATTTGTAAATATCTCATCTGTAATATGTCTTCTTTGTTATTACTTATCTGTCTACCTTGGTAATATGCCTTCTTTGTTATTACTTATCTGTTTACCTTGGAGCTTTTCTCCCCGGGCCTCCACTGAAAATGGACATTAATCCAGTTGGACTATCCCGGTCAACAAATGTAAAATCAATAAATATATATATATATATATGGTTCCCCTTCAAACCATTGAACGTTTAAAACATCGAAGTTCAGATCATCGAGATCAGATCAAATTTTAAAACTTTGAAGGTTTGAAGGGGAAGAAAAAGGTAAGTGTAGGTGGGAGAATGTTTGTGTTTCTGCAGGGCACCAAGGTGCCCTGCATACTGTGTGCGTCTACGTGCCATCTATGTGATGGCACTACAGATAGGATACGGAAAATCTCCTGTTTAATGCTTCTGCATATAGCGCTAAACGGGATATTTCCCTTTACTCCACTATAGTGCGGTCTCAGAGTTGGAATATTAAAGTAGGGGGGTGGGGTGGGGAGAAGCCCCCCTGCATACAATTGTTAAAATTTATTTTTCTTTTTTTTTTTTTGGTTACACTTGTAACCTTCGATGTTTCAACATTCGATGTTCTGGTCTCGACAATCAGAAGTTCGATGTTTTGCAATTTCGATGGTTAGAAGTGGAACCATTTTATATATATATACATATATATATATATATATATATATATATATATATATATATACACACACACACACACACACACACACACACACACACACACACACGTGTGTGTATGTATATTATACATCTATCTATGCGCACACACACACACCTTATCCAAAAGTTTTGCATGGAGTATCACATCCCAGGTGCACAGAAAAATGTATTTCACATAAAAAAATAAACCAGCAATCTGGTGTGATTAAAAAAAGACAGATACTGACAGGTTGTATAAGTGAAACTGGTTTATCTCATTTTTCCAACTGCATAAGGGAATCATTTTTTTTTTAATCACACCAGTGTGCTGTGGTGGTGCTGCGGTAGTGTTGTTGCCTCACAGTACGACGTTGTACTGTTCGATTCTCAGCTTGAGCGTCTTCTGTGTGGAGACATGCGTGAATGGGCATACCTTCATTGAAGGTTGTGCATCAGGGCTGGCAACTCGGCACGTAAAAATCTTCTGCCAATCATTAGCGAACCGGAGTTCCGCTGTGGCGACCCCTAACTGGGAAAAAGCCGAAAGACACAACAACAACCAGTGTGCTGTTTTATGTGGATGTGTGTGTATGTATGTATGAGTGCGTATCTATCTATATAGTTACATAGATATAAATATATGTTGCTGAATTTTCTGTAAGTAAACTGTTTTGTTCTTTAGCCGAGACAGTACTGTTAAAAGTAGAAGCCACAGCATTTACAATCTGCCTTGGTAGGAGCTTGGCTGATTTGTAAAAGCTCTTAGATCTGTTTTTTTTTTTTCCAGATTGATTGTTAGCCTGGTATTTGTTTAAGTCTATACATCACTGATCTAAAACATATTCCTGGCCATTTTGTCTCGCATGTTGACATGATATACTTTGGATGACCAGCTGTAGTGTCTGATTTGTCTGGCTTCTTTTATCAGCTTGAATTTTTCCCCAAGTCTCCTGCTCTTTTGCTTCTGCTGTTTTAAAAGCTAGTGTATCTGGCTTTCACTCTTTATGGTAATCTGACTACCAAATATTTGATTGTTGCTGACAACTGTCTAAGCGGACTTTTCCCAACCACTGTTTTGCATAGATTCATCATAATTAAAACCACTCAACAAACAAGTATCGTTCATTAGCAAACCTTCTTTACTACAAATAGCAATTTTCACAAAGCTCTCATCTGCTTAGGATCCTTGCCACGCTCTGAAAGGGTCCTGAATAAATCAACTGCCATTCCTGGCAATTAAAAGATATATTTTATTGCTTTACATTTCATTTAACTTCTTTATCTTACAATTTTGTCACTTAAAATATTTTCTCAAGTACCTCCAATATCGTATTGTTTGCTGATTTCTGAGAAATGCACTTTTGAAAAGCTTTACTGGCAATGTTACTGTATAAGTTGCTACTTTGTATTTTTGTTGGTACTTAATTGTTGCATTCCTGCACTTTCCTCCCTGCTAAAGGGATTCTACAGTTTCCTTTAAGTGCCTGTACAAATGTGGTGTCTTTGAAAGGCTTCTGTCTGATTCCCACAGAGCTCAGTAACTATTGTTGCACTTGCCTGAGCCTCTCAAATGATTTCCTTGCATCACATACCATCCAGACTGCACTTAAAGATAATTTATTGTTGCATTTGTACATTTATCTGTATTTAAGGCTAAAATTACTGCATTTAGTAAATCTGTCTTGATATTGGTCTGACTGACTTAAAATCACCTTGTCTAGCTAGCTTGTTAAAGTTGTTTTGCAGTAGCATACACACTCGAGCAATCTTTTGTTTTTTTGCTTTTACATTAAGAGGACTGGGATATTTCATTTACTGGCAGTAGGTGATGGTCTGGTCTATCCGAGTTGGAAAACACAGACATTCCCCTATAAAAGTAACACTGGAACTGTAACCTGCAGTTTAGTGATGCACTGCACAAAGTCAAGCTCAGAGCAGCTAACTTGTGTGCCAAATAGCACTAATATCATATCCTAGCGCTATTCAACTCTAGTCCCTAACCCTACAGACCACTCTAGAAGACCTCTGTAAAACCCAGTCCTCAAACCTTAGTAGCCTACACCATATCTCTCAAATGTCCAGATTTTTGTCTCATACTTTTGGTCTGTTCCTCAAAAAATTTCTGGATTTTGGGCAATTCTCTAGGGATGAGCTGACATACATATGAGTTTCAGACTTTGCATCCGTCAGAAAATGCATTATAACTTAAATGCTATTATTCTAGCAACTTTCTAAATTTATAAGAGCAGTACTTAAAATTCGTCCCTATTTTTGGTTGGGCCTTTGTCCCACCATTATTTCAGGCTTTGTCCACATTTCTTGCACTAAAAGGTTGAGAAGTATGGTCCACACTAATACAGGTCTGGAAAACATTGCTGTGCAATCTCCAAATGTCTCAGAACAAGCTTGCTAGATAGGGGCATCCTCAAACAATGTTGCAAGTGTCTCATGTTCACTGACAACCTTTTAATTCTTAAGGAAATCAACACAATATGCAAGAGATGTACATAAACAATTTCCTTGGAGGCAAAAATCTCACATACAGACAGGGTTGTCAAGAACATACCATCTTATGCTGAGGCACTAAAAGCCCATCTCCCCAAAACCTCAAAGAACTTCTAAGCCTGAAAACAACAATGCCTATATCCTCAACAACTTCTGACGCACATGCCAAAAGTAACACCAAATACCACACAGAAGCCTACATGTACTGGACCTCCAAAAAACAAAGCCCAGACAAAGCAACCTACATCCTATTAAGTGACAGTTTGTCAAAATACAACGTCCTGCACAACACAGAGTTCACAACAGCCTATGCAGAATTATTCACAGAAACACTGTACAAACATGTAAATGGTTTTACAGTGTCTGCTGTGCCTACCAGAAGTAAGCACAAAGCACAGCACAAAAATAAACCACACTGGTAGAATCCAAGTCTTAACAGGGTATATAACAGAAAAAAAAATCATGGTCAACGTCCGAAACAGCAACTGTCACAATTACAACAGGTCATTAATAAAACTAAACAAGAAACTAAGAGGACTAATTAAATCCAACAAGGCCAATTATCAAGTCAAGATAGCTTCTCAAGCTAAAGATGACCACAAGACCTTCTACAGCTATGTCCAAAACCTTAAAGGTAACACACAAGAGTGTGCAGAACTAGTAGTAAATGGTACCACCTTCAATGAGCAGAGTGAATCAGTGAATCTGCTGGCCAACCAGTTTAGCTCAAACTTTACCCCCCACTCCCCGCTGCCACCCCTTATGAAATCTTTACCAGAATAACCCTTCCAACTATCTGCAGAGAGCAAGTTATAGCAGCGCTCACTAAGGCTAAAAAAATACACATCCGCAATATCCCAGGTTGCCTCCTAAATAACCTAAAACATGAATTAGGACCACTTGAGTCATTTTTCAACTAGACTCAAAACAGGCAACATACCAGGCAAATGGAGGATGGCAACAGCTATCCTGCTTCACAAGGGTAGACCATCAACTGACCCCTTAAAGTACAGACCCATTAGTCTGACTAGTCTAATATGCAAAACCATGCAATGAATTATCATGGAAATGACTGACACATTGGCAACTTACAGACACTGGTCACATCCCAGTCTGGTTTTGTCAAAGGAAGGTCATACCTACCTAACCTGGTAGACTTCTTTGAGAAGGTAACCAAGGCAATGGATGTGGGGAAAATGATGCATACACAGTCTGAGCTAAGGCATTCAACACAATACCCCACTCAGGTGTTGTGCACATACTCACAAAACTAGGCATAAATCTCTATACAACTTACTGGATTGAACGCTGGCTCACAGATAGGACCCAAGAATTCAGGATTGGTGATACCACCTCCATCAACAAGCAGGTCACCAGTGGAGTACCACAGGACTCCATGCTGAACAGACTATTTGACATTTACTTCTCAGAGTTCAAGGCTAATGTCAAAGGCCTCTGGCTCACCAAGTTTGAAGAAGACTGCAAACTGGGAAGTATCATAAATTCTCCTCTTATAGGTCCATGCGTGTTTACTAGGCTAACGAACACAAGGGCCTTTTTAAGCCTAGCCTTGGCACTAGCATCCTGCAACACGGTCTAACACAAATGACTGGTGCCAAAGCCATAGATTAAAACTTTATTTTATTTTTTATTGTACATTTAATAACCGGGAAAGTCCGACTGGACACAGGTCCATTTTCAGCGGAGGCCCGGGGAGAAAAGCTCCAATTTAAAACAATAGTACATAAGAGTTGAATGAGTGTACAAATACATATCATCAAATACATAAGCATACCATTAAGACATACAAATACACATATAAGAATATATTTCACATTTCTGCATACACATAAGAATCCATTTCAGCAAATTTCTTTTTTTTTTTTGTGAACTCCATAGGACAGGTTGTACGATAAGTAAGAATAAGTATTCAAGAGGTTAGCAGGACTAACAGGTGATCTTTAGCAGAATCCTTGCGACACTGCAATGTAATGGATTAGTCTTGGGAGTCAAATGGGCAAAGCCACTTGTCGGAATAGTGGGTTTTGAGAAGTTTTTTAAATTGCGAAGCAGAGCTTGTAGACATTATGTGATTTGGGAGTGAGTTCCAGATTTTGGCTATCGTGCAGGCAGAGAGATTTACCAGCTTCATTTCTATGTTTGATGAGATTTTGGTTGGTGGATCTTAAGGCTCAGGTGGTGGTGTAGGGCTGTGTTAGATCTTGTAGTGCTTGAGTTTTGTCTGGGAGGTAGTACAGTTTGTGAGCTATAGAGAGTTGATTAATAGGCAGTAGTTGGGGCATCGCAAGCCAGTTGAGTTGTTTGAGGGAAAGACAGTGATGGGATCTATTAGAGGCATCCGAAGCAAACTTGGCAATCTTGTTATAGCAAGATTTCATTTTTTTAAGTTCAGTATGGCGAAGATTAGTCAAGATTGGGGAGGCATAATGGAGGGTGGATAAGAGGTGAGTTCTTGCAAAAGTGACTTTGGTATAATTGGTCATGAATTGCTTGGTCCTGTACAGGGGACCAAGATTTTTTGTTTACTTTTTTGATTGTTTGGGCTATGTGTATATCACATTTAAAATTGTTATCGATTACTACACCTAGTAGTTTTGTGTGTGTTGTTAGGTTGATTGTGGTATTGTCCTTGGAGTTTATGGTGAAATCATTTTTCAGAGGAGGAGATCTACCAGGGCTGAAGAGAATTAGTTTTTTTTTTTTTGGGATTGAGTATAACTTTAATGTTAGTAAACCATGCTTCAGCAAGAGTAAAGTTATGTTGTGTTATTGTTTGAAGTTTGCTTAAGGTGGGGGGGTGCACTTATAATGGTGGTGTCGTCTGCATATTGCACTATGGACACAAACCAGGCCAAATGTTCACTCAGCAATTTAATGGAAAACAAGTGCGGCAAAGTCTTAAAATTCCACCAAACAGTTGTTGTAGTGGTACATAAAATCAGTAAAGTAAAACCATACATTGCATAAATATCCAATGTAGAAATTAAGGTAAGCACTTTCGTCTGATCTAGTCACAGACTTTTTCAAAACCATAGAAAAGCATTACATCATGGTATAAATAGTAGCTTAATTAAAATCAATTAACATTTTAAAGAAACAGTAATATGTTTTACGAAGGCAAAACTGAAAGACCCCTGAGAAAAAGGATTTATGAACACTCATATGCTATAGAAACCCATAATCACAACAATGCTTTGCCCAGACATGCACTGAAATGTGACAACTTTACAGGCTATGTTTGGCATTTTAGAAGTAGTCAGATACAATGAGAGGGGAAGAGATTGGTGTAATGAATTAGCAAGAAGGGAATTGATGTGGCAGTTGTCACTAAATGCCACCCAACCACCAGGTATCAGTGACCACTTATCTTTGGTGCCTGTACTGAAACAAAGGGCACTTAAGTTATAAAGGTATTTTATAAGGTTTGAAAAACAATTTAGCTAGAAAGTATAGAATATACATAAAACACACATTTCTTTACAAATATACTAGCAAGTGTAATTCTCACGTCCCAGTTTTAACCTGTTTCTTTAAAATGTTAATTGATTTTGATTAAGCTACTATTTATACCATGATGCAATACTTTTCTATGGTTTTGAAAAAGTCTGTGACTAGATCAGACGAAAGCGCTTACCTTAATTTCTGCATTGGATATTTATGCAACGGATGGTTTTACTTTACTGATTTTATGTACCACTACAACAACTGTTTGGTGGAATTTTAAGACTTTGCTGCACTTGTTTTCCATTAAATTGCTGAGTGAACTTTTGGCCTGGTTTGTGCTTCTGGGTACTTGAGTCAGTTACAGGAGTGTTTTTGTGTTACTAGTGGATTTTACACTCATGCATGCTCTTTTTTATTTGTGGTTGGTGCTGAGCATTTGTCTGAATCACCCAGTACACAGTGGAATTATCCTTAATGAACTGCAACTTTTGAAAAGTGTACTTTCACAATTATGGATTCCAACAACTCAACTACGCCTCAGATAGTCCACTTGGAAGCAGCTAACTCAGATATGGTGACTGTAGGTGAAGAAAACAACATCAGACATTTGTATAAACTTATGTCTTTGCAGTATCAGCAACTGCAAAAGACATTGGACAAACTGCAAGCCCCAGCAGCCTTAGCAGCTTCTCAAATGGCAACGAGGACGTCATCTTCTGTTCCCTTTGACCCGAATGGGGAAGGAACATTGGGCTCACAACAAGCAGTTGGATTATCTTCCTTGAACAGTATTCCATGTGGGCAGCAAGTTAACATCAACAACACACAGGAAAATTTGCTTTAAACGATGGACGAGCCCGTGTTATTTACGGAAGCAAGACAAACAAGGAATTTGGACATTCATCAATGGCTTAAGGACTTTGAAATTAATATGAGCAAGGTATGTAATTTACAAATAGACAATGCATACATTGCTGAGTGTATTAAACAGCAGAGAATACCAAAGGGGCTGCAAATGAGTAAATTCCCCAATGGTCTGACCATGGGACAGCAAGAGTTAGACGAACTTGTAGCCATGTTCGACAGACACGGTGTGGAATTACTTCATTTTATTATTAAAATAAATAAATAATAATAAAATTAATGGATTGTTAGAGGATATTAATAAACTTAACAGTGATATTTTAAATGATGCAAGTTTTATTAATTTTGAAAGTAAATATGACATTTTTAGTAAAATTGAGCAACAGGTTAAAGACAACATTAATAGAAAACAAAGGAAACTGAGAAGGGATGAGTTGGAATATAAATACAAAGAAGCTTACCAGCTTCCTAAAAGCTATTATGGTGACAATGTACTAAATAACCGCGGGGTTGACTACACAAATGGAACAGGTTCAGTAGGTTATGAAGTAAGGGGAGAGAATGATGAAGTACAGAATTAAGGTTTTAACAGGACCATGATGAGGTTTTCGACCAAGAATATCCACCCTTACATAGGTCTGAAAGAATTTTAAATCGTGACAGGAACAGACAGAATTTTTTAGGGAGACAACAGACCCCGACAGCGAGGGTCCAGAGAGGTCCCAGGAGGTTTTGGAACAACAAGAACCACAACAGATACAGAATAGTGGAATACCCCCCAGTGGTGTTATTCCCAGTTTCACTGGCAAACTTTTGAGCTTAAATTGTTTCAATATTTTTAATTACACAGAACAACCAGTTATGGCTATCCATTTTTCTTTATTTGAAAAAGGACTTAAATTTGTTCCTGCTAGGAAGCCGGACATAGCGGGGGTTATGACTGAACTGAATCTTTATACTAGAATGCTCAACCTGCATTTATTTTTTCAAGACAGAGGGGTACAAACTGGTTATTTACCCAGTAGGTTTAGGAAAAGAAGTTTGTTTTACCCTGTTTTAGCTCATTATGAGAAAGTTTGCACTAGGGAAATATTTTATGAATTCCATAGCCACAGGGAAAAGTTCCATAACCTAAGGATAAAGCGACACTCCTTAACCAGTTTAGAGGTACTGACACTATGCATGTCATGAAGCCGGACAAGGGGGAGGAGTCGTCCTGGCAGACAAAACTGATTACGTCAATGATATCACTAATATGGTGCAGGATACTGATAAGTACGAGGTAGCCTCCTTGAATGAGATTACCATTTCTCACAAAAGGGTACAGTTGTTTTTGGAGGACAGTTTGTTACAGGGGGTGATTAATGAAGAGTTGTTTAATTTCTTACAGAATAAACATCCTTACATCCCCACCGTCTTCGGCATATCTAAAGTACATAAAAATGTGTTACACGCCCCCTTACAGACTTATAGTGGCAGCACATAACACTTCCACCTATTCGCAAGGGGTGTTTGTTGACTGGCTTCTCAAGGACACATTGTCCAGAATAGACTACATACTATTCGACTCCTGGGACTTTTTGTCCCAGATACAAAATTAATTTTTTGAAGAAACTACGGAATTCTCAACTATTGATGTAGATGATTTGTTTGGATCCATTCCTCATGACACTGGACTTGAATTATTCCAAGAGACTTTGTTGGAATATAGTGACTTGAATGCCAACATGATTAATCTAGTTATGGAATTAATAGAATTAGTCCTTAACAATAACTATTTTGTTTTTGAGAAGGAATATTATAGGCAGTCAAAAGGGGTTGCTAAGGGGTCGACTTGTGCCCCGATGTAAGCAAACCTGGTTATGACAATGTGGGAAAAACATTTTATCTTTGGATCTGATTTTGCAAACAACTGCTTACTGTACTTGCGATACCTTGATGATGTTTTTATTTTGTGGGAGGGACAATTTGTAGTAGCTAACATTTTTGTTGACTACATCAATAATATATGATTACTTTAAATTTACACACTTATGATTCTACTACTATTAATTACTTACACGTTAACATTACTAGGGACACAAATACGAACACATTCATATCCAAGGTTTACCGCAAACCGACATACTTAAATAACTTTTTAAGTTACAAGAGTCATCACCCCTTTTACGTCAAGAAGAATCTTGTGAGAGGTCAAATTATTAGGGGGGGCTCGTATGTGTTGGTCAGTTAATTCAAATATTTACTGACAGAGATTACCCGGAGGACTGGGTTCATGAACTGGGTATGGACATTCTGAGTGGGTGGGGTACTAGATACACCCCTTTGTTGGGGGTGCCCCAGCCTCGAAAAAAGCAACCTTTCTCAGGGGTTAGTTCCACTCACTCACATTCCATGGTTACTATTACGGTTCCTTGGGTCACAAGATTAGGGACATTCTCAATAAAAACTGGGTTATTTTGGAGGGTAAAGAAGACCTGATTCAGTCCCTTGGTGAAGGACCATCATTTTCATATAAGTTATGTATGATATATGTTTTTAGGACTTAGCAATGTCTTCATTTATGTGATAAGTGCATACTATATTAGTATCTGATTTAGAAGTTATATTTTTTTTATGCATTTTACAAAATTTCATTTGAGTAGTAGATGCAGTTCATTGATGTTTAGAGTTACATGTTTTAGGGGATGTTCGTGTATATATTTTTTTGGGGAAGCAGTTTTTGATGCAAAGAGAGTATATTAGTATACGGCTTTAAATGCCGGATTTATTTTTGGCGCCAAATTCTAAATAAAAGGAGTTTTTGTTTAGCGTTTCATTGTTCTGAAGAAGCCCACATTTTGTAGTGGGTGAAAGCGCTCAACACTGTTTTTATGGCTTAGTGTGCTTGGAATAAAATCCATTTTTTTGAAAACAGGAGGAGATTCATGCACTCATTGGTAATAGTGTGGTTGTATACATCTCATATAAGTTAGAACACAATACGAAACATCTCCTGGAACATCCCCTTTTAAATACGAAGGAAAGAAGGGAAACAAAGAAATGTGGTAGATGTAACCAGTATCCACTTATTTTGGAAAATACAGAAATACTGATAGGTGACCCGCCTCAGAGAATTTACTTAGCAGGGGGAACTGTCAAACCAAGGGTTTGGTTTATGTAAGTGTTTATCAGGGGTGTAATATGTTTTACGTAGGCAAAACTGAAAGACCCAAAGGATTTACGAACACTCATATGCTATGGAAACTCATAACCACAACAATGCTTTGCACAGCCAAGCACTGAAATGTGACAACTTTACAGGATATAAGTTTGGCATTTTAGAAGTGGTCAGATACAATGAGAGGGGAAGAGATTGGTGTAATGAATTAGCGAGAAGGGAAATGATGTGGCAGTTGTCACTAAATGCCACCCAACCACCAGGTATCAATGACCACTTATCTTTGCTGCCTGTACTGAAACAAAGGGCACTTAAGTTATAAAGGTATTTTGTAAGGTTTGAAAAACAATTTATCTAGAAAGTAAAGGAATATACATAAAACACATTTCTTTACAAATATACCAGCAAGTGTAATTCTCACTTCCCAGTTTTAACCGGTTTCTTTAAAATGTTAATTGATTTTAAATGTTAAGTGATTTTGATTAAGCTATTTATACAATGATGCAATGCTTTTCTATGGTTTTGAAAAAGTCTGTGACTAGATCAGACGAAAGTGCTTACCTTAATTTCTGCATTGGATATTTATGCAACGGATGGTTTTACTTTACTGATTTTATGTACCACTACAACAACTGTTTGGTGGAATTTTAAGACTTTGCTGCACTTGTATTCCATTAAATTACTGAGTGAACTTTTGGCCTGGTTTGTGCTTCCGGGTGCTTGAGTCAGTTACAGGAGTGTTTTTGTGTTACTAGTGGATTTTACACTCCTGCACGCTCTTTTTTTATTTATTGCACTATGGAGGCAGAGGGTGTGGATGCAGCTATCTGATTTGTAAACAGGGAGAATAGTAAAGGACCAAGTATGGAACCTTGACAGACTCCTAGGGATACAGGTAGAAGGGGGGACAGTTGGTATTGCCAAAGAACTGCTTGCTGACGACCTGATAAATAGCTACTGAACCATGAAGTAGTGGAGGAGTTTGTGTTAAGGGTAGATAGAGTTTCGAGAAGCATGCTGTGGTTAACCATGTCAAAGGCTTTAGATAAGTCTTAGAATACAGAAGATATGGTATATGACAGTAGTGCTGCTGTGGTACTATGGGAGGGTCGAAAGCCATGTTGAGATTTAGACATAAGGTTGTTTTTCAGGAGGTATTGCATTAGTTGTGAATGTACTACTCTCTCTAGTATTTTTGATAAAGGTGATAAAATTGCGACTGGACCGTAGTTGGTGAGCTCAAGGGAGTTACCACCTTTGTGGAGTGGAATAATATGTGATATTTTCCACAAGTCAAGTAACCTTGCATTCAGATATTGATCTATTTATGAGGATTGACACGGGATAGGCTATGGTTTCTGCCGAAAGTTGAAGGAAATCAGCGGGAAGTTTGTTAGCTGCCAGAGTGGTTAGTTTAAGTTTTTTGAGGAATTTAGTAATAGCTTTTGTAGGCACTGGAGACAAGGAAAAGCTAGAGGGATTTTGTTGTGTATTGGGGTTAGTAGGGGTGGGACAAGGTATAGGACCAATGGTGCTATTTTGGGTGTTAGATAGAGCTAGGATTGTTTCATAAAGAATTTGTTGAATTGTGTGGGGGTGTCCTCTTTGTTGGTTGGTACTACGGGTATAGGAGTGGTGTCTTTACCTGGGTGCAGTAAACCATTTACTGAGGCCCAGAATTTTTGATGGTTGTGAGCATGTTTTTCTTGCAAAGTTTTGTAGTAATTGGTTTTATCAAGTTTTATTAGCTTTTTGGCCTTGTTGCGGAGTGTTAAGTAGTTTTGTTTTGAGGTAGCGGCTTTAAGTTTATGATATTGAGACGAGGCTCTGTCTCTATCCTTCATTATGGTTTTAGTGTCTTTTGTTAACCAAGGGGCGTAGCTGAATGATGGTACGGACTGGTGCACGACAGTTTAGGATTTTGAGGAAAGCTGAGTTAAAGTAATCTACCGCTTCATTTAGGGGCAGTTGTTTTAGGGGAGACCAGTTACAGTATTTTAGTTCATTGTTTAGGTCTTTGGCTTTGAAGTTCTTTTTGTTGTGAACTATTCTAAGGATGGGTTGGTTACTGTGGTGGGATTTTTATTCCTAATAAGGTAGGTTGGTTGGTGATCGCTCAGATTGTCTGGCAGACAGCCTGATTGTTGTGCGAAGGTGGGGTCAGACAGAAGTATCCAATTTAAGATGGACTGTCGTTTGGATGTCTTGCCAACCCTTGTGGGGGTGGTTATGATTTGGGTGAAACCATGAAGGTTAATGTGGGTAGAGGGATTGTATTTGATACAGTCGAACCAGTCAATATTAAAATCTCTTGAGTATGGTTTCTTGAGGAAGGGAGGCAGACATCCAGTATAGCTGGCTCTCCATAGTAGCAATATTATTGCCTGGTGGGATATAGCCACCTGCTATAATTATATGTTTGCTAGAGTTTAGTTTTAATTTAGCAAGAATTAGTTCTATATCTTTGACTTCCTGGGAACTGCAGACAAACTGCTCCAAAGTGAGATGATTTTGAAACAGTATGCCTACGCCGCCTCCTTTTCTCCCTCTCCTATCTCTCCATATAATATTTTAGCCAGGGGGTGTAATCTCATTATTGTGATGTTCTGGTTTAAGCCAAGTTTCAGTTAGTACGGTTATATCTGGTTTGTATAGAGCTAATAGGGTTTTGAGGTCCTGAATTTTAAGTATACTTCTTACATTTATGTTTAAGAGAAGGAGAGAGGAGGTTGGCCTTCGGTATAGAGGGTTTTGGTTGATTTAAGTGGAGTGATGGACTGGGTCCTGTGTTGGTGGTGCATGTCTCCACAGCAAGTGAGTTTTGGGGTTAGGTATAGGTACAGTTTAGTTTTTGTATTATTTTAATTTGTCTCTGGGATGAGTAAGGGTTAATTTTGTGTGTTGGCTTATTATATAAGAAGAACCAAAAACTGTAGTTTCCTGCACCAAAGTCTCTCCACCAATAAAGCATTAAGCAAATCCAAAAAACAGTAGTAGGAGACACCAAAGCGAGTAAAAAATGTAAAAACGTTTATTAAAATAAATAGAAGTGCACAATGAGCGTTTTCAGGCAAAAATCTGAGGAAGGGCATGTTTGCCTGAAAGCGCTCATTGTGCACTTTTATTTATTTTAATAAACGTTTTTACATTTTTTACTCGCCTGGTGTCTACTACTACTGTTTTTTGGATTTTATTATACAAGTAGGAAATAGGGTGGGGTTGGGGCAAGGTCACTTGGTGATATAGGGAAATGTTTTGGTTTTAGGGTGTTACCTATGGGTTCTGTTTGTCATTGCGTTGGATTGGTGAGATAAAGTTGTGTGTGGTAGGCGGTAAGGATGGAAAACAGGAGAAGAACAAAAATAGTTAATGGGTAAAATGCTACTTTTAGGTGGGTAAGGTGTGGGTAAGAGTATTTTATTTATTTTGTTTCTTTTTCTTTTCTTTATCCTTTTACAGTATGAGTGGGAAGTGAATGAGAGTAGAAGTTATAGAGCTATATAGAGCTATATGGGAGTGGAGTAAATGAAGGTTCCAGTGATTAGGGTGTGGTGAAGTGTGTGTGTGGGAGATTAATGGCGTGATTTGATTGGGAGTGAGAGTTGAAGGATGGAGTGGTTCGCAACTATAAGTCTAATTGTTATGAAGGATGGGTGGGAATGGGGGTAGGGTAGAGCAGCGGAGCAGCAATTATGGAAAACAATCAGTGAGAATTCAGATATGCTTTTGAGTTTACTGTTTAGCAGTTTACTTACTTTAGAAAGTTGTCTTTGCCTAAATCTATGGGGGGGATTGAGCAAAAGCTGATCTGGGAGCTAGACTGTGGAGGGACTCTGGCAGGGCAAGGGGGGGCACTAGGTCTGAGGTTGTGAAGTTAGAGTCTGTTTGGGTGAGGAAGTCAGTGAGAGGACAGACAAGAGAAGAAAGTAGAGGTACAAGGGGGTGATACAGTGGGAGACAGGAGGGTAAAAGAAAGAGATAGTGGAGAGAAAGGTCAGTGTGAGGGTAGGTATGTAGGAGAATAGCCTAAAGCCTAAGAGAGTCTATGTGGGGGTGGGGGTAAGCAGAGATGTGATGTAGCTGACCAGGAGTAGTACTCAAAGGAGGCACAAGAGTAGGTTAATACAGTCAGGATTACTTATTATTGTCACTGAACTGCTGTAGAGGGATTCCACCAATAGAGCAGCACTCTTAATGGGGATAGTCTTCAGAATTGGCTGGGGTTATACAATCCTGTTTGCTTTTGATGTCAGGGACCTGTAAAAAGATAGCGATAGACTCAGGTTAGAGCAAGATAGTAGAGTGTAGTAGGGGGGTGATATAAAACAGACTGGAGGTGAGACCAATGATAAGAGGCAGTAGATACAACTGGAATGTGAAAGGAGGGGTCAGAAAAATGTATGCAGCTAAGTAGCAATGATATTAGGAGGAGGAGATGAGAGCATGAGGGAGTTATTTGGCTACAGAATAAGAGTCTAGAGACAAGTTGGAGGTAGAAGGAGTAGGATGATTGAGACTAAGATAGGATAGGGAGATTAACAGTTGAAATAATGTTGATAAATCAGTTAACAAAAACACATGGCTTTATAATACAAGAAAGTAAAATGGGTTGCCTTTTTCCAAGTAATACAACTGTGCAGACTAACAGCAGTGGTTCTGAAAGTTTTTCTCAGCTAGACACAGTTTAACAAGGAAAAAGACCTAGGCGTGATAACACTGACATGATCAGCTTCATTACAGTTAGGTAGTTGGGTATGACTGTTGGCAAATTCTCCCCTTAAATATCCTGAAAGAAGTCAGAGAATACAAGTAATATCTATTAGGTTCTGGATAATTAACTCCAGCAGTACAACCACCTAACATTGGCAGTAGGATATTACCTTCACTAGCACAGTTGACAAGATTAGGGGGTTTTGGGTCTGCCAACACTGATTTTATTAAAAAGTAACATGAAGCGACTCACTTCTTGATGTACAGCAGTTAGTGTAATTATATTACTTGGAACCAGTAAATCAAGATATGCCAGCAGCAAACATATTTACCAGTTACACTGATTGTGTATTTCTTGGCTTAGTCAATGCTACAAATATCTAGTGACACACAGTAGGTTTGGTTAAATTCAGCATAAAACAAATACAAACAGTCAACGGTATACATTGCAAAGCAGGATAAAGCCAACGTTCAAGAAAATTTTTACATCAATCCAATTCATTTAGTTTAAGACGTTGCTGCAGTTGAAATACCAGTTAAATAGAGTTCATAGATCTTAGACTGGAGATGCTAGCTTAGCTATGTACTAACAGTAAGACTATGTGATTATATGTGATTTACACATATAATAAATAGTAACATCCAGCGGGCAAAACTGCAAGGCCGGAATAATAACAGATGCCAAAAATATTTGTGATAGTTAGGTTGAAGACTCTATCGCAAGTTAGTTGTAGCAGTACTGAATATAAACATACATGACTAACAGACCCTTCCTTACAAGTAAATACCTAAGAACGTTTTTCAACAGAGCTGTTTGTTACAAATAATTGTATCACTGTATATAGAACCAGAACACAAAGCAAATTCGTTTGAGTCAGGCTCAGTTGGATGTAAGCTATGTGAGCCTACTATTACCAGTATCAATGCTAAACAAGAATGCCACAGTTTCAAGTTCGAGATGGCAGGTTGCTGGATTACAAATTATTGCTAATAATACTTGTATCACTGCAGGTAGAGCCAGAATGCAGAACAATTTTGTTTGTGTCGTGTTCAGTTTGATATAAGCTATGTCAGACAACCGTTTACAGCATAAACGTTTACGAACTCCACAGCTACTGGTTCAAGACGGCAGTTTGTTGGAGTACAAATTCTCAGCATAAACACATGGTTACATAAATAATGAGAGTATATATTTCAGTTTATCCCCAGTACAGTGCTTACCTGGTCAGCGTACACATCATTGTGTTAGGGAGCTGAGGAGATGGTAGAAGAAATGGCGCCAAAACCAAACTGTGTCTTTTACCTGGAGCAATGCATTCTGGGAGGGGGTGGTGATGTAATGCCACAAGAGCAAGGTTGACTAATTCTTAGCAGTGCAAGCAGGTGGCATAGCACTGTCCTGTTGGAGCAGCTGTTGTGGAAAACAATCAGTGAGAATTCAGATATTCTTTTGAGTTTACTGTTTAGCAGTTTGCTTACTTTAGTAAGTAGTCTTTGCCTAAATTTATGGGGAGGGATTGAGCAAAGGCTAATCTGGGAGCTAGGCTGTGGAGGTAAATAGGGGGTCTCTGGCAGGGCAAGGGGGGCACTAGGTCTGAGGGTGTGAAGTTACAATATGTTTGGGTGAGGAAGTCAGTGAGAGGCTAGACAAGAGAAGGAAGTAGAGGTATGAGGGGGTGATACAGTAGGAGACAGGAGGGTAAAAGAAAGAGCTAGCGGAGAGAAAGGTCAGTGTGAGGGTGGGTAGGTAGGAGAATAGCCTAAGGCCTAAGAGAGTCTATGTGATGGGGTGGAGGGTACGCAGAGATGTGATGTAGCTGACCAGGAGCAGTACTCAAAGGGGGCACAAGAGTAGGTTAATACAGTCAGGATTCCTTATTATTATCATTGAACATATGTTATGCTAGGACTGCACTGTTGCTGTAGAGGGATTCCACCAATAGAGCAGCACTCTTAATAGGGATGGTCTACAAGAGTTGGCTGGGGTTAGACAAGCCTGTTTGCTTTTGGTGTTAGGGATGTTATGCTACAACTTCACTGCTGCTGTAGAAGGATTCTACCAATAGAGCAGCACTCTTAATAGGGATGGTCTTCAAGAGTTGGCTGGGGTTAGATAAGGCTGTTTGCTTTTGGTGTCAGGGACGTTATGCTATGACTGCACTGTTGCTGTAGAGGGATTCCACCAATAGAGCAGCACTCTTCATAGGGATGGTATTAAAGAGTTGGCTGGGGTTAGACAAGCCTGTTTGCTTTTGGTGTCAGGGATGTTATGCTACGACTGCACTGTTGCTGTAGAGGGATTCCACCAATAGAGCAGCACTCTTAATAGGGATGGTCTTCAATTGTTGGCTAGGGTTAGACAAGCCTGATTGCTTTTGGTGTCAGGGACCTGGTCAGCGTACACACCACCGTATTAGGGAGCTGAGGAGATGGTAGGAGAAATTCATTGCAAGGAAGTGCATTATAGTGCCTTTTGGAAAAATGTCTAACCAGGCAAATTACTCCATTGACAAGACATGCCAAAGTGTTGACTTGGTTGTTGGAGATTTGGCAACATATGTAGATAGTAATGCGTCCTTTGACCAACATGTAGCCAAGGTAGTAAGAAAATCTTTCTATGTCACCAAACTTATAAATATGGGAGTGAAATCCAGGTCCAAGGAAGTTCAGTACCATTCTCCTCATTTTTTATCAGACCCATTACTGAGTACAATGCATGCAGTCTATATTAAAATCGTGAAACCTCATGTACGCAAATACGGAAACAGACACATATATAGCAAACCGCGAAAACACCGAACATCCTGAAGCATGAAATTCGAAATGTCAAAACATCCTAGTTGGCCAACCCCACCGCCCGCTACGTACTTCCTACCCAAACAAAATAAATAATCTACACTTCCCCATATCTACACTTCACCCACATATCCCATATCCTAATCAAACATTCACTGCACACAAATGTATCTAACTGTAAACAAACAACACCCAACTACAGGAAAAATATAAATTACATATACATTCAGCTACACAGCTATATTACTATGCCTACACTTAACATAACCCTACTTCTAACCTAAAGTAAAGGTTGCATGTATTACTATGTATGCACTTACCTTAACCCGCACCCTAACCCTAATGTCGGTAACTATTGCACACTTACGTTAGGGAGCTATACCGGATAAGGGCCAACTATGACAATTCGACATTTCGAATTTCATGCTTCAGGATGTTTGGTGTTTTCGCAGTTGACTAAATGCGTGTCAACATTTCTGTATTCGTGTAAGTGAGGTTTTGCGATTTTAATATATACCCCAATGCATGTACCTGACTAGGCATATGCAACAGTTAAAATGCCCACAGAGGGTTTTCACCAATAGAATTCAGGGCATTAAACTGCCCTATATAGATCACCTTGCAACCCTGTCTTTATACTTGGTCTCCTGCAAGTTGTTCAGGTGTGAGTTGTGTTTGGCACATAAAGCATCCTTAGATCCAGCCCTGATGGAGGTTTTGCATACCCGCAAAATGATCACCACCAAAAAAAACTTGATCCACGGATTTGAACTTTTCTTGGATATAAATAGAACATGCAGGCGAGACAGATATGTTGCTCAAAATTTACCCATACTCTGGAATAGACTCTCCATCCATGGGAAGCAGAGTCCATCCCTAACTCTATTCAAATGCAGTGGATGAGAAATCTCAGATTCAGCCTTCTTATAGACAGAGGTTGACAGTAAACATTTTCTAACTAACATGCACCCTCCCCTTAAGTTTTTTGCAACCTCCTAACAAACATAGACCCCCAATTAAGGCATATTTTCCAGATACTCCCCTATTTTCTCTTTAGCACACTGCAATTATACATCTTCTTGTTCTGAGAGATTCCCCTTATTTTCCAATACCACTGTTAGCCCCTCTACATAATTCTAGTTACATCTTAACCATATCTCTTTTTATTTTATTACTACCCTATTTTAAACCCCACCTTCACTTTATCTCACTAGCTATAACTTCTGGAGCACTTTCTATCCTTCCCTAATTACTCACTAAGGATTTTCACTAACCATTCCTTAAATTTCTTTCTTTTAATAGGTAGGTGGAGAAGTGCCAGTGCTTGTCTCATCTTTACTTCATCACACTGCATTGTTATCTGAGTAGTTATTGGTGCATGGTCTGAAATAGTTATTGGATATGCATCAAAGTTTTCAATTAAATGCACGTGTTCATGTGAAATAAAATGTCTGTCTAGTCTAGCTCAGTTGTACCTTGGGGAATATGTAAATTTTCTCCCACTTCCTACTCCTGAATACATGTCTTCCATACCACATATTGTCATAAATATCTTCAGAAATCTACCTTCTTTTGTTAAATTTCCCTTCTAATCCCCCAGATACTACCTCACTATTGCAACTCAAATTCCAGTCCCTAACTAGAAGTAATATTCTCTGCTGAAATTATATTATTTCTCCTAATTTTTTAAGTTCCATAATAGCAGTTTTAGGTGGAATATAAATATATGCTAGTGTAACCCTCATCCCTTGCCTGTAGCCCCTTACTACTACAAATCTACCATTACTATTTTTCTTCTTTCACTGTTGGCACTCCTCTAGCAATTAATGCAAGTAATCTTATTTTTCTTTGTCTCTGATATTCTATTGAATATCCACCCTGATACACTTACTTTATCAAATATGCATGCTCAATTCTTTCCAAATGTGTCTCCTGTAGGACTGCTATTTGCACTCTGCCTTTCTTAATATAATTATTCTTCTGTTTTTTCTATACATGTGATGCCATTCACATTCCAAGATTACATGGCAAGTGTCACCACTTTACGTCACTACTCCAACCTATAATGTATGACTGCTTTTTTAAATGTCTATTTCTAGTTTTTGTGATGCATGCACCCACTTATGTTTGGCAGGTTACCATCAACAACACTGGAACCTATGTCACATTTTACAACATGCCTTTGTTTTAATGATAACCCTCAAAAAAACAAGCACACCCTCAGAACATTCCCAGAACCTGTCAACATAATACAGACACACAAGATTATTTACATCTTTAAATAATGAAATTTTACCCTCCTAATAGGAACAAATGTCCCAAAAAGACCGCTACAACCTCAAGCCTTAATTAACCTAAAATTGAGGTTATCCATGCTAAGACATATTACCTGTACTTCTACTTACACTAATTGGGGTCTGTTCTTTTATTATCTTTATTCCCCTCCCAGATGTGAAAAACAATTTGAATGCTTTCAGAAACATTAACTTTTATCCTTGAAGAAAACAGTGTTCTGGCTTTATATTGCCCTATTATCAAGCTTGTCTCCATGGAAAAATGCAGTCCTCAGCTGCAGGCTTCTAAAGATGAGGTAAAGCAAAACTTTTCTTTATGTTCAGTGTTCTCTTATTTACTTGTTTTCACTTAAACTTGTGATATGATTAAGCCAGGGCTCTTAAGACATTCACCTATGCAAAAGTAAGAGAATTGATATAATTTCTACATATATTATGATCTGTGTACTTTTGCACCCCATTCCCCATCCCAACAACCCAAAATTAACAGCTTACCAACTTAAGCATGCTTTTGTTTAGCTTTTTTTTTCTCTTTTTACATAGTAATGCCCGCATTTCTTAATGCTTCAAAAAGAAAGAAAGAAAAAAGGCTTTATCACATACAACTAAAATACTTTATTATAAAATGTGCACTTTCTATTGTGAAAAGTTTCATAGAAATACTATTAAAACAGAAATTTTTACTTACAGTTACCTTTTCCTTCCTCTTCCCCTCCCCTCCCCTCAGTTTCCTTCCAAACATTGACATGAAGTGATGCAAATACCTTTCAGTTCCCCAGAAGTTTAACAAAGTCACTCTTTCCATTTTTCTTATATAGCCATATTTCATAAATGCGATTGATGCTTTGCTGTCTCACATTTATTTATTCATTCAAGAATTTTCATGTTGCTGGCTGCCTTCCTGTTCATTTCCATCTTTCCATTCTGGATTCCAGCTCAATTCCAAGGAACTACCAATTTGTCTAGTTAACTCCTGTGCTTTCCTCTATCTCTCAAGCTTTTTTCCTTTGGAACAGTGAAAAAGGTTTCCCTGGAAAAGTCTCTCCAAGTGCTTTATTATCAGAAAAAAATAAGAAGTAGAGCCATCTTCTGCTTGATGGCTCAGTGTTTGTTGGACAAAAGTTTTCATTTCCTCCTTAACCTGTTCTGCTTCAAAAAAATACTTTTTTTCCAGGAAAAAAAACTTTTCAGAAGACAGCTGGATACAGTGGCTTGAATCTCACACCTGCCTTTTGACATTCCTTGACTGCTGGAATAAATTTGTTTCTCTTCCATCTGGTGTACAGTGAATAATCATTTTCCTCAAACACTCCGTCTCCAACTTTTAATACTTTGCCCTTCTACAAGGATTAATTCTTCCAGCTGGTGGGTTTGTCCATCTTTACTAATAAAGGTCTTGGCTGCTTTCTCATTGCAAGGCTAGGAGAATACACTCTATGTGCCCTTTCAATTAACAAATCCTGCTGTGGATTGAATTTGTGCTTTCAAAAAATTAATAGTCTGTTCCTTCTACTTTCTCTGGTACAGCAGAAAATCTCATATTTTCCCTATGTGCACTGTCCTCTAATTCTACAATGTTTTGAAAAATCTCTTTTTAAACAGTCTCATACTCCAAGACAGTCTTTTCTTCAGACTCAGATTGCTGCAATTTTATCAGCTCATGTGAATATCCGTTTAAAGTTTCTTCCATTTTTCCAGCCTTTTGTTGTTTGAGTTGATATACTCCTTCAGTGTTTCATTTATTTTAATCAGCCATCCGCATATTTGACTTTTTTTTTTTTTTTTACTCTAGATTACTGGAAGCCATGTCTTGCCCTGAAGCTGCATCTTGAACTGCTTTTTGCTAAACAGCTAAAGTATTCTTCATGTCAGTGTTTTCTCTTCACCTTTTCTAACTGATTTTCTTTCATGCTCTCTTAATTTCTTCAAAACCAAAAAATGCCATATCATTAAAAGTGCACCAAAATCCACAGCAATCAGTGAAAAAAGGAAGTACCATCTTGCAGTGTTAAACAAAACATTCTACAGTCTGAATAATTTTAGCAATATGACTTGTAATTTTTGTTTTCATCTATCAAATATATAGACTTCATCAGAAACAGCATCAACTACAAACAACCCAGTTTAAAAATCCTTAATTAATGACATCATTAACAGTCAATCAAATCTTAAAGACAAAGAACATCTTAAAAATGCATTCACTGTAGAAGATGATAGTATATAAAGTTATTTTTGTAATATTAAAATGTATATTTAATGAAAAATAAAAGATATATGAGATACATTTCACAATTTAGATGCCCTCAATTTAAGAATAGTTAAAATAGAAATGTTTTAATTTAATCCAGGAAAAACATTGTCATTCAACTTAAAACTGCCAGACAGTTTCCTTGAATTCCAATATGATCTCTCAGATAACACCCTGAGGGGTGGTGACAACTCTGTCAATAATACCAAATTAAAACTTTGTCTTAAATTTCTTTTTTGCTTACATCCAGGCAATGTACTTACTAGTCAGTAACTGAAGTGACAAAATTCCTGGCCTTTGTCTTTCAGTTTCTATTTTACACTGGGAGAGTTGAAGTTAAGCTGTTAATCAGTGTGCAGCCATCTTGTAAATTCCTAGCTGGTCCAAGTTTTGAGAATGCCCTTTCACCTACAGTGGTTTTAAAGCAAGGTCTATTAAAGTGCTACTTACACAATGGACAATCTATACATCAGCACCCTGACTGGAAAATGAATGATTTCAGCAGGGTGTTAATGTACAGGCGATGCCCCCTGAAAAATGAGTCTGACACTTCATGGCAGACCATTACGCTGCAGTGAAGCTCAGATTGTAAAAATGTTAATCCATCCATCCACCCTCAACCCCTTTTTTCCCATTTTGCACATGGGTTCGGAGTGTCACTTCAGCAGTGATAATCCTCACGAGCCAAGGTTTACACCTCTGGGTGGCTAGTCCAGCCATGGTATTTCATTTGTACCACTCATTCACACACACACACACACACACACACACACACACACACACACACACACACACACACACACACACACACACACACACACACACACACACACACACACACACACACTCTCACCTATGGCCAATTTAGTGTGTGCAATCCATCTACTGCACATCTTTGGAATGTGGGAAGAAACCAGAGCATGGGGAGGAAACCCACGTGACTGCAGGGAGGACATGCAGACTACACACAGAAGGCACCCCAGCCGGTAATCGAGCCAGAGAACCTCTTGCTGTGAGGTGACAACACTAACTGCTGCACCACTGCCACCATTATTTTACTCTCACTAAACTAAATACAGTAAAATAAATAAAAAGTATGTGTGGGAATGACATTATGTACATGTTTCTGTCTGTGTGTGTGTGTGTGTGTGTGTGTGTGTGTGTGTGTGTGTGTGTGTGCACGTGTGTGCAGGAAAGTGTAAGCAAGTGAGGGAAAGGGCACTGACTGCAACAGGCAGTTATTCAAAACTATGAAACTCAATGCAGGGCATTATTTTTTTTTTATTTTAAACAAGAAACATCTTTATTGAATTCTTTATATCCGACAATCATACATTTACATAAATGAAAACAAACCATATTGACATTTTCAGTTATAAAAATTATACATCACTTATAATCTTCAATACAGTCATTGTCAATCAAACATTACATAGCTCATTCAATTCCTGACTTCACTTAAACCTCATTCATCCTCAAAAATATTATTCTGCATGTATTGTTCCACAATTCCAATTTTTCTATGTAATTTGTTCCAACCCTTTTCTAAAGATCCCATGTCCATTTTTTTCTCTATGTTAGTGTACTCACTACTTGTAGTGCAGTTGGGTTAGACTTTGATTTCCATTTTCTAGTAATTGCTTTTTTGGCAGCCACCATAATTAAACTCAACAAGGCCTATGTCTAGACAATTCTGATTCTGTATCAAAGCTCAAACAAATCATTCCTTGGTTACACCAATTTGCAAAAAAACAGTATTTCTGACAGAGTAGCCTGCAGGGAATTTTTTAAAGTCTGCCACCTCATTACACTTTCAACAAATGATGTTCCCAATCACCTCTTTCTTCCCCATCACACCTCCAGCATTTGCAATCAGAGGAAAAATTATTCTGGAGTCTGCCTGAGGTATAAAAATATCTATGTAAACACTTCTAACAAAAATCCTAAATCTAGAATTTGTTGCATATTAATTGCAGGGCATTACTGACTGAATTTTATCTTCAGCCATTTTATATAGACATTTCTCACTAACTACTCTAGACACACAGTAGCCAGAACACATCTTCTCTCCACCCTACTATACACTGCTCCCATCTTCACTAACGTAAGGAAAACTGATCTAGCATGACTTAAATCATGCTACAATAAAACAGCTAAGTGTTTTTCCAACTCTATTTTCAGGTCTCACCACTGCTCTGTCTTGCTCCAACTAAACTGGCTAGAAAGTACAGTTTTGTACCTACCATAAATGTAGATGTTCGAGTGCTAATACAGCTGCAGTCATAACAGATGGGTTCTCCTGCCGTCAGGCGGGTCCTCTGTCGGCCGAATTCCAAAGTCTAGGTCCGGCGTCGGTTGTCGTCGCTTCTTCCCTGACGTCAGTGTGACAGGGGTATAAAGGAACCAGCCGACGCCATTTTCCTCAGTTTTTCTTGCCCCAGATGTCAGGTGCCCCCAGAAGGAAGGCAATAATAAATTTGTGTGATAATGCAGTGCTTTATAATCAAAATACAGTAGCTGCAAGCAAATACATCATAAATGAAAACCCCAATCAGGTTGTATGAGGATGCGTTAGCCTATAGGCCTGTCCCAAGAGGGGAAGGAGGGAGGGAAACCTGGACTGCAGCTGTATTAGCATTCAAACATCTACATTTATGGTAGGTACAAAACTGTACTATGTTCATCGTGCATACAGCTGCAGTCATAACAGAAGGGTAGAATCCCAAAGCTAAGAAGGGGTGGTAGGCACTAGTTGGAACTAGGAGGAGCCAAAATGCCCTGCAAGACTGCAGTGGCAAAGCCTGCTCTAGAATTGGAGTATAATGGTAGGTTGTAGTGCTTGGAGAAGGTATGCACAGAACTCCAAGTGGCTGCTTCCAAAATATCCTTGGTAGGAACTCCTCTGAGGAAGGCTGCAGAGGTGGCTGTGGTCCTGGTGGAATGAGTTCTAATGCCTGTAGGAACAGTTTTGCCATGAAAGAAGTAGCAAAAGCGTATGCAGTGGGCTATCCATTTTGAGATTGTCTGTTTGGAAATTGGCTTCCCTTGAGCTCCTACCACATAGGCCACAAAGAGCTGTTCTGATTTTCTGAAAGGCTTTGTTCTGTCCAAATAATAACGCAGCTGTCTGTGGATGTCCAAGGAATGTAGTAATCTCGCCCCTTTGTTTTGAGGATTAGGATAAAAAGTAGGTAAATGTATGGCCTGATTTAAAGCTACCCTGGATACCACTTTAGGCATAAAGGACGGGTTGGTTCGTAAGGAAACTCTGTCCTGATGGAAGATGATAAAAGGCTAGACAGCCATGAGAGCCTGTAGTTCTGAAACTCTACGAGCTGAGGTGATAGCCAGAAGGAAAGCTGTTTTCCAGGACAAATATTGCAAATCTGATGAGGCAGCTGGCTCAAAGGGAGGTAAGGTCAATTTTTCCAGAATGAAATTAAGATCCCAAGCAGGTATTGGTTGTTTCCTTGGAGGCCTTAAATTCTTAGCCCCTCTGAGGAACTGTCTTAAGAGAGGATGAGAGAATAAAGGTGGATCAGTGTTGTATTCTGCAGAAATGGCTGAGGCATGTATTTTAATGGAGGAGAAAGAAAGTCCACTGCTTAGCAGTTCAGCCAAATATTGTAGTATTTGAGGTAAATTCAGTTTTCCAGGATCCTGGCCCTTTTTCTCATTCCAGACACAAAAACGTTTCCATTTTGCGGTGTAAGCTTTTCTAGTTGATGGTCTTCTGGCCTCCAAAATGACATCCTGCACCTCCTTGGAGAGTAGGGCCTGTTGTGATGCTAAGGAATCTTCCATGCGGCTAGATTGAGTGTTTTTAGCTGGCTGTGAAGAGTTTTGAAACTGTGCTGAGTCAGAAGAAGAGGCATTAGAGGCAGGGTCCATGGCGGGGAATGCGTCAGGCTCCTCAGGAGTGGATAACAGTGTTGCCTTGGCCAGTCCGGAGCAATGAGAATCATCTTTGGTCTGTCTGTTTGGTCTTTAATAGAACTTTGGGCAGCAGAGGAAGAGGAGGGAAGGCATAAACTGTCATTGATGTCCAACTGAAAGAAAGAGCGTCCACTCTCCAGGCCTTTGTATGGAAGATCCTTGAGCAGAATTTTGTCAATTGATGATTCTTGTGGGAGGCAAAGAGATCTATGTCTGGCCTTCCCCATTCTTGGATTATTTCTGTAAAAACTTTTGGATGCAATTTCCATTCGTGTGGATCTGTCATATTGCTGCTTAGGTTGTCTGCCAGCGTGTTTTCCTTGCCTGGCAAGAACTGTGCTTGTAGTTCCATTTGTAAGTCCATGGCCATGTTCCAAAGTAACATGGCCAATCTGCATAGGGGGTAAGAATGTGTTCCTCCCTGTTTGTTTATGTACCACATAACTGTGGTGTTGTCCGTTCTTATCAATAATTGACCTGGTTGTAGAAGGTCCTTGAAAGCTATAATAGCATTTATTACTGCTAGCATTTCTTTTTGATTGATGTGAAGGTGCTTTTCTTTTTGGGACCATTTGCCCTGAATGCACCGATCTGTCATGTGCGCCCCCCCAGGCGTAGTCCGAGGCGTCTGTTGTGATGACTTGATTTGTTTGAGGCTTGCTGAATGGAAGACCTGTGTTTGTTTGACATGCTTGAGACCACCACAGAAATTCCTTTTGCAGACATGGAATTAGTGGTATTATTGTTTCCAAACTGTGGCTGTGTTGAGACCATATGTTTTTCAGGTACCATTGTAGTTTCCTCATATGCAGCTTTGCACATGGGATTAGTAAGATGCAAGATGCCATGAATCCCAGAGCCTGCAGGATTTTCCTTGCAGTCAGCCTGGTGCAATTTGCTAGTGTTCTGAAGTATTGTATTAGTTGCCCCTGCTTCTCTGGCTTGAGGTAGGCCATCTGGGTGTTTGTGAAAAATTTGGCACCCAGGAAAATTATCTTCCAAGAGGGTATTAGCCTTGATTTCTTTTTGTTGACTGTGTATCCCAGAGATTTCAATAACATTATTACATAAGCCAGATGTTTCAGAAGAATGTGCTTGCTGTCCGCTGGGATCAGGCAGTCGTCCAAATAGGGGTATATTTGTATCCCTTGAAGTCTGCACTAGGCAATTACTGATGCCAGGCATTTCGTGAATACTCTGGGTGCAGTAGATAAGCCAAAGGGCAATGCAGAGAATTGATAATGGGTTGAACCTGCAAGAAATCTGAGGTACCTTCTGCAATTTTGTCTGATTGGGACATGCAGGTATGCCTCCTTGAGGTCCAATGTTACCAGCCAAGACTCCTTGCCCAGCATAGGAAGAAGTTGCTGTAGAGTGAGCATCTTGAATTTTGGTACGAGTAGAAATGTGTTTAGAATGGATAGATCCAAAATAGGTCTCCAATCTTTTCCCTTCCTTGGCACCAGAAATAGCCTGGAATAAAAACCTTGACCTTGTTCGTGCGTAGGTACCTCTTGAATAGCTTTCATGTTTATGAGATCTGTAATTTGCTTTTGTGCCTCTACCCTTTGATTGTGTGGCAGGTTTGGCATGCCTCTCATTTTTGGAAGGGTGTGAAAATGGAATTTGTAGCCTCTGTTTATAATGTCCAGGATCCATTTGTCCTTTGTGACAACATACCAATTTTTTGAGAATAATGCCAGCTTTCCTCCTAAGGGGGCTGCCATTTGAAACCTGGTTGGCATGCAAAGGGGAAAGTCATTGGGTTTGCTTTCTGAAAGATTGCGAGTTGTCTTCACCACCTCTTTGTGTAGGAGCTTGCCACTGTCTGCCTCTATACGATCCTTGGGATTGTCCTCTGCCCCTCGGGCGCCTGTATCTGCCTCTTTGGGGTCTGTCTGTGGCAGGAAAGGACCAGTTTTTGGAAGGCCAATTTCTACTAAAACATGGGGGTTGAACCTGTAGAAATTCTTTCACAGTTTGCATTGATTTAGCCTTTTCCTCCATTTTCCTTAATACCTCCTCAGCATTTGCACCAAATAGTACATCCTTTTGAAGAGGGGCGTCTAGTAATTTAGCTTTGACATGATCAGGCAAGGCTTGTTCCTTGAGCCAGGCATGCCTACATATGACTGATCCTGTAACAGCAGCTCTACATGAGGCCTCCAGAGCATCAAAACCACATTGTAAGGTATGCTTACCCACTTGTTCTGCACTATGCATCAAATCCTGCAACTCCTTCAGGTCTGGTTGTTCAGGTTGTGACATTTTACTCTTCAATTGTGATAATAAAAACTGTTGGTATTTTAGCATATGAAACTGACAGTTTAAGGCCCTCATGGATAAGGTAGCCAAGGTATATACCTTTTTTCCCCACCTTTCTAAGGATCTGGAATCTCTCTCGGAAGGCAATGGATTGTTGGCAATGGAGGCCTCAACTCCCTTGGGGCCCTGTGAGATGGTTTCTGGGTCAGCAGCATGGCTTTTGTAAAGAAATTGGTGCGAGTCAGGAACCCTGTAGTACCTGTCAGGCTTAACTGGAGCTGGAGGTAGAGAGTCCGGGTTAAGGCAGGCCTCCGAGTAAACATCATCTAGGATGTCCAAGACAGGAGGAATAGCCAGAGGCCTATGCTGAGGTAACAAGAGAAATTCCCTGAGCCTTTTCTTTGAATCTGAATAATCCTGGCCTTCCCAGTGGAAGTGTTCCCTTAAGGTATGCAAAGTTTCCCCAAATGAGTAATCCTCAGGGGGGGATACAGAAGAGATGGACTCCTCTGCATCAGAGTCTTCAAAAGGGGAGTAAGAATGTTCCTCATCATCAGAGTGCTCTGAAATAATGGAACCCTGATCAGAGGAGGGGGAATCTTCCTCCACTCTGGGCCTTTTGTCCGGTGGGGGCTGAGAACCTCTGATTAGAGTAATTAAATCCTCAGCCATTTTAAGCATCTGTTTCTTAGGCATGGGGCCTGGAGATGGGCCCTGTATAGCTGGTCTCTTAGAGTGCATGGTGGCTTTAGACTTTGTGAAAGCCTTGATGGAGAAAGAAGAGGAAGGTCTGAAGACACCTTGAGTGGAGGTGGACCTGTCCACATTCTGAGTTTCAATGCCAAGAGTGGCTTCTGTATCTGTAGTCGGGGTGTGGGCCAAGGAGCCTGCGACCTCGGGCACAGAAGACACCGTCAAAGAAGTGTCGTCGGTAATCAGGGGCTGCGTAGGTGCCTCACTGAGAACTGGACCACGTGTAGTCGGCTTTGGCGTGGTATCGGTAGAAGCCGCGGACCAAATGTGTCGGTCCTTGTCTTTGCGTTTTTTAGACAAAACCGGAGTCAGAGTATCCGATGACATAGTATAGTTAAATGCTTTCCCAAAATAATGCTGGGCGAACTCCGCCCGACGCTTAATAGTGCGTTTGTTGAATGTAGCACAAAAGCGACAGACCGAGACGTTGTGGTCTGGGCCTAAACAAGGTATACAGAGGGAATGGAAATCCTTATGCGGTATTTGCTTCCCACAAGAAATACAAGTATTAACTTTGTCTGATATCGGTCTGAGGCAAGAAAAGTTTCCCCAACGGGGTACTTAGCTTTTAAGAAGACTTCGGTTTCCAAATTTCGTAATTTCAGGAGCTGGCCGACCGGCACTTGCGAACTGCTTCTGCTTCGGGCACCGCGTGGCAAGAAAGACTGAAGAAAATGGCATCGGCTGGTTCCTTTATTCCCGTCGCACTGACGTCAGGGAAGAAGCGACGACAACCGACGCCGGACCTAGACTTTGGAATTCGGCCGACCGAGGACCCGCCTGATGGCAGGAGAACCCATCTGTTATGACTGCAGCTGTATGCACGATGAACATCTACCACATTATATAATGCACACTCAACTTGCTATCACTCATAAGCTAGTATTCCAACCTGACAAAACCCCTGCTCTTCAAACTCACTAACAGTTGCCTAATTAGTTCCTCACACAAATCTCTATTACAGGTCTCTAAATCCAACAATAAAGCCGGTGACTCTGTACTCAAACTACATCTCCAAAATATAGAATTCTATCCCTCAGCCTAGCATCACTAATGCCAACCACACTGACTTCAAAAATCAACTGAGACTCTACATCAATGACAAATGGCTTTGTTCAACTATCTGTCCTGGTTAAACCCTTTCCACTATCTATAAGTTATTCATCTTACTTTCCTTCCACACCTCACGCACCATATGTAGTTTGCCCTCTTTTTCTTTCCTTCTTTTCCCCTATTCTTACTTGTCCTGCTTAAACTTTTTTCCCTTGTCTCTCAGTTTCTCTGCTTACTCTCCCCTTCATACCACCTTCTCCATATGTACTTTCTTACTTCTTTGACTTCCTCCGTACCTCTTCCACATCTGTAATATTTTATCCTTTCCAACTTCTTTCCTTTATCTTAACTTTAACCTCTCATCTTTGCCCCCTCCCTTTCATATCCTCTTCATTGCTCTCTCCCCTACTCGCTCCCCTTCATATTTCTACTCTACCCTCCTTTCCACTCTATACATTCCTCACTTTAGTCTCTTTTCTTATATATCTTATGCTCTTGCCACTCTCTCTCTCATCTGATGTTCCTTTTTCATAACTTTCTGTACAGTTTTTGCTAACAAGCATCTTGCTTTACTATTCCCTATTCAACCTACTGAATGTTCTTTTTTATATTGTGGACAACTATTAGTCATTATGGTGTGTTCAAACTAGTATTTATAAATATTTTTGGATATTTGTGTTCCTAAATGTTTGTATTTTGAAATGTATCTATTTCTAATTGTTGTATGTTAATATTGTTAATTGCCTTTGGAATTTTTCTAGCCGAGCCTACACTGAAAATGGGCTTTCACCCAGTTGGACTATCCCGGTAAACAAATGTTAAATAAATAATCATGGGCTATACAGGGAATGGGGAGGGGATGTGGATAGACAGGTGCAATACCTTGCTATGTTTTTATTTTGTTATTTTGTACTGTGAGACATGGATGGATACATCTCAAAATGAAAGTGTGTGTAATTGCTGTGTGTGTGTGTGTGTGTGTGTGTGTGTGTGTGTGTGTGTGTGTGTGTGTGTGTGTGTGTGTGTGTGCACGCGTGATCCTTTCTCTTTATGTCTGCCTGTATTTCTGAATGTGTATATTTCTGTGTGCTTCTGAGTATATCTGTGAATGCTTCTGAATGTGTGCGCACACGTGTGCATGTGTTTAAACATTAGATATTTACAGAAATTATATCTGGATGTAAAATCCTCCCTCTAACAATTACACATACTGCATCATGTTTGAAACATTAGGCAGAGAAACTATTTTACATAAAAAATATATAAAACACGTAATGTAATAATAATAATAATACTACAAACATTTAACAGCCAGTCCATTTTGTAAGTGCAATAATGCCCTCCAGGGTGTATGTTACTGTGGAAATAATGCTTTTCCATGAATGTAAATGACCAATGTTGCAGAACACTCCTTGGCTGGTGTTATTTCCACAATAACACACACCCTTTTTCAAATTATTGCTTGCTGATTCTTTCATGTCCTCTCTGAAAGGATAACTTTGGTATCCAATAAGTAGCTTAGCTTTTAATGGGAGGAGCAATGGCTAATTAACTTGAAATGCTGAGCATTAAGCAGTAGAGCAGCTGATATTTAAGGGTAGGCAGTTCAAATGCTTCAAGATGGCACAGAGATGGGAAGTTATTAGCCAGAACAAAAAAATCTGAAAATTTTGATAGCTATCTATACTTTTGTGCATTTGTGACAATGAAAAGAAAGTAATGGGAAGCCATATTCAATTTTTGGTATGAGGATATTTTTGCTAGAGATTGACGGAATGAGGAAGTGAGGAGATGCAAGATTGTATAACACAGTTTTAACCTAGTGAGCATTTTGCTCAGCACTTTGTCAGTACACAAATCTTAGTGTAGGGTCCAAGGTAACTCCCAAATATCTTTGCTCAGACACTTTTATTTATTTATTTTATTTATTTATTTAAATTTGTTGACCGGGAGTGTCCGACTGGACGTGGGTCCATTTTCAGCGGAGGCCCGGGGAGAAAAGCTCCACAGTAAAATAAACAGACAGTAGTTACATTGGATTACATAGTGATTAACAATTTAACATAGAAATTACTTACAACATATTTACAGATGAAGAACATAGTACATCAGTAGACAACTAGAATCTTTATCTGTGAAGTACATAACAGGCATTAACAAATGTAACAATGAGAAGTTCCTGCTGTATAATAAGTACTAGGCTTATGAGCATCTGAGCTTGCTATCATCAAGGTAGTTAGTGGAGGTGAAAGAAAGGTAGTAGTTGGATGGGGTGGATGATATTAGAGTGGGAGTTGCAAGGGCATAGCCAGCATGTTTTTAGGTGCGCTTTTAATAAAGTTTTGAAGTTGGTGCATGATGGTACGGAGGTAATTGTGGGTGGGAGTGAGTTCCATAATTTGGCTATGGCACAAGAGAATAGTGCTTCACCAGCAGAGTTATTGGCTTTAGTGATCTGCAAGTGATTTTTGTTGCTGGATCTTAGTGGTCTGGTGGTGCGATAGGGTTGGAGTAGATTCTGGAGGGATGGGACATTTAGTGGATGGTATACTAGTTTGTGGGTGAGTGAGAGTTGATACCACTGAAGGAGGTGAGGGAGTTCAAGCCAGCCCAGTTCAGCAAGTGAGAGACAGTGGTGACTACGGTAGGATGCCCCTGTGGCGAATTTTGCAATTTTGTTGTAGCAGGTCTCTAGCGTGTTTAGATCACATTGCCTTAGGTTGGTATATACTGGAGAGGCATAAAGTAGGGTGGAGATAAGGTGGAAATTTGCTATTGAAATCTTTGCTGCTTTGGTGAGAAATTGTTTATTTCTGTATAATGCTCCTAGTTTTTTGTGGACTTTTTTTATGGTCATGGATATGTGAATGTCAAATTTTAGTTTTATTGTCTATTTCCACTCCTAGCAATTTGGTGTGTTCAGTTGGGTATATAGTGGTGTTGTCTTTTGCTGTGATGTTAAAGTGAGAGTTGTTTTGAGTATGTTTGGTGGGTAGGGAGATGAGTAGTTTAGTTTTGTTTGGGTTGAGTATTAACTGGGCATCGGATAACCATGTTTCAACAGAGGAAAAGGCTTCCTGTGTGACTTTTTGCAGTTTGGGTAGGGACTGGGCTGAGCAGATGATGGTAGAGTCATCTGCGTATTGGATGAGTGTGCCATGTTTGGTGGCAGAGGTTAGATTATTGGTGTAAACAGAGAAAAGTAGGGGTCCAAGGATGGATCCTTGGGGAACCCCTATGGAGACAGGTAGTTGGGGAGATATGTCATTCTGCCATACAACGGATTGTTGGCGGTCAGACAGGTAACTCTGAAACCAGTTGGTGACTGATTGTGAGAAGGATAGGTTATTGAGGACAGAGATAAGTTGTTTGTGTGGGACCATGTCAAATGCTTTAGATAGGTCTAGGAAAGTAGCAGAGGAGAGATAGTCATTGTTTTTATGCTGAAGGATAGTGTTAGTAAAGGAGAGTAAGGCAGTGGTGGTGCTATGGTTTGGTTGGAAACCATGCTGAGTACTGGAAAGGAGGTTGTTAGTAAGGAGGTAGTGTGAGACCTGAGAGTGTATGCATCTCTCTAGTATTTTGGAGAGTGGAGAGAGAATAGCTATGGGGCGGTAATTGGTTAGTTCTGCAGAGGGTCCGCCTTTGTGGAGGGGAATTATATGTGAGATTTTCCACAATGTGGGAACATAACTTTCTGACAGAGATCGGTTAATCAAGATGGATACTGGGTAGGCCAGAGCATCAGCTGCGATTTGTAGGTATTCACTTGGGAGGTTGTCTGCTGCTAATTTGATGGGTTTAAGTTTAGTTAAGAGTTTTTTATGTTGGAGGTAGGTACAGGAGAAAAAGAGAAGGCAGTGGGGAGATTACTAGTTGAAGGTGTGGGTTGGAGGGAGGGGTTGTGTTGTTTAGCTAGTGATAGTATGGTTTCGGTGAAGTGTGTGTTGAATGAGGTAGCAATATTTTCTGAGGAGTGAGGGATGTTAGGAGGAGGGGTACTGACTTTACCTGGGTGGAGGATGGAGTTTATGGAGGACCAGAATTGTTTGGGGCTGTGTTGTGAGGAGTCTAGGGCAGACTGGTAGTATTGGAATTTGTCCCGTTTCATTAGCTTTTTGACTCTATTGCGTAGCTCTAGGAATTTCTGTCTAGCTGCGGGGGTTTTGGTTTTGCGCCAGTGCTCCCAGGCTTTATCCCTGTTTTTCATTTCTGACTTAGTGGTTTTCTGTAGCCATGGGGAGGGCTGTGCTTTGGTTCTGGAAAATCTTATGGGGGCATGGTAATTAAGGATGTTCAGGAAGGTAGTATTAAAAGATTCAACTGCGTCATCTAGACTGTGGTACTTTAGAGCATGCCAGTTACATTCTTTGAGGGATGAGATGAATGTGAGTGGGTTAAAGTTTATTTTTTTACGTATTTGATGATAGATGACAGGTTTAGCTTGGTACAGGTATTTTTTGAGTAGGAATGTTGGGGAGTGATCACTGAGGCTATCTGATACGCAGCCTGTTATATATGACTGGGGGTTCTTACTGACTAGTATCCAATCCAGGGTAGAGTGCTTGCTGGAGTTTTTATTTATCCTTGTTGGTGACTGGACTAGTTGGGTGAAGCCATGAAGGTGTACATGATGTGTTGGATTGTTGCCAGAACAGGATTGCCAGTCAATATTGAAATCACATAAGATGATAGTTTCTTGGGGGAGATGGTGGGTAGACCAGCTGAGGAGGTTTTCTAGTGGAGGGATGTTTTGGCCAGGTGGGAAGTAGCATCCAATTATGTTGATGGTTTTGTTTCGGTTAATTTTGAGGTTGGTATATATTATTTCTTCATTGCCTATTTGTGGAGCTGATGATTTTAAGATATGGATGTTTAGATGTTGTTTAAATATTATAGCTACACCACCTCCTTTTTTGTTTAGCCAGTCTACTCTTAGTATGCCGTAACCTGTAGGGAGTATTTGCTCACTGGTAATGTGAGGTTTTAGCCAGGTTTCTGTCAGGACGACTATATCTGGGGAGTATAAGTCTATGGTGGCATGGAGTTCATGGACTTTGTTGGATATACTTCTAATATTTAGGCTTAGTAGAAGGAAGTCACTTGGCTTTCTATTGGCTGTAATATGGGAGAAGTTGTGGTTTCTAGTCTGATTATGAGGATTGGAGTTGGAGATGGTAGGGCCAGGGTTGGGGTGGATGTCTCCACTTAGGGCTAGTTTTGATATGCATGAGATTATTAGTTTTCTCAGTTTTTGAATGTGTTTGTTTATAAGGGAAATTTTATGATTGTTCTCTGTGGGTAATAGGTATGGTGGGAGGGTTACTATGTTAAGTTGTAGGGATGCTTTACGTTTGAGTAATATAGTTGGTAGAATATGTGGGGGGTGCATAGGGATGGTTCTTGAGCTGGTGGGAGGGGAGCTGAGTATGGGTGAGAGATGGGCGGTGGTGTGAGTAGTAGTACAGTGGTAGTGGTTGAGTGGGGGAATGATGGAGCTTTGGTAGGATGTAAGATATGCAAGGAGAGTGCATGCAGTGAGCAAAGGAAAGGTATGCTTGTACATGTCAGTTGAGGAGGTGTGATAGTAGAGGGAATATGGAGGAGGTAGTGTTGGGTTAGCGCTGTGGTTGGCTATTGGAAAGATGGGAGGGTTTGAGTGCAATAAAGGTGGGACCACTGGGGCGGAGGGAATAGGGGCAGGCGGGAGCGAAGCGGGTAGAGACCCTGTTAGGTTCTTGTATGAGGGGCTGGAAACAATCACAAAGCAAGACAAGTATGTGTTAAGAACAATCACAATTGACCAAGGACTGCTCTGAAACTGTAAGTCTTGTCTTAATTTTTCAGGTGGAAAACCAGGATAACCTTGTATCAGTAGGCTACTGTGGTATAGTTTAAATAAACACACAGTATTGATCAGTTATGGATACTATTTGCTAACAGAAGGGAATAAGAGAAAGTGGAAGATGTGTGTGGTGGTGGTGGTGGTGGGGGGGGCTGCTTACAGCCAAAGCACAGTGCTCTCCAGGGGAAAATGTAGATTGGCTCAAACAGTTAGACACATACTCAAAGTTAACTGTAGCTGTTTGCAGACAGTTCAGACCCGGACTGCACTTTTCTTATAGGAATGTTAAAGGTGGTACCGCAGTTGAATACTTAAGAATGGTGTTAGGTCTAGAAAAGAAGAGTACAGAGAGGAGTAAGCACTTTTGAGATGGTAAATATATATTATAAAGATTATAGAAAACACACTGAGCAAATAGCTACCACATGCAGGACAACGTCCTGAACCACTACTTAGTATATGCAGATACTGAGCCAATTGGAAGAACATTAGAAAACAAAAACCCAGACAGTTATGCAGCCACAGATAAAAATATAGCGAGCAGCAATCTGTCGTGGTTCTCTAATGTGATTCAATCCACCAGTAACAGCACAAACTTATAGAAATAATTTAGACACTAGTATGAGCTGTCTACACACAACACTATTACATGAATAACATTAGTGAACAAGGTGCAGCTATGCAAATAGACCATACATACTATTATACTAGTAACAACTTGGTGCATGCCATAGTAACATCAATAATAAAGCATAAAACATATTGGATGTCTAACACAATTCAACATAAACATATGCAGTTGTAAAATGTCTAATACAATTCAACATAAATAGGCATTTACAGTTGTAAAACACTTACTGGAGAGACACTGAGCCTTCATGGGGCCTGTAGCAGAGTGGATTGTAGTTTTACAAATGGTACCTGCCACAGGTAATATTTATTAACTCTGGGATTGTCTTAAGGTAAGAAACAGGGAAGGGGAGGGGAGAACAAGGGTGTGAGCAGGCAGTTCTTTGTACTGCTGCTAATGAGCCAAAGCAAGACAAGTATGTGTTAAGAACAATCACAAATGACCAAGGACTGCTCTGAAACTGTAAGTCTTGTCTTAATTTCTTAGGTGGAAAACCAGGATAACCTTGTATCAGTAGGCTACTGTGGTATAGTTTAAATAAACAAACACACAGTATTGATCAGTTATGGATACTATTTGCTAACAGAAGGGAATAAGAGAAAGTGGAAGATACGTGTGGTGGTGGTGGTGGTGGGGGGGGGTGCTTACAGCCAAAGCACAGTGCTCTCCAGGGGAAAATGAAGATCGGCTCAAACAGTTAGACACATACTCAAAGTTAACTGTAGCTGTTTGCAGACAGTTCAGACCCGGACTGCACTTTTCTTATAGGAATGTTAAAGGTGGTACCGCAGTTGAATAGTTAAGAGTGGTGTTAGGTTCAAAGTTAACTGTAGCTGTTTGCAGACAGTTCAGACCCGGACTGCACTTTTCTTATAGGAATGTTAAAGGTGGTACCGCAGTTGAATACTTAAGAGTGGTGTTAGGTTGGAGAGACACTGAGCCTTCATGGGGCCTGTAGCAGAGTGGATTGTAGTTTTACCTTACACTTGAAGTAAGGTATAGCCTTTATTGTCCATGACCACTGATGGGGTATAGCAAGTACTCTCTAGGCAGTGTCAAAGATCATAACCATTGATCTAACTAGGTTAATCATAAGCCTACTCCCATAAGACAAGTTACAAGAGGGCTAAGAAGCTGGTTTGCAGGTTGTACTTGAGGTTGCTAAGGCTTTTGCTGGATTCTGTAAGTAGAATGTCATCAGCATAAATAATTACATGGAGATTTGACAAATCATAAGTGAGATCACAGATAAAGAAGGAAAAAACGCAGACCAAAGACTGATCTCTGGATTTCACAACTAGTAGTATATGGTTAATAGTTCTGAAGGCCCTGGTGGTGTCAATGAACAGGCCTCCTGTGAGCAGAGACATTTACATTACTGAAAATGGTGTTAGTGGCTGTTTATAAAGCAATCATACTGGTGAAAGTATGACATAGCCCAGGTTGTTCAACAACTATTCAATCACTGCACCCAACTAATCCTGTTTCCAAATAAACCATGGCGTGGTGAATAAAGTCTCAAGTACAGTCCCCACACACACCATTATAATTTAGTGTTTATAAATACTACACTAATCATATCATGATTTCACATATAGAAGCATTTTCCGTTTCCCCATTAACATTCAGTTTTAAAATACACTTCCAGGTAAGAGCCCGATTCCATTTTTGTCCCTGATCCCATCTAATGCACAAAATGTTCTAGTAGTACTCTGTCCCTGTGAAGGGCTGATCTGGAAGACTAAACAGCACAGCATCCTGGCAATTCAATGGATGAATAGAGCTCGCCTAATAATACATGGCAACAGCATTCTTAAGTTGCCAAAACCAAACTGACAAGAGACAGAGCCCACCTAATTCTTTCAAGGTCAACCCATGACAGAAAGCACTTATCGGAAGTAGTCTGAAAAAAAAAGTTAAGTACTTACTATAATGTTCAATCTGAGTTGTTCCTTTTTCATTTGTCTTCAGCCTGTGGGTTCGGATCAGATATCTGATCTGACTCAGCCATATACTACAGCTCTAGGATCCAAAAAATCTAAGCTCCTCCCCTCTTCAACCTGTGGAACAGAGTCCCCAGCTACATAAATCTTGGAAGGCCCTTATGGAAGGTTGTTCCGGAGCACAGCAGAACCAAAGGATGCAGTTTTCTGAAAATAATGTCCAATTTGTAGTGAGATATAACAGTGTGTGAATCTGACCAAGTAGCCACAGAGCAAATATCATCAATAGGAAATCTAGACCAGAAAGAAGTGGATACTGACCTAGTGGAATGAGGTTTGATGGGTAAAGACAAGGGTATTCCTCTAGTGGAGTAAACCACTGAAATGCAGCTTGTAATCCAGTTTGCCAGAGTAACTTTGGAAACTGTTTTCCCAAATTTAGCCTTGGAGTATGAAACAGAAAGCTGGTCAGACATTCTGAAGTGTTTAGTCCTACCCAAATAAAAATGTAATTGTCTATGCACATCTAGCATATGGATTTTGTATTCTCTTTTGTTTTGGAAATTAGGGAAGAAAACTGGAAGACTGACAACCTGGTTAACGTTGGCCTCAAAAGCAACCTTGAGGAGGAAAAAGGTTGGTACGCAACGTAACTCTATCTTTGTGAAATACCAAATAGAGTGGTTTGATAGATAATGCTTGAAGTTCGATATTCTTTTAGCAGAAGTGATGGCAACTAAGAAAGCAGTTTTTAATGACAAAAGCTTCAAATCAACCTTTCCTGCTGGTTTGAAGGGAGGAGCAACCAAAGCTTGTTAAGACCATGGTAAGGTCCCAAGGAGGAGTGGGATCTTTAATGGGAGGACGGAGAAGAAAGGTGCCCTTGAGGAAAGTTTTGCACAACTTGGAAGAGGCTAAAGGTAATGAATTTTTTCCAACATGGAAGTTCAAGATAGCTGTCAGTTGCACCTTCACAGTGGAAAAGCTAACTCCACTATGAAGAATGGACATTAAAAAATCTAACAGCAGACATAGGAGCTGTAAAAGGATCTGGTTTATTTTGGAAGGCCCAAATAGAAAATCTCTTCCACTTGCTCTTATATACTTTTCTAGTGGAAGCTTTATGTGCTACTACTAATTTTTTTCTAACTAGTGAAGAAAACCCGGAATTTCTAGCCATCAACAGAACTGGAGTAGCTAAATGGTCAATTTCAGGTTAGAGAGATCTGGGTGAGAAAGTCCCGAAGGATGGGAGAGAAGCTCCAGTCCAAGGTCCACGGTGAATATACTAGATGAGACAAAAAAATAAAGAGAAACTACACTTGTCAAGGCCAAAAGGGAGCAATGGGGATAACTTTGCTCTCCAACCTTTGAGCTTTCCTGAAAAAATTTGGAAATGAGAGGAAGAGGGGTTAAGCACAAAGCAGACCAGGGGGCCAAGCATGGACTACAGCATCTCTCAGTGACTGTCCCTGAGGAAGTATTAGGGCAAAACATTCTCTGCATTTGGTGTTGGAAGGAGAAACAAAGAGATTGAAGCAAGGTTGACACCATTTCTGGAAGATCATGCTTGCCACTGAAGGGTTCAGAGACCACTCGTGAGGCATCAGAATGGTCCTGCTAAGCCTGTCCACTAGAATGTTTTACTTCCCCGGAATGCACTTTGCCACTAGAAAGTGGTTGGAGAAGCTCGCCCATTGTCACAACCTCATGGCCTCTCAATGTAAGGGGTAAGACTTGGTTCCTCCATGCTTGCTGATGTACCAAATAACTGACATGTTGTCTGTTTAAACTGCAATTGTTCCAGAGGGAATTGAGGTATGAAGGACTTGCAATGCTAGGAGCACCGCTCTCATCTCCAGAATGTTTATATACAAACTGGTCTCTAAAGGGGACCAGGTGCCTTAGACTGTCTGACCCAGGTAATGCCACCCCCCTCCCAAGCTGAAAGGCATCCTTGGTCACTGTGGTCTTTCTTTTGGGAAGGAAGGACAAAGGGATGACCTCATTCTAGAACTTGTGACTGAAGCCACCAGAAAAGGGATTCTTTGCACACTCAAGGTAGTCTGATGTGATGATTCAGAGGATAATAAAGGAGAGAGCACTGAAACTACTGGAGTCCACCAAAAAACTCTCATATGAAGAAGAGCTGTATGAAAAAGAAGTTATGTCTTACCATAAAGTTCCAGCTGTATTGCTGATCCTCGTTCAGTCATTATGCCTGGGGGTTATCGATTCCGACTCCGGAACCGAGCCGGCCATCTTCCAAACTCGTGACAGCCACAAACTCTCGAGCTAAACTCTTACCCACAATTCCCCTCTTCCTGTTACCTCAAATTGAGTTTGCAAGTCAAAGGAAGTAGAGGCTACCTCTGGTCAAAGGACCTAATGGAACCGGATAATGAGATCCACTATAAGCCTCAGGAGGGGGAAGGAGGGAGGGTCGTAATGACTGAACGAGGATCAACAATACAGATGGAACATTATGGTAAGACATAACTTCTTTATCTGATCTTGTTAATCCTTGTTCATTCCTTACGTCTGGGACAGAGTCTCCAGCTACCTTTATTCCTGGGAGGCTTTCATGGAAGGACATTCCTGAGCACCATTGAACCAAAGGAGGCTCTTCCTCTGGAGACCAAATCCAATTTGTATTGGCTGATGAAGGTATGAGATCTAGCCCAAGTTGCAGATGCACAAATATCAAGTAAAGAAGCTCTAGCATGGAAGGCAGCAGAAGTTGCGACCGACCTAGTGGAATGAGCCCTAACGGCTATAGTCAGAGTGATATCATGAGTTTTGTAAATAAATGTTACACAGTCTTTTAACTATTTAGCCAATGCGACCTTAAAAACAGCACATCCAAGTCTAGGACCAGAATAGGCCAGGAATAGCTGATCTGATTTGCAAGAAGCCTTAGTTCTGTCCAGATAGAAATGAATTTGCCTGTGTATGTCAAGGGTATGTAGACAATACTCTCCTCTGTTAGAATGATTGGGAAAGAAAACTGGCAATTCAATGGATTGGGTAATGGACATTCCAGAGATCACTTTTGGCAGGAAGGAAGGATTAGTTCTCAATGACACTCTATCTTTATGAAAGATTAAGTAAGGCCATTTGATGCATAGAGCTTGAAGTTCAGAGATACATCTGGCAGAAGTAATGGCGACCAAAACAAAGTTTTCCAAGAAAGAAACTTGAAGTCGCATGAAAAAGCTGATTCAAAAGGAGACACAGTCAAAGCTTGCATGACTAAAGACAGATTCCATGGCTGACTAGGTTCTCTAAAAGGGGGTTTTAAATGACTTATGCCTTTTAGAAAAGACTTGCATAATTTGTGTGACATAAGAGAAGAGTCATGGACACCATTGTGAAAATTAGATATTGCGGCCAAATTAACTCGAATGGTAGAAGCAGATAGGCCAGATTGGGATAAACTGGACAGCTACTCCAGTACTACTGGCAATGTGCTGAAAAAGGGTCTATCCGTTTTTCCTTCAGCCAAATGGTAAACCTTTTCCACTTGCTGAGATAAGTAGTTTTGGTGTAAGACTTATGAGATGCAATAAGAATGTCACATACTGAGGAAGAAAGATCATTCTGCCTGGCAATCACTGGAAGTGGAGGAGCCAAGCTGTGAGCTTCAGACTGTTCAGGTTGGGGTGAATCAGGTTCTGCGGATGGGAGATCAAATCCTGAGTTGGATCGAGAATCCATGGTTTATCTAGCAGGTGAGGCCATAAGAAGGGGAACCAAATTTGCCGAGGCCAATATGGCGCTATGACGATTATCTTGCTCTTCAACCAGTGGGTTTTCTTCATGAAATGGGGGAAAGGCATAAAGCAGACCTGAGGGTCAATCGTGGACTAGAGCATCCCTGGGTGAATGTCCCCAAGGGGGAATCAGGGCGAAGTAATTGCTGCATTTGTAGTTGGTTGGGGATGCAAAAAGGTCACAGCAAGGGAGACCTCAGCAGTTGAAAATCTCCGCCACTAAGAGGATTCAGAGACCACTTGTGTGGTTGCAGAATGCACCTGCTCAGTCTGTCTGCTATTACGTTGGAGCTCCCGGGAATGTGCATTGCTAAAAGAAAGTGGTTGGTAGCTATCGCCCATTGCCATATCCTCATGGCTTCTCGACAAAGTGGGTAGGATTTGGTTCTGCCTTGTCTGTTGATGTACCAGACTACAGCCATGCTGTCCGATTGTATTGTAATAGTCCCTGACAGAAGGAGGGGATGAAATGCTTGCAACGCTAGAAGCACCGCCTTCAGTTCTAGGACATTTATATGCAGATGAGCCTCTAGGTCCGACCACATGCCTTGGACTGTCTTCCCCTGAAGAAGCCTCCCCCCCACCCCATCAGGAAGGCATCGATGGTCATTGTGGCTTTGGGCTGTTGGGGTGTGAAGGGGCGAGACCATTGTGACGGGTTCTGCGACATCCACCAAATCAAGTCTTGTTTGCATCTCTGAGTCTCCCTAATCTGGGATGAGAGAGGAAACTGAAAAGGGTACCAATGGGTGAGTAGTAACCATTGTAAAAGCCTCATGTGGAACCTTGCGAGAGGGACAATGGTGATGGAAGCTGCCACGGAACCCAACAGCTGAAGAATAGAATGTGCTGTTGATCTTTCCCTTGAGAGGATGGGTATGAGTTGTTGTTTTATCCTTAGGATTCTGTGCTCTGGAATTGATGCCGTGCATATCTTTGTATCCAATAGGACTCCAATGACTTCTACGGATTGGGATTGGGATAGGTTGGATTTTTGCCAGTTTATAGTTATACCTAGCCTTTCTGCAGTGTGAAGAGAGTATGCCAAGGCTTTTTCCAATAAATGTCTGGTGGGGGCGGTGATGAGCCAGTCGTTTAGATATGGAAACACCCGGAATCCTTGCAGTCACAGGTGAGCTGTGACAATTGTCATGCACTTGGTGAACACTCTGGGGGCTGTAGAGAGTCCAAAGTGCAGTACTCGGAACTGGTAATGACTGGCTCCCGCACGGAAGCAAAGGAATCTTCTCGATGGTCTGTCCACCTTTAAGTGATAGTACGCATCTTGAAGATCTATAGAGCACATCCAATCACCTGTCTCCAAGAATGGGAGGATAGACTGTATTGTGACCATCTGGAATTTCTGTACTTCTACGAATTTGTTTAGCACACTGAGATCCAAAATCGGTCTCCAGTCCCCGGTCTTTTTTGGCACTAAAAATAATCTTGAGTAGAATTCGGATCCTATCTGGTCTGGTGGGACTATTTGGATGACTCTCTTTCTTAGCAGCTTTGAAATCTTTAATGCTGCTAATACCCTTTGACTGGGTGGAACGTCGCGAAAGCTCCTTAGTGGGGCGGGACAAATATCGAAGGGAATATGATAACCTCTGGTTATTATCTCTCGTATCCAAGAATCGGTGGTAATGGTTAGCTAGGCAGAAGGGTACAAAGAGAAACGACCCCCAACCTCTTCCAGAGGAAAGCAGTTAGGCTGCTCTTCAGGAGCGCTGGTAGGACTGCCAGAGAAAGAATCTCTGCCCCGAAAGGGGCGTCTTCCATATGAGTTTCCCCGTCTGCCTCGGGGAAAACTCGGCTCATGTGTCACGGAAAGAACCTTGAGACGTTTTGTGCCACATCTTCCCACTCTTCTGGTTTCTGAGGAAAGCCCATTGAGAAGAAGAATAGTGGACACCCACAGCAGAAAGGGTCTTACAGTCCTGTTCAAACCTAGCCAGTGTGTCTTTAACCTTGGGTCCAAATAACGAAGAGGCTTCAATGGGAGCGTTCAGAAAAAGTAAGCCTTGAAAGGTTCCGCAAACTCACACAAGTGCATCTAGGTGCGCCGTCTCATGACTATGCCTGCACCCGCTGCTCTAGCTGCTCCCTGTGATGCATGATAAATCAGGCGCATGGAAGAGTTAGAAATCGATTCAAGGGTGGCTAACTGTGAGGCCACTTTGTCCCGGACCACATCAGACAGCTCCGGCCAAGGTTTCAGAGAGCTCAGAAATTAAATCTCTTTGAAGCCTGGAAAATGTGCCATATAATTCAGGGACCTGACTGCAAAGGTTGCTGATGCAAAGGTATGCTTCCCTAATCTGTCCAGTGCCCGGTACTCTTTGTTGGGTGGGTGGATAGTCTGGCTTTATTCCACCAGATCCTTCTTTGTTGCGGCCACCACCACCAAGGCATCTACAGGGACACCTTTGGACCAGTGAGGCTCACTATCTGGAGGAGACAAGATTTTATCCGGTCTGCGGGGAATGACATCAACGGCATCAGGAGCCTTCCATGCACACTGCACGATGAGCCTGACAAGGTCTTCGGCAGGTGTAGTAACCCAAGAGGTAGGGGGCCGGACACGAAAGGCCTGCAGGAACACAGACTCTTCAGAGGTCGGGTTTGAGGGCTGCCAGGCACCTCTCTGCTTAAGTATTTCAAGGATATCTCCAAAGGATATCTCAGAGGGTGACTACTATTTAACAAAATTAGAACTGAAAATAACAGCAATACGATAATGTATTATCAAAGAAGTTTTACTTAGCTCAAGAGAAGTGGCTTAACATGACTGAATGGCGATGCAGCACACCAAATCTGGGATAACAGGGAGAGGGGAATTGTGGGTAAGAGCTTAGCTGGAGAGTTTGTGGCTGTCGCAAGCTTGGAAGATGGCCGGCTCGGTTCCGAGGTTGGAACCGATAACCCCCCAGGCGTAATGACTGAACGAGGATTAACAATATCAGATCAAGAGTTATGGTTGCCGCCAGAGAACCCAACGCTCTTAGGACAAGACAAGCTGGAGGCAAAAGAATGTTTAGAATATGTTTGACATGGAGTCCGAGTGTGGAGATCCTGTCTGGGGGGAGAAGAGCTAATCAATGTGTCATGTCCAGACGGGTTCTGATGAAGTCTATCATCTGTACTGGATGTACACATGATTTCTTTAGGATGGCAGAGATGCCCAAGATTGAGGCTAGCTGAAGTAGGTAATCCCTGGCTTGGAAGAGTCAATGTCTGGTGGGAGCAGTGAGTAGTCAATCATCCAGATAGGGAAAGGCACAGAATCCTAGCAGCCTCATGTGAGCTGACACTATTGCCATGCATCTGGTGAACACTCTGGGGGCTATGGTGAGACCAAAGGAGAGTACTTTGAACTGGTAATGACTGGCTCCCAGCCGGAAACAGAGAAACCTTCTGGAGTGCCTCTTCCTTTTCATTCTGAAGGTCTATCGAGCACATCCAGTTGTCCTTCTGAAGGATGGGCAGAATGGACTGAATTGTGACCATTCAGAATTTTGAATAAGCAATTGACATGTAAGGTTTGTCAGATCCAGAATGGGTCTGAGGTTCCCCGTTTATTTGGGCACTATAAATTATCTGGAATAGATGCCTGATCCAAACTGGTCTTGGGGGAACTGCCTGGATGCCTCTTTTTGCAAGCCACTTTGAAATGTTTAAGGCTGCAGCCTCCCTCTGACTGGGTGGAACACTGGAGAGGGATTGGGAGGAGGGGGATTTTGGAAAAAGGGAATGACATAGCCTCTGGATATTATGCTTAACACCCAATGGTCATTTGTGATGGCTTCCCAAGCTGTTGGGTGTAGAAAAAGACATCCCCTGACTGCCTCCAGAGACGAGCAGTCGGCCAGTCCTTCAGGATCACTGATTGGGCCTGTCCGAGAAGGTACCTAGATACCCCTGGTTTATGGGATCCTCTCTGCCATAAGGGCAGCATCAACCATTAGCGCTGTTTCTACTTCTGCCTCTGGAGAAAAATATCTTCCTATGATTCCTGGAGAGGACCTTGAGATCTTCAGAACCACAACTTTCTGCCACCACGTTGGTTCCTGGAAAAGGACTGTTGAGGAGTGGCAAAATGGATTCTGACAACAGACAAGGTTTTCTTGTCCTTCTCACTCTGGGAGAGAGGGCCTCTAACTGCGGGATCAAACAATGATGATTTGTCAAAAGGGGTTCCATGAAATCACACAGCTGCATCCAGGGGTGGCGCCTTATAGCAATGCCTGAACTGGCCAGCCATGAGGGACCCTCTGCTGCATGAGAGATTAACCTCATGGACTTATTCGCTATAGACAGGAGGGTGGCCATTCTGGAGGAAAAGGTTTTCTGTCACTCTGTACACATGGGCCCTGGGGCAAGACTAGAGAGCTCTTTTACCAGGTCTCTCTGAAGTCTGGTCACGTGCAAAATAGTTCAGTGCCCACAAAGTGAAGGTAGTTGAAGCATACACCCACTTTCTAAACCTGTCCAATGCCCAAGACTCTTTGTTTGGGGGGGGGGGTGAACAGTGAAGCTGTCCTGGGCCAGCTCCTTCTTGATGGCTGCTGCAACCACCATGGCACTGACAGGGACACCCTTAGTCCAATGCGGTCTATCTGAAGGAGCACTAAGGATCTTGTCCAGGAGTTTGGGGATGGGTTCTACTGTGTCTGGCTCTTTCCACTTCCTGCGGGAGATGAGGTCAGTAAGAGGGTGCGCGGGACTGGGGGCACCCAAGATGTGGATGGGCCTGACCCAAAGGTTTCCAGGAACACTGATTCATCTGGGTTAGAGTTTTTGGCGGACCACCCACTTTCTGGCACATGATTTCCATGATTTCTCCCAATGAGATATCCTTAGGTGGGGATCATGGGGCCCTTCTCCTTCCTCCAAAATGGTGCCCTGAGTGAGGGGTTCCAGGGAGGAATCTACGTGTCTCCTTTTGCACTTACGCTTATGAGGAACCTCATTGGTGGGGTGTTCTGGGGAGGTATTGGAAGACTCTGGGTGTTCCAAATTGGAAGTCGTCTGGGAGGAGACAGAAAGGATAACTCTTGTACAAATTCTCCTACGGGGGACAGGTCTCCGAGGGAGGGACAGTCAAGTTTCTCCTAGGGGTGGAAAGAACCCTTTCCACCACCTTAAATGCTGAGGGTAAATGGAAATCCAAGGGAACCCCGACTGGAGCTGAAGCTGCTGGCAGAGAAACCCTACAAGTTCCTTTCCCTCTCAGATCCCAGAGGGGAGTTGGAGCCAAACTATCAAGCACCGAAGCTCTGAGGTCACAGCTGACATCAAACCCTCGGACCTGACACCTGTGCTGTGGCTCAGAAGGTCACCCTGATTTTAGACTGTTGAGGCCAAACTACTCAAGGCAACCACTGGATTCAAGGTTACCATACCTGTTAGCTCCAGCAAATCGGTTCTCTGGATCCTCGGACCTGACAACTCTGAAGCCAGGAGTTGGATTGGAAAAGGAGAGATGGGAACAAAACAAGGTTGGTGGCTACTGCATCCAACAGGGAACAGAGTTGGCAAATCCCCCAGCTGAATTTGTGCCTTGAGGAACCTCATCAACATTCTGTCAAAATCAGCTTCAGAGAGGATCTGATGGATGAAGCAACAGAATGCAGCCTGAAGGTTGGTTTAGGGGACTGAAGCAGTGGAGACTTAGGTCTGGAAGTAGTGGGCTTCAGAGAACCTTGGGGACTGGAGCTGAACCATTTCCCCACTGACATGCAGATCCGAGGGCTTAGGATCTGAAGTTTTGGCTCACTGGGCAAGGAAGAACCTCTGTCCAGGGACCTTTTCTTTTCTTTGTGTTTCATGGCAGGGGGTTGAGCTCCTAAAGTTGAAGGAGAAAGTACAGTTGTGTACACTTACCATAAATGTAGATGTTCGAGTGTCTTCACTGTTGCAGTCATCACTGTAGGGTTCTTCCTGCCGGCAGGCAGCCCTCGGTTGGCCAGAATCCCAAAGTCTGGGTCCAGCGTCGGCTGTTCAGTCACGCTCCCTGACTTCAGAGCGCCAGGAGTACAAAGCTGCCAGCCGACGCCATGTTCTCCAGTTTTTCTTGCCCCAGATGTCAGGTGCCCAAAAGTGAAGGCTAATAGTAAAAAATGTAACATACAACAAACCCCACACCCTGTAGCAAATACACCTCAGAAGAAGGGTGAAGTAGGAAACCACACTAATGAAAGTATAAGAGGGGACAGGAGGGTGGGTAACCCAGACTGCAACAGTGAAGACACTCGAACATCTACATTTATGGTAAGTGTACACAACTGTACTATGTTCATCGTGTTTCACTGTTGCAGTCATCACTGTAGGGTTGAATCCCATAGCTGAGATAAAGGGTGGTGGTTATAGAGTAGAAGGGGCGGCTAGAAGGCCCTGCAAGACTGCAAAAGCAAAGCCTGCCTTAGACTTAGAGTAAATAGGGAGATTATAGTGCCTAGAGAAAGTATGCACTGAACTCCAAGTTGCAGCTTCCAAAATATCTTTGGTAGGTACTCCCCTGAGAAAGGCAACTGAAGTAGCAGCAGCTCTGGTAGAGTGAGTCCTAATTTTTCCTAGGATTTGCTTTCCATGATGAGAGTAACAAAATCTGATTCCAAAAGCAATCTATTTAGAAATGGTCTGTTTTGAAATAGCTTTGCCTTGGGAATTTGTTGCATAAAAAACAAACAGTTGCTGTGTTTTCCTGATATCCTTGGTTCTGTCCAGGTAAAAACGAAGTTGCCTGTGTACATGCAAGGAATGCAAGATCCTTTCCCCCTTATTTTGTGGATTAGTGAAAAAGGTTGGCAGGTGAATAGTTTGATTTAAAGCCACTTTGGAAACCACTTTAGGCATGAAAGTAGGATTAGTCCTTAAAGACACCCTATCTTGGTGAAAAATAATATAAGGTTCCACAGCCATGAGTGCTTGCAACTCAGAGACTCTCCGGGCTGAAGTCAAAGCCAGTACGATAGTTGTCTTCCATGATAAATACTTAATATCAGATGTGGCAGCAGGCTCAAAAGGAGGAAGAGTGAGTTTTTCCAGAACATAGTTGAGGTCCCAGGCAGGTATTGTGGGGGGCTTAAATTCTTTGCTCCTCTGAGATATTGTTTCAGAAGTGGATGCAAAAAGATTGGAGGATCTGTATTGTAATGTGCAGAGATAGCTGAGGCATGTATTTTTATGGAAGAGAAGGATAAACCCTTATGTAGCATGTCTGTCAGGTAAAGTAAAATCAGTGGGATATTAGGAATGAGAGGATCCGAATCCTGAGCATGCATCCAGGTGCAAAATCTCTTCCATTTACCTGCATAAGATTTTCTAGTGCTAGGCCGTCTGGCTTCTAAGATGACATCCATGACCTGTTTGGGAAGGGTAGGACTAATCATAGACCCTGAATTCGCCAGGCTGCCAGGCTGAGAGTTTTGATATGAGAGTGCAGAACCTGGCCCTGGTGTTGGGACAAAAGATTTGGAATCTGAGGTAAAATCCAAGGAGGCTCCTGGGATAGCTTCATCAGTGTTGAGTACCAAAATTGACGAGGCCAATTTGGGGCCAGTAAAATCATCTTGGGTTTGTTCTGCTTGATCTTTAATAACACCCATGGAAGAAGAGGTAGTGGAGGAAAGGCATACCCCCCACGAGGTTTCTCCAACTGAATGAAAGTGCATCCACTTTCCATGCTAGTTTGTGAAATGTCCTTGTGCAAAAAATCTGTAACTGGTGGTTGAGGGGGGATGCAAATAGATCTATGTCCGGGCAGCCCCAGGCTTCTGTAATCATCTTGAATATTTGGGTGTCTAGCATCCACTCGTGTGGGTCTGACAGGTTCCTGCTCAGGCTGTCTGCCAGAATATTTTGTTTCCCTGGCAGGAACTGAGCTTGTAGATCCACTTCACAAGCTAGAGCTGTGTTCCATAGAGTCATGGCTAGTCTGCAAAGGGGGTAGGAGTGTGAACCTCCTTGCTTGTTTATGTACTACATAACTGTGGTGTTGTCTGTCCGTATCAGTAGTTGTCCTGGTTGTAGAAGATCCCTGAAAGCCAATAGGGCATTCTGTACAGCTAACATCTCTTTTAAAATGATATGTAGGTGCTTCTGATCCTCTGTCCAAAAACCTTGCAGGCCTTTCCCCTGCAAGTGGGCTCCCCCATGTGTAATCCGAGGCATCCGTGGTTAACACTTGGCTGGCTGGAGGCAGACTGAAGGCTTTCCCTTTGTTGTGAAGACATGCCATGGTCCACCAATGGAATTCCATTTGTAGGCAAGGCAAGACAGCAATCTGTGTCTCTAGACTGTGGCAATGCTGGGACCATACACTTTTTAGGTACCATTGTATTTTTCTCATATGTAGTCTTGCATTTGGTATGAGAAGGATGCAGGAGGCCATGTAACCCAAAGCCTGCAGGAATTTCCTAGCTGAGACATTAACGCCAAGGTTTTGAAAGTTGAAGCCAGCTGTAGTTGTTTTTTGGATGTCAGGAATGCCATCTGGGTTGTTGTGTTTAGAAGAGCACCCAGAAAAGTTATCTGTTGTGTGGGTGTCAAATTTGACTTTTTTATGTTCACAGTGAATCCCAGGTACTTGAGTAGATTTTGTACAAATTCCAGGTGCTGGAGTAAGACATCCTTGCTGTCTGCTTGAATAAGGCAGTCGTCCAGATATGGGTAAATTTGAATTCCCTTGAGTCTGCAATAAGCTACTACTGGTGCCAGGCACTTGGTGAAGACCCTGGGCGCAGTAGACAAGCCAAAGGGCAGCGCAGAGAATTGGTAATGTTTCGAGCCGGCCTTGAACCTGAGGTACTTTCTGCACTCCTGTCTGATAGGGATGTGTAGGTAAGCCTCCTTTAAATCCAATGTCACCATCCATGCATTTTTGCTCAACATTGGCAGGAGCTGCTGCAGAGTAAGCATCTTGAACTTTGGTATCTCCAGGAAAGTATTTAAGACTGAGAGATCCAGGATGGGTCTCCATGAATTTTGTTTTCTGGGAACTAGAAAGAGCCTTGAGTAAAAGCCTTGCCCTGTCTCTGATTGTGAAACCAGTTCTATGGCCCTCATAGCCATGAGGGATCCCAGCTGGTTTAATACCTCTGTCCATTGGTGTTTTGGTAGGTCTGGCCATCCATTTTATCTTGGCAAGGTATGAAAGTGGAATTTGTAACCTCTTGAAACTACATCCAGAACCCACTTGTCTTGGGTTATGCAAGTCCAATTTTGTTGAAAAAGAGAGAGTTTTCCTCCTAGAGGGGCTCCCAGGAGAGAAGTTCCTGGAGCCATGCAGGGGGAGTCATTGAGCCTGTTTTCTATAAGACTGAGGTCTGTCCTCTCCACCCCTGGGGGTGGAAGCTCTCCACTGTCTAGGTCTGCAAGAGGTCTGTGCTTGGGTCCTCCCTCTGGAAAGCCTATATCTACCCCTCTGAGGCTTGTCCGAGCTGGGAAAGGACCAATTTTTAGTTGGCCAATTTCTGCTAAATCTTGGGGGCTAAACTTGTAAGAAATCCTTAACCGTTTGCATGGATTTTGCCTTATCCTCCATTTTCTTTATCACCTCTTCAGCCTTAGACCCAAACAAAACATTATGCTGAACAGGAGCATCCAGTAACTTAGCTTTCAATTGATCAGGTAAGTTTTGTTCCTTTAACCAAGCATGCCTTCTAATGACTGTGCCAGTGGCAGCTGCCCTGCATGAAGCCTCCAAGGCATCAAAACCACAGTTTAAACCATGCTTCCCCACTTGCTCAGTAGCATGCATCAAATCGTGTAATTCCTTATTATCTGCACATGCAGAAATGGTACCTAGCTTTTGTTTCATAACAGACAGCAGGAACTGCTGATATTTTAGCATATGAAATTGACAATTTAAAGCCCTAATAGATAAAGTAGCAGAAGTGTACACTTTTTTGCTCCATCTCTCCAAATCTCTAGAATCCTTATCTGTCAGAATAGGGTTTTTAGCAGAGGCGGCCTTAACACCCTTAGGACCCTGAGAAATGGTTTCTGGATCAGCAGTAGGATTTTTGTAGAGGAACTGGTGGGAGTCAGGGACCCTGTAATATCTGTCAGGCTTAGCAGGGGCTGGAGGAAAGGAGTCAGGAGTTAAATTAGCCTCAGAGAAGGCATCATCCACAATATCCAAAATAGGAGGAATAGCCAGGGGTCTATGTTGGGGAAGAAGAGGGAAATACATATGCCTTCTCTTAGATTCAGAGTACTCCTGTCCTTCCCAGTGAAAATGTTCCCTCATGTCATGTAAAGTTTCCCCAAAAGAAACATCTTCAGGGGGAGAAGCTGATGGAATGGATTCCTCAGCATCAGAATCCTCATAAGGAGGGAAAGTATATTCCTGTTCAGAGGAAGACAATGAAGAAATAGATGCCTGATCAGAGGATTCATAATCCAATTCTTGCCTTGGCCTTTTGTCTGGAGGGAGATGTAAACCCCTAATCATGGTTAGTAAGTCCTCCGCCATTTTAAGTAGCTGTTTCTGAGATTTGGGTCCCAGATCAGAAGAGGCCTGGGCTAGTGTCTTAGATTTAGAAGGAGTCTTTGCCTTTGTCTTTGGCTTTGCCTTTATCAGAAGCTAAGTAGGCCTGAAAACCCCCTCGGAAGCCTGTACCTGCACAGCAGCTCCGGACCCATCTGAGGGAGCACTGTCTGAAGGTCCTGCAGCTGAAGTACTCAAAGACCTAGTTGGCTCCTCGTGGGAGTCCATTTCGACAATCGGTTCTGAAATGGCCGACAACAGGGGCTGCGAAAGCACCTCACTGATGACAGCCGAACCTGTAGCTGGCTCTGCTTGTAAAACGTCATCTGATTTGGACCTCGGAGGCCTGTCCTTATCCTTGCGTCATTTGTGAACTCCGGTAGTCGGAAGCATGTCCGACGACATTTTATAATTAAATTGCCTGCCAAAGTAGTGAAAAGCAAAATCGTACCTCCGCTTAATAGTACATTGGTTAAATCTAGCACAAAACGACAACTAGCTACGTTGTGGTCAGGGCCTAAACAAGGAATACAGTAAGAGTGGAAATCCTTATGAGGTATTTGCTTCCCACAAGAAATGCAATTATTAACTTTTTCTGACATCGGACTGGAGCAAGATAAAAGTTTCCCCAAAGGGGTACTTAGCTTTGTGAAGAAGAAGTAAGTCTTCAGACTGAAGCACGAAAAGATATATCAGGAGTCAGCCGACCGGCACTTGCAAACTGCTTCCACCACATGGCAAGAAAGACTGGAGAAGATGGCGTCAGCTGGCAGCTTTGTACTCCTGGCGCTCTGACGTCAGGGAAAGTACAGTTGTGTATACCTACCATAAATGTAGAGGTTCGAGTGTCTTCACTGTTACAGTCATAACTGTAGGGTACTCCTGCCGGCAGGCAGCCCGAGGTCGGCCAGAATATCAAAGTCTGGGTCCGGCGTCAGCTGAATCAGCAAGTACCCTGACGTCAGAACGCATGGGTATAAAGCTGACAGCCGACGCCATCTTCTCCAGCCTTTCTTGCCCCTGATGTCAGAAGCCCCCATAAAACCAAAAGGTGTCCAAAGGGAAACACAAATACACCAGAAAGGTAGTGGAAAAGGAAACAAAGTAAGCAAAAAGAAACAAGAGGGGTCTGGAGGGAGGGAAACACCGACTGCAACAGTGAAGACACTTGAACATCTACATTTATGGTAGGTATACACAACTATACTATGTTCTTCGTGTTTCACTGTTGCAGTCATAACTGTAGGGTAGGAATCCCAAAGCTGAGAACACGGGAGGAGGTTATGAAGAAGAAGGAGCAGCTAGAAGACCCTGCAAAACAGCAGAGGCAAAGCCTGCCCTAGACTTAGAGTACAAAGGGAGGTTATAGTGCTTGGAAAAGGTATGCACAGAGCTCCAAGTGGCAGCCTCCAGAATGTCCTTGGTAGGAACTCCTCTGAGAAAGGCTGCTGAAGTGGCAGCTGCTCTAGTAGAATGAGTCCTGACAGTACCTGGAATCTGTTTTCCATAAAGAGAGTAACAATATCTTATTCCATGAGCAATCCATTTGGAAATAGTTTGCTTAGAAATAGCTTTACCTAGAGAACTGGAAGCAAATGAGATAAGCAATTGATCTGATTTTCTGAAATCTTTAGTTTTGTCCAGGTAAAAACGTAGTTGCCTGTGTACGTCCAATGAATGCAAAATCCTTTCCCCCTTATTTTGGGGTTTTGGGAAAAAGGTAGGAAGGTGAATAGTCTGATTTAGAGCAACTCTAGAAACTACCTTAGGCATAAAAGTAGGATTGGTCCTCAAGGAAACTCTGTCCTGATGGAAGATGAGGTATGGTTCCATGGCCATGAGGGCTTGTAACTCAGACACCCTTCTGGCAGAAGTCAAGGCCAACAAGAAAGCTGTCTTCCAGGATAAGAACTTAATATCCGCAGAGGCAGCAGGCTCAAAAGGAGGCAAAGTAAGCTTTTCCAAGACATAGTTGAGATCCCAACGAGGGACAGGAGGAGATCTAGGAGGTCTTAAATTCTTAGCTCCTCTCAGAAATTGTCTAACCAGCTGGTGGAAAAAAATGGGAGGATCACAATTGAAATGAGCCGAAATAGCAGAAGCATGAATTTTAATGGAAGAAAAGGAAAGACCTTTAATCAAAAGGTCTGAGAGATAAAGTAAAATAGAGGGAATATCAGGTATTAAAGGATCAGAGCCACGATCCTGCATCCAAATACAAAATCTTTTCCATTTAGAAGCATAAGATTTCCTTGTACTAGGACGCCTAGCTTCCAAAAGAATATCCAAAACCTGTTTAGGAAGAGAAGAAGGAATCAATTGCCTTTGATGAGCCAAGCTGCCAGGCAGAGAGTCTTGATTTGAGAGTGAAATACCTGACCCTGATGCTGGGACAGTAGAGAATGGGTCAGAGGAAGACTCCAAGGGGGTTCCGAGCAACGGTGCAGTAGAGTTTGGTACCAAAACTGACGAGGCCAATTTGGAGCTATCAAAATGATCAGTCTGGGTTTGTCCAGCTTTATCTTTAGCAATACCCGAGGCAGAAGAGGAAGAGGAGGGAAGGCATATCCCGAAAGATTCCTCCAGCTGAAGGACAGGGCATCCACTTTCCAAGCTGTCTTGTGGAAGGACCTGGTGCAAAAGAGAGGCAACTGATGGTTGAGATGGGAAGCAAACAGATCTGAGGACAGCCCCAAACTGCAGTTATCTTGCTGAATAAGTTGGGGTCCAACATCCATTCGTGAGGATCCAAAATGTTTCTGCTTAGGCTGTCTGCTAAGAGATTCTGATTTCCTGGAATGAACTGTGCCTGAAGATCCAGATTCAAATTTAGGGCTGTGTTCCATAAAGTCATGGCAAGTCTGCAAAGGGGGTAAGGGTGAGAGCCCCCTTGCTTGTTTATGTACCACATGACTGTGGTATTGTCTGTTCGAATTAGCAGAGGTCCTGGCTTCAAAAGAGTCCGGAAGGCTAGAAGAGCATTTTGGACTGCCAACATTTCTTTCAAGTTGATGTGCCATAGAAGGTGTTTGTTTGTCCAAGAGCCCTGTTGGCATTTGTCTAGAAAATGAGCTCCCCAAGCATAATCCGAGGCATCCGTGGTTATGATCTGAGTAGGTTGAGGAAGACGAAAGGGCTTCCCTTCGTTCAAAACACACGCCCTGGACCACCAAAGGAATTCCTTCTGGAGGCAGGGAATAAGTGGAATCATTGTATCCAGACTGTGGCAATGCTGAGACCATACACTCTTTAGGTACCATTGAAGTTTCCTCATGTGAAGCCTCGCATTTGGAATCAACAGGATGCAAGAGGCCATGTAGCCCAAAGCCTGCAGGAATTTCCTTGCAGTGAGCTGAGTCAAGGTTGCCAAGGTCTTGAAGATTGAAGCCAGCTGTAACTGTTTTTCTGGAGTAAGGAAGGCCATCTGTAAACTTGTGTCTAGAAGAGCTCCCAAAAAGATCATTCGTTGAGAAGGAATCAAATGTGACTTTTTTGTGTTCACTGAGAATCCCAGTAGTAGGAGAAGACGAACAAAATGCAGGTGTTGAAGTAAAAGGTCTTTGCTGCTGCCTGAATTAGACAGTCGTCCAGATAGGGGTAAATCTGAATCTCCTGAAGTCTGCAGTAAGCTACTACTGGAGCCAGGCATTTGGTAAAAACTCTGGGTGCAGTAGATAAGCCAAATGGCAGTACAGAGAATTGGAAGTGTCTCGAGCCTGCCTTGAATCTGAGGTACTTTCTGCGTTGTTGCCTTATGGGGACATGTAGGTAAGCCTCTTTTAAGTCCAATGTTACCATCCAAGCATCTTGTGAGAGCATTGGAAGAAGTTGTTGAAGTGTAAGCATCTTGAATTTTGGAATTTCCAAAAAGGTGTTTAATATTGAGAGGTCCAGAATAGGTCTCCAGGAGTTTTGTTTTCTTGGGACCAGAAAAAGTCTTGAGTAAAAACCTTTCCCCACCTCTAGAGGTGGAACAGGTTCTATGGCTCTTAAGGCTAATAAAGCGTCCACTTGATTTAAGGCCTCTGTCCATTGATGTTTTGGCAGATCTGGCCAGCCGGAAGGCCTTGGCAGAGTGTGAAAGTGGAATCTGTAGCCTTTCAAAATCACGTCTAACACCCATTTGTCCTGGGTAATGTGAGTCCAATTTTGGTAAAAAAAGAGAAAGTTTTCCTCCGAGAGGGAAATCCAGGGAAGGAGGACCTGTAGCCCAACAGAGGGAGTTCATTGGGTCTGCTTTCTTTGGGTTTGAGGTCTGTCTTCTCCCCTTCTAGGTGAAGAAGCAGTCCACTGTCTAGATCTGTAAGAGGCCTGAGCCTGCGCCCGACCTCTGGATCGTCTATATCTTCCCCTTTGAGGCCTGTCAGAAGTGGGAAAGGACCAATTTTTGGAGGGCCAATTTCTAGAAAATCTAGGAGGCTGTACTTGCAAAAAATCTTTTACAGTCTGCATAGACTTGGCTTTTTCTTCCATCTTTTTAATAACCTCCTCAGCCTTAGATCCAAATAAGACATCATGCTGAACAGGGGCATCTAGCAATTTAGCCTTAACTTGTTCAGGTAAATTCTGCTCACGAAGCCAAGCATGTCTCCTGATAACTGTACCAGAGGCAGCAGCCCTGCAGGAAGCCTCTAAGGCATCAAAACCACAATGTAAACTATGTTTGCTAACTTGTTCAGTTGCATGCAACACATCCTGTAATTCCTTGTCCTCAGCACATGCAGGAAAGGTAGAAAGCCTTTGTTTTAAAACGGATAAAAGAAACTGTTGATACTTAAACATGCGAAACTGGCAATTTAAAGCTCTAATAGAAAGGGTAGCTGAAGTATAAACCTTTTTGCCCCACCTGTCCAAGGCACGATAATTCTTTTCAGAGGGGATAGGATTCTTAGAGGAGGCGGCCTTAGCAGCCTTGGAACCCTGCAAAATAGTTTCAGGATCAGCAGAAGGGTTCTTAAATAAGAATTGATGGGAATCAGGGACCCTGTAAAATCTATCAGGCTTAGAAGGAGCAGGCGGCATGGAATCAGGATTCAAGTTAGCTTCAGAGAAGGCATCATCCACAATGTCAAGTACAGGAGGAATAGCTAAAGGCCTGTGTTGAGGGAGAAGAAGAAATTCCCTAAGTCTCTTTTTGGAAGCAGAATAATCCTGACCTTCCCAATGAAAATGCTCCCTCATCTCATGCAAGGTTTCCCCAAAAGAGAAATCTTCAGGGGGAGAGGCAGAGGGAACAGAATCCTCTGCATCCAAATCCTCATATGGAGGAAAAGAGTAATCCTGATCAGAGGAAGAAACAGAAGATACAGAAGCCTGATCAGAGGAATCATAAGGGATATCCTGACTAGGCCTTTTCTCAGGAGGAGGGTGAGAGCCCCTAATCATAGTTAATAAATCCTCAGCCATCCGTAGTAATTGCTTCTGAGTCTTAGGAGCTGAATCCGAAGAAGCTTGAGCAGAAAGTCTGGGTTTAACAGGAGTCTTTGACTTAGCCTTTGTCTTTGTGGAAATAGTAATATGTGAAGGCCTGAAGACCCCTCTCAGAAGCCGGTACCTGCACAGCGGTTCCGGACCCATCTGAAGGAGTGACGTCCGAATGTCCTGCAGCAGACAAATTACTAGGCCTAGATGGCTCCCCATGGGAGTCCGTGTCGGCCATCGGTTCTGAAGTGGCGGACGACAGGGGCTGCAAAAGCGCCTCACTGATGACCGCCGAACCCGAAGCTGGCTCCGGCTGCAAAGTATCCTGTTTGGACCTCGAAGGCCTGTCCTTGTCTTTGCGTTTCTTCTGTATTCCGGTAGTCGGTAAAGTATCTGACGACATCCTATAATTAAATCGTCTACCGAAGTAATTCAAGGCCTAGTCGTACCTACGCTTGATAGTGCGAGAATTAAACATGGCACAGAACCGACAGCAAGAAACGTCGTGGTCAGGGCCTAAGCAAGGTAGACAGTAAGAGTGGAAATCTTTATGAGGTATTTGTTTTCCACACGATACACAATTATTAACTTTTTCTGACATCGGAGGAGCAAGAAAAAGGTTTCCCCAATGGGGTACTTAGCTTTGAGAAGAGAAGTAAAAAACTTCGGACTGACTACAATCACACCACGTTGTCTTGAAAACGCCAACCAACAACTAACGAACTGCTTTGCACCGCACGGCAAGAAAGACTGGAGAAGATGGCGTTGGCTGTCAGCTTTATACCCATGCGTTCTGACGTCAGGGTACTTGCTGATTCAGCCGACGCCGGACCCAGACTTTGATATTCTGGCCGACCTCGGGCTGCCTGCCGGCAGGAGTACCCTACAGTTATGACTGCAACAGTGAAACACGAAGAAAATCATGACTGAACAGCCGACGCCGGACCCAGACTTTGGGATTATGGCCGACCGAGGGCTGCCTGCCGGCAGGAAGAAACCTACAGTGATGACTGCAACAGTGAAACACGATGAACATCCAGAAGAAGGCAGAAGACCCTTAAGGATTAGCTTATTTCTTTTGTCAATCACTACGTGCTGAATGAAACCAGCACAAATAGAAGAAAAATCCAAGTCAGAGACCCCCAAGCAAACACCACACTCCATTTGGGCACCGGAAAGTGGGAGTTTATGCCCACATGTGGTACATTTTTTAAACCTAGCTGGTTTATCAGACATGGTAAGACAAATAGCCTGGAAAAAAGGGCAGGGTAATCTAACAAGACAAACTTTTAAAACTTCTTTCAAAACTTTTAAGATACATTAGCTAAACTAAATAGGAGATTTTTTTTTTTGTTTTTAATATACATGGATAAAGGGGAAAAGGAAAGTTTAAGAGAAACAGAAAGAACTGTAAAGCGAATTGGACTCACGCAGATATCAAAGATAGGATATAGGGTAAGAAGAACTATACTAGATTGAAGCAACTTTTAAAGAAATTTTAAAGAAAACTACTCACTAACCACAAAGGAGCTCAGAAAAGCGCAATCCTGATGCTGTTCAAAAACGTGTCAAACAAGATTTGAGGAATGAAGGGAGAGTAGGGTATTATGGGTAGGGGAGGAGCTCAGATTTTTTTTGATCCTACAGCTACAGTATAAGGCAGAGTCGGATACGATATCGGATCCGAACCCATAGGTTGAAGACCGAATGAAAAACAACTTCAGATCATGTGTGTAATGCAAGCAATAGCTTCATTTTAAATAATGAAGTCCAAAACTTACTGTCACAATGAGGGCTGCAAAGTATGGCAACATGTCACAGTTAGACATACAAATTCTGAGACTGCTTTTCTATGGAGTAAGCAAAACATGTCAAGAGACTGCTAAGATTTAGTATGAATTCACTAAACTGTACTCTTTTGACTATACTGTTTGCAGTTATGCTATGCAGAATAACTAAAGGAAATAAAGAGCTGCCCAATTAGGATAAGCTTCTTGATGAAATCATAAAAGTAAACAGTGAGAGTCTTGCCTAACCACTCCCACCACAAACACACACAAAAATGTCATAACCTTATTGCTTTCCCAGTGATCGGGGGCTAAAAGCTTTGACAGGAACTGAGCATTACAAAACCAAACACTCAAAAGGAACCCAGTGCACAGGAACAGGTAAGTGCTTTTACAGTTAGCTTCTGTGAAAGTGCTTACCTGTTCCTGTGCACTGGCTTCATTTTAATAAACGTGCTTGAAGTTTATTTTTATGGTCCTTCTACGCGTTTGCTTCATTGTATACACTCTGTTGGATTATTTTATTTAAAAAACTGAGCATTGTTAATTGTTTTCACCAGTGGGAATGTAAACAGGGCTGCATAAAGTAAGTTGAAACTAGGAGTAGGATTAATGATGATGATGTGGCAAGTGGGTGGTGACAACCGGAAGATATCAGGACAAGTTTCTTTTGGTCAGAATTTTAGACTCTGGGATTGTCCCTTTAATACATGTTTCTTCAGCCATCCCCATTTTTACCCCTAAGAAAATTTTGTTTATAACAAATGCGGACGTTTACAATTTCTGACAGTGAAGCTGGATGAGCTCTGACTGAACCCTAAGGCAAATGCAGCCTAATACCTTTATCACAGCAATACTTCTACAGCAACTATCACCGAATCCTACAGGTCCACCTCATCCCTAGATCTCCATGAAGTAATAATATTCACTGTGGTAAATATCACAACCATTCTGACAGACATGGTCAGATGATATTGCAGGAAATGCATACAAAGAAAAAGTTCTAGGAATTGTGCTTCAGTATTCTTATAGCACTGAGGCCCTGAAGACCTCCAATGAAAGTGCGTGCCCCATAAGGTCCCCTGTGCTAAATATAACAAACATAACTGTTTGTGAAGAAGACAATTCCCCTAAGAATAGCTCTAGTTGGCCAGTATAGCAACTCAGTCTCATTTTTTTGTTTTTGTTTTAACTAAAGTCAAACATGAGGAGTCATTTGTATATATCTAGCTCTAGTTATCCACTTTAACAGAACAAGGATTACAACTTTGTGAAGAGATCTGTAAGTGAAAAGATTAGAAGCAATGAGCAAAAGAAATAACTTGCAGTCAAAGGACAGATTATATCTTCACAAGTGGACTCTGGGGATGTAAGTGTGATGCCCACCACTGCTACCAATATGTGGTGGCCACCACTGCCACCATATGATGGCCCCACCGTGGGCCAGTAATCACTGAGCCTGAATGATCATCACTGACACTAGAAAGGGATGTGCACTTGGAATATAAATGGATACACTATTTCTAGATACAGACCTCTCTGCATCAAGTACAATTTCTCATAAGAGCACACAGGGAACAACACACAGCCTGGGGCCTGGCTGCCTCTAGATCTGTCTCCCTCCAGGTCCACAATAAGACTCCCTAATAGTACAGCTGTTGGGTTAGGTCCTCGGCTGAGTGTCCAAGCCAAGTCTTCCAGCACTCTCTCTGTGAACCCAGAGCTTTGTGTCCCTGTCCCAAGTAAGTGTCACACACATACTCTAAGATTTAATTTTCACACAGACACACACACACACACACACACGCGGGAAAAGCTGGTACAGATTACCCGCTATACCATCTTTTCCAAGCTTATAAGGTAGATTCACTGCCACCAGTCATTTACTATAAGGCTCTTAGAAAGGGTATCCAATTATCATCTTCTTCTTTTGGCTTTTCCCGGTTAGGGGTCGCCACAGCGGATCACCTGTCCGCTCATGATTGGCAGTGGATTTTTACGGTGTTGAGTTGCCAGCCTGGCACCCAACCTTCCACAGCAGGCACACAAATGCACACTCTCACACCTAGGGCCAATTTAGAGTGTCCAATCCACCTACAGCATGTCTTTGGGATGTGGGATGAAAGTGGAGCACCCGGGAGAAACCCACACGACCACAGGGAGGACATGCAGACTCTGCACAGAAGGCACCCCACCCGAGGATCGAACTGGAGAACCTCTTGCTGTGAGGCGACAAAGGTTATCCAATTACATGGTGCAATATTAATACAAATGACAGTAGATGACCAAGACAGCTAGGTCTTCTGGAGTAGCCCACACAGTGTTACCAAATAAAAATAAGTACTCTCAAAGTTTAGATACTTTCTACAAGGACCAGCCACAATAAAAGGTTAAACATATTTAATAATAAATAATAAAACAGCATGGAAATAATGAATATATATTCACAGTAAACCCCAGAGTTCTGATCACAGGAAATATTAAAAAGAACATTGATCAACAGACTCAGACAAATAAACAAAAATAATATCTAACTTAAACATCACTATATTCCTGAGAAATCTAAAAGAATTACTGTTCCCTAGTTAAGTTACTTACTACCGTAAGGCAAGATGCTGTGGGTGAGGTCTTTCTAATCAGGTTCTCCAAAACAGAATATTCATTACTCTGAGATTTCTCTTTGTAATATCTAATATATAATTTCCAAGACGGATGGCAGAATGACCTCATCTGGTCACCTGACTCTAGGTTCTCACAGTATTCCCTTTTGAAGTTGAGACAGGAATGTAGCATAAATGGCTACAATACACATCTAAATGTTTATGGCAGTGCCTGGGACTTCCCCTCTTTTTACTGAGCTACAGTAAACTCTCAGTTAACCAGAACTCAAGCAACTGGCAAAAAATATCGAAGAAATACAGTACAATTTTCATATGTTACATTTTCTGTCCCCTCCATGAGGAAACATACCTTATGTTATTAGGGGTCTATATTATATCATTGAACGCTTAAAGCGAATGATGAATAATCAAACCCGTGTAAGCGAAAGCTTACAAGCTTAAAAGCACAGAACAGCGATTTAAAAAAAAAAAAAAAAAAAAAAAAAAAAATCGCTGTTCCAAAAAAAAAAAAAAAAAAGAAAAGGAAAAAATTTAAATAATAAAGTGGTGGGCTTCGCCCCCCACCCCCCCAATGTGGGGGGGGGACTGTGCCCCCTACACCCCCCTACTTAAATATACCAACTCCGAGATCGCACTATAGTGCCGAAAATGGCAAAGTAATGGAAGCGGCCAAGGAAATTCTTTCCCTGGGAAAGAATTCACTTAAAAGCTGCTTTGTTATTTTCCCTTTTCATTGTTTTAAGTTCGACCAAGATTAATTCGATATAATACGTCTTCGGACATCTAATAGGGACAGTGTTATTAGAGTTTTAAAAAGGAAGACAGGAATAAATTCCCTCTCTCCCCAACCTGAGAACAAGTCAAACCAAACAAATAGTATAGGGCACAGTATTATATTAGTCAGGCCTATTTTTAATAGTAGCTCTCAAGCAACCAGAAACTATATCTATTCAGCATCTACCAATCCTCATGGGTACCGGTTAACAGAGTTTACTGGAATTAACAAAGGCTTTTTATCAGACCTAGCATCTCCGGTCCTATCCAGCACTGTGGGGGTACCTTTTACTGGTTTAACAGCTCATTTACATTTCCCTGATTTTTCTTAAAGTAAGTTAGCTGGTTAACCTCTGCTGTACCGGTATCCTGTATTAAAACATATACATTTAATTCATTTACAATAATACATATACATTTATTTTCATTCCAGCAGGGTGCACTGTAGATACATTTTAACACAAGCAAACCTCACTAATACATTTTCGGCACAAGCATTGGTACAAATCAGTTTGATATATAAATGACATATAGCTCTAATACATTTGTAACACAAGCATCTTGTATAACTCAGTTTGCTATTCAAAGGACGTATCCTTCTTTACAAAACTCCAGATGGCTATGCTGACACTTGCCCATATCACCACAATAAGTAATTATTGGAAAGGCCAAAGTAGATTCTAGACCACCTACTATGTTCTTCCAATCTGTTTATAGCAATCAAAAATGCAGTTAAGGAAATAGCATTCAAATTGCAATTATAGACAAACAAAAACAAAAAAAAGATGACCCATGGTCATTACCAACACAAATTCAACCTCCAAAAGCTCAGGCAACTCTTACAATAGAACCCCAGGTCCACCTACAATCTCCAGAATAATTTGGGTGATTAATATTTTATTTATTTTTTTTATTTTTATTTTATTTTACATTTGTTAACCGGGCTAGTCTAACTGGATATATTTCCATTTTCAGTAGAGGCCCGGGGAGAAAAGCTCCAGTAGTAAACAATTTGATTATAAATTTGAAATACAATACAAACGATGCAAATCATAGTTGATACATAGTAAATGAAAGTAGTTCAATAAAAAATACAAGAAGCAGTGAATAAAAAATGGAGATAAAAGATGGTATTTACACTAATATAAAAGTGACAAAAGTATGTGTTAAATTATTTACACAAATAAAAGTGACAAAAGGGTATGATAAAATTATGAACATAAGAATGTTTTGTGATAATCAACAGGATATATTCCATCAGTATGTTCCATTGAGTTCACCAGTTTCTGTTCTGCTTCAAAAGGTATGCATTAGAGTTTGGAATATATAGTAGGAGGCAGAAATAATATTAGCAAAACCAGAAGGTTAGTCAGGGTTACTGCAGGGGCATAACCAGTGTGTTTTAAGGTGTCTTTTGAGGTTTTGTTTAAAGAGAGGCAAGGAAGAGTAGGTTCCAATTTTTTCCCACTGTGTTAGAAAACAGGGAATCACCAGCCGTGTTGTTAGTCTTGGTTATGCTAGCTAGACGTTTGTTAGAAGAGCGTAGGGAGTTTAGATTTTTATAGGGGATTATGATATTAGATAGTATATGAGTGCTGTTAGGTTGATAAAATATCTTGTGGGCAATGGTTAGTTGGGAGATATTCAGATGGTTTTGAAGTTCAAGCCTGCCTAGCTGCATTAGATTTAAACAGTGGTAAGTTCTAAAGGGATTGCCAGTGGCAAATCTGGCAATGCTGTTGTAGGCATGAGCTAGTTTGACGAGGTTATTTTTTTTAGGTTAGTGTATATGGGACAGGCATATAGAAGAGTTGAAATTAAATGGGAGTGTGCAATCTTGGTTCTGGCTATTGGAGTTAGGAAAGTTTTGATTGGATACAAGGAGCCTATTTTTCTGTTGACAGTTTTTATGGTATTATTTATGTGGATATCAAACGTAAGGTTATTGTCAATAGTAATTCCTAACAACTTGGTGGTAGAGTCGGGGTATATGGTTGTGAAATTATTGGAAATGACAGAGAAATCTATAGGGGAGGACTTACTGGTGGGTGTAAAGAGAAGGAGCTTGTTTTTTTTAGCACTGAGAAGGAGGCAACGTTTTGTGAACCATGTTTCAACTGTGTTGAATACATTCTGAGTCAGAGAATGTAGTTCAGATGGGGAGCTTGCTGAGCATATTAATGTTGAATCATCTGCATATTGAAAGCAGGTGGCTTGTGAGATTGCTACATGGAGGTCGTTGATAAAAACAGAAAAAAAAAGTGGGCCTAGAATAGAGCCTTGAGGGACTCCGAGGGTGACTGGTAGAAGGGATGATATATTATTTTCCCAGAGAACTGCTTGTCTATTGGTTAGGTAGGACATGAACCATTTAATAGCCAGAGAGTCAAGGGAAAATGATTCAAGAATGTTGATAAGAACTGTATGGTTTACCAAGTCAAAAGCTTTTGAGAGGTCAATAAAGAGTGCAGATGAGAGGTTGTTATTGCGATTTCTATTTATAACATCTGTAAAGGACAACAGGGCTGTAGTGGTGCTATGTGATGGCCTAAAACCATGTTGGCACTTAGCTATTGTGTTATTTTGAGTTAAATGGTTTAAAAGTAGTTGGTGAACGCATTTTTCCGTGATTTTTGCTAAGGGGGATAAAAGAGCTATTGGCTGGTAGTTAGAGTAATCATTTGAGTTACCACCTTTGTGAAGGGGGATAATATGGGAGATTTTAAAGATGTCTGGAACAATTCCTTTCTTAATGGTTCTGTTTATGATGATGGATATGGGATAGGAAATTACTTTGGCTGCTTTTTGGAGGTATTCAGAAGGTAGCTGGTCGGCAGAAGGAGTACAAGGTTTAAGTTTTTGAATGAGTTTGTAGATGAGAGTGGTAGAGATTGGTTGCATATAGAATACTGGTAGAGTGCTGGGTATGGAGGTGGGAAGGCTTGAGTTGTCTGGAGTAAGTTGACTAGCTAGTGCTTGTATGATTTCTGTAAAGAAGGAGTTGAAGGCAGTGGCAGTTTGATGGGGGTATCTGGGTCTGCCTGAAGTGGGGTAGGTGTACGAGAGTGCTCTGGGGAAAGGAGTTTATTGATACTAGACCAGAACATTTGTGGGTTGTTTTTTGTGATTTTGCTGTAGTTTACAGTAGTAGTTCTTTTTATCCATGAGTATTGCCTTTTTTGTACTATTGCTTAGTTGCTTAAAAATTTGTTGATCAGAAATATTTTTGTTAGCTCTCCACTTAGCCCAGGATTTATTCCTAAGTAAGATTTTTGTCTGGTTTCTTTGGAAAGCCAGGGGGCTGGTTTGGCCTTCATTCTGATGGACCTTTTGGGTGCATGCCTGTCAAAGATAGATGGGAATTTAGAGTTTAGATAATTGACAGCCTCTTCAAGTGGTAGAGTTTTTAAAGGGTTCCAGTCACAGGCACTTAGTTCATTTTGGAATGATACTGGGTTGAAGCGTTTGTTGGTACATATGATTCTGTATATGGGGGGGAATTGAGATATCATTTTTATGCCTAAGGATGTAGGTTAAAGTATGATCACCAACATCATCAGGTAGAGTTCCTACATTGTAAGTTTGTCTTTGTCTATTTATAAGTATCCAGTCTAGGGTGCTCTCTTTTTTGCTTGGTTTATTGATTCTGGTTGCAGAGGTGACAGTTTGACTGAAGCCATGAAGGTTGATATGTGAGGTAGGATTATCAGCATTGACAGTTTTCCAATCAGTATTTAAATCACCAAGTATAATAGTTTCTTGGGGGTAAGTTGAGGACGCCCAGCTTAGAATATACTCTATAGTACTGATATTATTACCGGGTGGGTAGGTAGATGCAGATGATATATAGAGATTTGTTTTGGTTGATTTGAAATCTGGTGATAAGTACTTCTGCCTTACTACCTTGAGGTGGGTAGAATGGTAAAGTGGAGATCTGAAGTCCGTCTTTGAATAAGACTGCTACTCCCCCACCCTTACTTTTTATACGGTCTTGTCTCAGTACATTATACCCTTGGGGAATGATTTCATTGTCTTTGGTCTCAGGTTTTAACCATGTTTCTGTCATACAGAGGATGTCAAAGCTATGGGTATCTAAAAGGGCATGGAGATGGGTTACTTTGCTATTAAGGCTGCGGATATTCAGATGTCCTATTGGGAAAGAGTTGGGGAGTATGGGCTGGGTTATTAGGGTAGGTGGTTTGGTAGGGCCAGGGTTAGGGTGGATGTCACCATCTTTTAAGGAGGGTTTAATGAGTCTTAATGCAGAGTTATTAATAAAGTTGGTTAGATATTTCACTTTCTTTACTGTGGGTATATTGTATTTAATGTGGGAGAGTCTATGGTATTTAGGTAGTAGATAGCTGGGAGCTGAGTTGATGTTAATTTGACTAATAGGTAGTATAGAAGTGTGCATTGCTGTCTGTTTAGGAGAGTAGTTAAAGTGGTAGTAGAATGGTTCTTCAAAGGAGGTGAGGATATAGGCATGGGCCAGGGCAGTTGATAGTATGGTTATGAGTATGGATTTGGTAAGGTTTGTTTTTACTGTTAACGGCATCTTTAGAGATTATGTATAAAAATTTTTAGGAGTTGAGTAGAGATGTAGAAAGCAAGGAGGTAATGAATGAGAATAGTAAAGAGAGGAGAGAACAAATTGTTAGTGGCTGAAGGAAGAAGGGGTGTGGTAAGTTATAATAAGGAGTGGCTTATAGAAGTAATAGTTAACTGGGATGGGTGTGGATACTTTAGTAAATAGATTGGCAAGTAGGATTGGTAAGATGAGGGAGGGGGTGTGGTAAGAGAAGTATAATGTTAGGACTACTGGGGGTGGATGGGAATTGGGGGTAGGGTAGGGGAGAGGAGTGAGCCCGCAGGGCGAATGGAATGGGTTAAAGCTGAGAGAGGCTCGGAGACAATCAGTTATACAGTGAGACTGTGTTCTATAGGCTAAGAGAAGGCAAGAATCACTTTCTATAATTACTTATTAAAAGACATAAAGGGGTAAGTGTATAGAAAGGATGTATAGGAGAGAGAGGGAGAGAGAGGTAATAGTAAGGAGTTCTAACGCAGGAAAAGTAACTAGTTTAGAAAGTTAATTAAGGAGTTTTGGGACAGGAGTAGTAAAGGACAGTTGAATAAGCTTTCTAGTGTATGTATAATAAACACTAATAAGGTTACTTCCTTTCCTATCTTTCAGAGGGGTTCAAGTTTATTAATAATAGGCACTAATAAGGTTAACGCTTTACCTATCTGACAGAGGGAGGTAATTACATACAGTAAGGGTACTAGCAGGGATAACAGAGGAAGGCTGCACCACAGGGCTACAGGAGTTTGGCTAGCAGTAAGAAACAACTTTACATGCTTTGAGTTCTGCTGCCCTCTAGTGGAGTAAGAAGAGAGTTACATTTAAGCCTAAAGATAGGAGGTAAAGGAGGAAAACAAGTAGGAAAGTAGGAGATGGCCTAGGGGTAGGTCCTCTTGTGTGCTGGCCCTTACAATAGGTTCTACTTTAAGCACTCACAAAAGTTAGTTTAATACCTATAAAAACAGTAGGTTATCTCCTACACTGTGTGGCTAAGCGAGGAGAGTCTAGGTAGTTCACGTAGGGTTTCCTGTTGGGTATGCCCTTCTGTTCTCGATTGGTTTCCTCATACCTTGCTATGTTGCAGTAAGGGGGAGAGCCTGTAACACAGGCAACAAGGCTTAAAAACTGAAAGAGAGATAGAGAAGAAGTAAAATATAAGATGGCAGCTAGGTTAAAATCAATGCACAAGTAGAATGAGAACTGGTGAAGCCAAATGCAAGTCAGTAGATGAAAGGAGTGCGAGATGCAATACAGTTTAAACACAGGTAGTCAAGATATACCTTTACAAAACAAAAAAAAAATTTGTTAAACTTCAAACAGTAAAAACACACGTGGTGGTTACTAGCTAGATAATGTGTACAGGATAGCATAGCAAATATGGCATTAAGTAACATCAAATAATCTATGTTAAATGTTCAGAACACAGCATATAGTCAGCAGTTGTGATCGCTTTTCAGTGTACAGCTTTAATTTCAAATTGTGTGCGTCAATAGCATGCCGGGCAGTAAAATTAGCACAGCTAGTCAAAAAACAGCATTTTAGAGCTTTATAATAAAAAATAACTGAAAGTAAAACTAGGTGAGAGAATACAGCATTGTGTACCTGAGCATAATCAAGTGTGCTATAAGCGGTAAAATATCTGACCGGATAGCAAGTTATAGCAGCTACTTAGGAGAAATCCTATCCTTGTATCTGACCTAGAGATAGTAGCATGGCAGGCTAGGTAACAATGCGTAATGCTATCGTATATAATCAATAGTTAAGAAACCCCTTTATAACTGCATTTCTGTGTTATAGTGCTATACTAAATATCCGAGGAAGGATTTGAGCGCTACTGGTTGAGGATGCAGCACATATCAATTATGATTTTTATACAGCCTTATAAATAACAGATAAATCCTGCTAGAAGATCTCGGTAGGCTGTTTCCAAGTTTAAAAGTATAGTTCAAAGTAAACCTTCTCCGGGTAGCACACAGGAGTGTGACTTAAGAACAAAATAACTGGTAAATCCTGTTAAAAGCTCTTTAGATGCTGTTAGCGGTTTTAAAATTATAGTTTACAATTGAGTCTCTGAATCGATCTACTCCTAGTAGCACGCAGAAGGCGTGCGACTTGTTGAGATTAAAAAGACTTTTCATACGCCATAGATTAGAATGCTAGAATTACACACTCTCAGGGTAGCATGCGGATCACCACTAGCAGTATTCAATAAACTACAAATTATTACCGGTCAATCCTTTTAGAGATCCTAGGTAAGAAGATATTTCAATAACGACCTCTCCAGATAATACCTAGAGTAGCGACAAAGGAGGAAAAACCCTACTCTTTCATAAGTAGCGTGTTGTAGTTATGTATACGCCAAAGCCCAAAAATGAGCGCGACTGGTGTAGAACACAGTAAGTCTTGGTAAGGACTGAAAATCAACAACCAACTACTGGATAAAACCTACTGAAAGCTCTTAGTAGTAGGTAGCAGCTCCAGTTAGTCAGAAGACTACAGAGGATACCGTCAGAGCAGTTTGTACACCACGCGGAAAAAAAGTACAACTTTGGAGCACGGCTAGACAAAGTATCACAGTTTAAAAAAATATAGTGCTTAATTATCTATCAGAAACGTATACAAAGCTATTCACATATACAGAGTATGTACATTTCATACAAAGAAAAACACACTTATGGACCTCACACCGCCCAGAGGACAAGGGATTGCTAATTAGGGCTAGGGGATTTAAAAATGGCACCTGCGGTACTAGCCTATATTTATAGGTTTAACGTAATTAATAGAAGGGGGAGAGGGGTGGGTGGGACATAAAATACCGGGACAAGGTGGAGGGGGAAGGGCCTACCAAGAGGAAGGCTGTGAACCAGTTGCAGGCAGAGAGAGTCCCAACAGCCAAAGGTAAATACGTAATACTTAGGCTGGGAGACAGTCAGTTATACAGTGAGACTGTGTTCTATAGGCTAAGAGAAGGTAAGAATCACTTTCTATAATTACTTATTAAAAGACATAAAGGGGTAAGCGTATAGAAAGGATGTATAGGAGAAAGAGGTAATAGTAAGGAGTTCTAACGCAGGAAAAGTAACTACTTTAGAAAGTTAATTAAGGAGTTTTAGGACAGGAGTAGTAAAGGACAGTCAAATAAGCTTTCTAGTGTATGTATAATAAACACTAATAAGGTTACTTCCTTTCCTATCTTTCAGAGGGGTTCAAGTTTATTAATAATAGGCACTAATAAGGTTAATTATTTACCTGTCTGACAGAGGGAGGTAATTACATACAGTAAGGGTACTAGCAGTGATGACAGAGGAAGGTTGCACCACAGGGCTACAGGAGTAGTAAATACAGCAACACCATAATGGAAATGCCTAGGCTTCAGCAGGCAAACCTGACTGTTGCCTTCTCCAGCAAGAAGAGTGGATGACAAAACCCATCGCTTGAACAATAGGCTCTTAAGCCATTTTTTTTGTACAGAACTGCAAAAGGGCAGATCACGTTCCTCTCCCAGAGACTGTTTTGTGGTTAAATCCAAAGGGCATCTCAGTTGCCCACCTTACTGAAACCCTAGGCAACTGTTTTGGTCTCCTAGAGATTGAAGTTTGTTCCACAGGCCAGGCACAACAAAATTCACTAGTTCTCAGGGCATTATCACTATCAAAAAATATTCCCAGAGACAGAGACCACTCCACTATCATTAGACTCTAAGCCACTGTAAAAAAAATCCAAGTCCTAAATAAATTCAGAGTCATACACAGTATTAGATGTTTAAACCACTGAGGAGCAAAGATCTTACAGAACATTTTACTGGTTCTCATATGTAAGGTAAACTTAAAGGAATTTCAGCAGCAACTCTTCTATGTCAACAGCTTTTAAAGACTGGTAACCTACTATCTCTACTTTTCCCACTGAACGTGTTCTATTATTTCCACCAGGTATGTCTAGAAAAGTCAGGAAGCTAAGAAGAAACCACCATCAACTCTTCTAACAAACAAGCTCTCCAGTCTGCACCCCATATCAATGAGATTACAACTTCAATGAAGTACGACTGAAACAGATGTAATACCCTTAGAAGTCATCAATCACCCTGCACTGGTTGGCTATTACAGCAATCACAGGTACCTGCTACCCTCTACTAAAATGGATGGCCAAATAATGACTCAGTCTGTACAGAGAGGAAGAGACCTAAGGACCAGATTAATGGTCTTGGTTTTGGCACCGCATAAATCATAGGATCATGGGAGATTACTAGGCTAATGGCTCTGAGGCCCTTAGAAGCCTAGCCAAGAGTTTATCCCCCAAAAAATACAACAATCAGCACCTGTCACCCCTGTCAATGAGGAACACAGGTGGAACCCATGGGACAAGTTTGTGGTTGCCCATCCACTCATCAAGGTTGCGCTTGAAGAGGGTCAGTGATGTACTTTGTTTGACGTGCATGGGGATTTTATTCCAGAGACAGGGCAGCCTCTGGGAGACGAACCTCTCTCTACAGCAGGTTTTTTAATGTCACATATTAGATTTAAGCCTTTCGATCGGGTACGATGCAACGAGTTAGACTTATGGATATGGAGCATCTCTAGTACAGCAGGGTCTGAGATTGCCTTGTAGGTGAGACACAGACTACCTCTGAGCAATCTCTACGATTCAGAGTATAGTGACAGTGATTTGAGCCTGTCCATATAGGGCAAGTGTTGGAGGCCATGGATTCTCTTTATGAGGTATTTCTGTGGCCTTTCCAGTTGGTGCAGGTGTTTGGAGTGGTACATACCAAACGGAGCGTTGTACTCTATTATTGGCCTAATAAGGGAGGAATAGAGAGAGAGATAAAAACCTCCTTTTTTCTGGATGCAATCCCTTCACTTATGAGATGAGCTAAGCAAAAGGCTTTTCTGACCACTGCCACTACATGATGAAAAAATGTGAGACTGTTGTCAACATCAACAAATTCTGTTAGCTTTTCGATGATGCCCGAGTGGGGGATTGTGTCAAAGGCTTTGGCCAAGTCAAGGTAAGCTGCTGGTACTGACTTTCCCTCATCCAGTGCCTTGGTGACAGTCTCAAAAAAGTCAACCAGGTTCAATAAGCAAAATCTACCCTTGATGAATCCGAACTGGGTGGGTCAAGTGCTTGGAGACTGCCTATGTCCTTGTTTATGAGGTCCATAATACTACGCTCCATGGCCTTACAGATCAGATTTGTCAAGCTAATGGGGCAATAGTTTCCAGGGTCAGTTGTGGCACCACCTTTGTGCAAAGGGATGACAATGGCAGTTCTCCTCTCTGCTGGAATGAAGCCTGTACTTAGGCTATGGTTGAATAGGGTGTTCAATGGCAAGGCGAGTTCTTGCTGGAGATGTTGCAGAATACAGCCTGGGATACTATCAGGTCCTATGGAAGCTGTGTTCTTTACCTCAGATAGGGCCTTTAACACTTGATCTAGGGAGAAGTGAGGTGCAAGGCAAGTATCAGGGATGTTGAATGGGCCTTTGGGGGGGGGGGGGCAGGGAGGTGAAGTTTGCGCTGAACCTACCTATCTGCTAGCAGTTTGGCTAAGTCAACAAGATCGGTGTAAGTGGCACTGTTAAGAACTAATTCGGAACAAACCTGGGCTTTGGCCATGGAGGTTTCTGACGTAACTGAAAAAGGCTTTGTGGTTAAGCCTTTGTTTTGGAGGCTAGTTTCTATTCATAATTGGCTTTGGATGTTTTCACTAGTGATCAAATTTGCTTGTTGAGGCTAAGGAGGGAGTTTTTCCAAATGGGAATTTGAGCCTTTTTACCCTTGGACAACAGTCTTCCTTTTGCTGTAAAGCCTTTTGATAGAGGATGTCCACCACATAGGTTTGTGTTTCCTTGAGGAGCAGGTTTTAGGTCTGTTGGGTATGGCTGAGTGCATGCAGTTGTACAGGTGCTTTATACTGCACTGGCATACTGTTCAGCATAGATGTCTACATCCTCTGTGGGGGGCAGTGGTGTGAAGCTACTGATACCCTCCCTTAGAAGGTTGTAGTCAGTTTTTGAGAAGTTTTTTAGCCTGGTTATGGCTGGGGGGGGGGGGGGGGGTTGGACGGGATAGACACCTCGAATGAGACAGACCGATGGTCTGATCTCACCAGGGAAGAACTTACTATGGGGGTGGTGCAGCAGTCACCCATGTTGGTGAGAACCAAGTCTAGAATGCTATCTCCCCTTGTGGGGGATGAGACAAGCTGGTCTAGTGCATTAGAATTGATGAAATCAAGAAATCATTGGGTGAGTGCATTGGAGTACGAATAGTTTACCCAGTTTCTAGTGGGGTAGTTGAAGTCCTCAAGGATCAGGGTGTTAGGTGTTGCCTTGATGGACTCAAGTAGGTCCAGGTAGGAGAAGTGGGTGTCCTGAGTCATGGAGGGGGGGGGGTCTATAGCTGGCTATAACCTGGGTGGGTGTCTTGTCAATGGAGAAGTTCTAGTGCATCATGCTGGCAAACCAGTCTGGAGGTGTGCTTGTCTTTAATGAAAATAGAAACTCCACCACCCTTAGTCTTCCCGACCTCATTTTGGGGTCGGAATGTGTGGAATGTGGTATAGCCTGTTAATGCAGGGGTGCTGGATGCAGCCTTGAACCAAGTACAGATGTCAACATCTTCCAGTGCTAGGAGAGCCTCCAGTGAGTGCATTTTCAAGTTAAGGCTCCTAGCGTTAAGCAGCATGACCTTCAATTTGCTTAAATGTAGCCTATTTTCAAATATACATAAATTCCTGAGAAGTTCACCTCACAGATCCCTCAACATAAGCAGCACATAGGTTCACAGTACTTACTAGGTTACTGATCTGTGAGGCTCTTAGGAAGCCTAGCTTTACAATCCCATGGCATTTTTTAGCCCTTGTACTTTGTCAACAAATAACCCAGAGACGAGCAGGAAAAAGTATATATTGGGACGTTTACTTGATGAGCCTAACTATGAGGGGGACATGGGTGCTAAACTGTGGTTGAATTTGGAGTTTCCATCCATATGTCCAAATTACATTTAGAGTAAGGGAAGCAACGAAAATGTTACTTTATTATAACAAATTCCACTGCAAGAGAAGTAAAGAAGACTGCAGTGCACAGCAAAATTATAGATACTACAAGACAGACCAATATCTTGAGAACTTTGACTTCTTACATTTCTCATAACTTGCCATGTACTGGCAGATAAAAATGTTTATTATACAAAGGTATTATCTGAAAAGAAATGTGTATGCCAACTATCTAGAGGGGAAAAGCAAAAAGTTTAACTTCTTTAAAAAAAAAAAAAAAAGACCAACGTTATTACAAACATCTCAAAGATCAAATGCCTTAAAAAATAATTTCAAGAACACATACTTTAGCAGACTGGGCTGACTCTCCAAGAGAAATCTTGATGAGTGGATGGGAGATCGTAAGTTTACCCCAGGGGTCACATCTGTGTCACTGCTAGACAGGGGCACAGTAAACTAATTCTATTATATAAGGGGACCTTCACTGTGTCACTACTAGACAGAGGCACAGTATTCTAGATTTTATCTGTACATTTGTGTACCATTTCATGGGGTGGCAAAAGCCAAATCACTATGGCTAGGCTTACAAATGCCCCAGGGCAGATAGCCTAGTACTATACTATGAAACTATGATTCTCCATATCTTTGAGTCACTGTAATGGATGCAAAAACACAAATAACCTTTCAATGATTTGTCTTGCAAATCTGAGTTTCTGAATTCTGTGTTTCTACAAAATCTCTTGTAACGAGAAGAAGAAAAGGTACAGATACTCAGGCGATATGCAAGTTCACGAAGAGAAAAAATAGATAACACTGAAAACAAGATTTGAAAAACTTAGTAGTAATGGGTTCAAATGAAAAAAAGGGCTGCAACATGGCAACTGTGAACAATGTTCTAAAATGGAGCAGAACACACTGAGGGGTGATGCAACATGGTATTAAAAATGGGAGCAATACAACTATGGCTTGTCTACAGTCACTTAACTGTTGCTCTTCCTTTTTTTTTTCCTTAACTGTTGACTTTTCTTGAAACAGGTCATGTTTCTGTGAAGGTTTCCATAATACCCTTTTCCTTTCCTTTGACTTGAGAATAAAGGTAATGTTGAGGTGCACAGAGAAAGACTGTTAACATATGCTAGCAAATTGACATTAGTCATGTAAAAAATCTGCAATGAATAATGCAGGTGCAATTCATACTTTGCTATGTTTTGCTATTTGAGCCATTAATGACGTAAAAACCTCCAAAGCATAAATACAGCTGCAATTCATAATTTGAGCCAACGGTTATGATAAAAAAAGCTCCAAAGAAATGTATACTTTGTCAGTTTTTGCTAGATAAAATTATTACTACTGCCTCTGTAAAACTCACCTGCTGTTACAGGAATCTCCATTTCAGGTTTCTCTTTGGGAACATGGGCAAAGAAATCAGAAGAACTGCTTTCAGAGGGTGAAGAATCCTCAGATATCTAACATACAGAAAGCAACACACAACAATTCAAGTGACGTGCCAACAGCTCATCATCCAAGCAAAATATAAGCAATGCAAAGTACTTAATTTGTTTACTTTGTGACTAGATTAATCCAGTTGGACAGCTCCATTTACAGTGGCAAACCAAAGAAAAATGCTCCAAAAAATACAGTCAGAGGTAGTAATTCCTGTAAAACATACAGGCTGACTAGGAAAAGTTAAAAATTAAGAGACAAGGTAATATGCTTACTAATCTTGAAGCACTGATAAGCATATACCAGCTCCATAATGAAATGTCAACAGTCATAACACTTGAGTGATGACATATCAAAAAAAAAAAAAAGACCAAAACTTTAGGACAACAGTGAATATCAAACGTCACTCTTCTCCTTAAACTTTTTTTTTTTTTTGCAAGGTGCAGGAAATGGAATATTCTGAGGAAAGACCATCTTAGATTTGGTAATACAAGTCTGTTTTTTTTTGGCCATTCAATCTCAGCATTTTGGAAATTGCTAAAGTGACATTTCAAATAGTTACTAGGTATACAATCTGGAAAACAAACAGCAAACACTACTGAGTGAATAAAATACAACTAAAGGGAACAATAATGCTTACTGTATTTCCTATGCACCTTACAAAGCTAAGGATGATGCACATTTAAATCAAAATAAAATAAAAATATTACAATGGAATATGTTTTAAATTTTCATGAAACTAACAGCATTTTAATACTATAAAAACTTACAGAAAGCACTGAATAACTAGACATAGAAGTAAAGAATTAAACCCTAGTGACAGTCAGCTCCAGGTAGGACGACTGGTCTGAAGATCCTTTTCAGCATCAAATCTATATTTTCTAAAGTTGTAAGAATAGGTGGCTTAAGAGACCTAACTATATTCTGAGTCTATAGCTTTCAGCTAAAAAGGTGATGACTTCCATAAAACATAAGGCTGGTAAACAAAGCCGAGGTATCCTGAGGATTCAAAATGAAGTTCAGGAGCTGTTAAACATTGTGCATCAGCTGAGTAATGGTGGTGATGGGGATGGTAAGGCACAGACATTTCTTTTAAATAATCAGGACCTAAGTTGTACAATGTTCAAAAAGTCAAAACAAAGGACTTTCTATATGGTGGTCTAAGTAGTCACATCTGTATATGGGCATGTTCCCTCCCTATCTAAACACCTTAAAAGAAACCTTGAGTTAATAACTAGAGTTTGAAGTTGTGGTCCGATGAAAGTCAATCAGGAACTGTGCAAGTTCCTTGATTTTATGGCAAAAACAAGAAGAAAGTGAAGCAAAAGGAGATTTTAGAGAGAGAGAGAATAGCTTTTCACAGTAGCTGTGTGGTTAAATCACTGAGACTGTTAACAGAAAGTGAGCATGGTGCAATATACTCCAAGTACCTTCTGCATTTGGTTCAACATCATGTTTGAGAGGATACTTACACAAATCCAGAAGGTGAACTCAAAGAGATTACTTTATGCTGAAGTCCCTTACCAAGCAGAAGAAGGTTTTGGCATGCTTTTCACATCACTCTAATTTTACCACAAAGTTGGAGATGTACAATGAACAGTTAACGTTAGGAGGGTCCAGTCTGGAAGTGAAAAGTGAGATTTAAATGTTAAAGCAAGTTGGTCTTGAAGACTAAGCCGACAGGAAAATTCTGTACATAGTCGGAGCACCTGAGAGAATGGAAGGACAGAAAAGTATGTCCAGTTTGTGCAGCAGCAACATTTGGCCAGATGGTCAGAACTCCCAGAATGTGAAGTGGGAGAAGAAACAGTTCATAAGCTTTACACCTCAATTTTAAATGGTGCATTGAGGAGCCCAAGACAACTGCTAATTGAGATTCATGACATCTGTGCTGAAAGCAGAGCTTCTTTCTGCTATTTAAGAGGAAAAAGAAAAAGGCAAAATACTTCTCCAATATTCAAAAATATCTCTCTGGCTAAGAGAAAAGAACCCACAGAGAGAATAGACCTACAACAGCACTGTTTGTACTGCTTCTAGATTCCTGTTTAAATATGATGATCTGAAGAAGGTTTCACATATGAATTGTGCTGATGCTTTGGTTCTGTCCTGGTCACATAAGCAAGCCCTGTTGAGGATATTAAAGGCCTAGCCAAAATGTTAGTATGAGGTCCTTGAATCAGGAGATGAGCACTGGTCAATGGCAGAGTGGATGATTATTTGGGTATGTACATGGCAAAACATTCTGGGGCCCATATTGGTTACTTTGGAGGTCAAGGCTATAAAGACAATGACATGGGGGAGGTGTTTTGAGAAGTATGGACACAGCAGGATTTTGGAAGCAGGTCCTTAAGGAGAACAACAATCATACAAAATATATTACATTTGCAAAATAGCAGAATGTAGTCTATGAATTAAGCCAACTCTGGAATATCTAAAGGAGATTTTACCAATAGGAATGACTGCAAATAAGAGTATACAAAAAGGCAAGAAGGATGCCTGAATTTACTGGAGAAAATTAGCAAAAGACCAAGGGATTGGGACCGAAATACTAGAGGGAAAGGTAGCAATGTGTGATAAGGATAAGCAGAAGTCTAGCCTGCAGGTTATAAACAGCCTTCCCTACCACAGCTAGTAGACAATACAGTACAGGCAAAATGAAAGGCATAGGAGGTACTAAGTGAAAGACTAATTCTGGTAAGATTTTAATTGAGTCTAGAACAGAAACTACTGTTGCAAAAGAGGTAATTAGCAGTGCATGCAAAATATTGCATGACAATGCTAGGAATCAGAGAAGGTAAAAAGACTGGAAAGGCAATATACAAAAGAAAAATTGGAGGATATTTGTACAGCTCCCAAGTTTTCAACAAAGTCCAGAAGTTTTAGGATTTTTGCTTGGAAGTGTTTGCATAGGTATTTTTACACCCCAAGAACACTTCAAATAATTTTTCTTCAGGGAGATAGAAAATGCTGGAGGTGTGTTAGAACAATGAAAGGTAACTGGGAACATCTTTTTGGGAATGTAATGTGTTGGCAGATAAAAAAAAATTCCCTGCAGAGTACTTTGGGGGGTAGCAAATCATAGAAAAATACTATGGTATCAACCCAAGGGACCTTTTTAAGCTTAGCGAAGTGTCCCAATAAAGTTTGATAGTTTTTGATTCCCAAAGGTTTTGCAGAGGTATATGTACTTGGGCATGGGTGATTGAACTTATATAAGCTTCCTCTCACTAATACAGATATAGGTGCCAGACCAGGGGTATATTTACAGATCCACTGATCCAAGTTTCACTTGAATAAGTGCAAGGGTGAATTTTGCTACACATGGATGGGAAGCCTGTTCCAGAGAAGGGGGAGCCTCTGAGACATGTACCTGTCCCTCCAGCATTTCATATTTATGTTGCAAGCAAGGCTTAGGCCACTGGATTGGAGGTTCCTAATGTTACTTGCTTTACAGATGTACAATTGGTCCATTAGGAATGGATCGGATGATGCTTTGTAGGCAAGGCATAGGACATCTCTCAGCAGCCTGTAGGAAACTGAATACAAGGACAAGCATTTGAGGTGGTCTGCACAGGTCTTATTTTCCACACCATGTATTTCCTTTTCTGAGAAGCCTGAGGATGGTCCACTTGTTGCATATGCCTGGCCAATAATGAAGGGGATGCCGTTCTCTATGATTGGTCTTATGAGAGGAAAACACATCAGACTAATGACATGTCTGTATCTAGATGCCATACCCCTGCTTATAAATTGTGCAACATAGAATGCTTTCCTCACTACAGTAGACACAAAATAGTCAAATGGAAAAACACTGTCTACATGAGTTCCCAAATCCATGACTACAAATTCATCTCTTAGAGGTGCATTACACCCTCATGCAGTAGTTTGCTGGAGTGGCCATGTAACTGAAACATACTATGGTGTACTTTTTGGCATCAAGCTAGTAGCATGTGCCAGGCCTTCTTGGAGGATATTTGTGTCCTGGGGATTCAATGACTACCCCCAATTTGCGATCATCTGCAAACTTGGTCAGCCAGAAGCCCTTGACATTAGCTTTGACCTCAGAGAAGTAGATGCCACACAGGAGCAGTCTTAGCACTGAGCCCTGCTGCACCCCACTAGTTAACCATCCTTTCTGTCAAGAAAGACTTCACTATTCTAACTTCTTGGGTCCTGCCTGCAAACCAGCTGGCTATCCAGCAAGTGATGTAGGGGTGTATACCTAGTTTAGAGAGCTTTTCTACAATGTCTGAGTGGGCTACTGTGTCAAATTTGAGGCAGGCAGTATGCCCCATAATGCCCTCATCCATTGTTTTAGTGACCTTATAGAAGTCGTCCACCAGGCTGAGTAGGCACGACATGCACTTGAAAGACCCAAACTGATTTTGTTTCCATGTTTGTAGGTTACCAATATTATTTAGAATATCCATGATAATTCTCTTCAAAGGGTCCATGTATGGTCTGTCCTTATAAAGTGAGATAACCGTTGCAGTCCCCCATTTGTTTAGCATGAAGCCTATTTGCAGTCTGTGATTACACAATGTTTTGTAGGAGGCTTGATGGTCCAAGTTTCATACTATTAAGGAGACATCCTGGGATACTACCAGGACCTACTGATGTAGAGTTCTTGGCCCTGGGGAGTGATTTAAGCACTTGCTGTGTAGTGAGAAGTGAGTAATGGAAGCAGATATTTCCTGAAGTGTGTCTTCCTTGAGGGGATAAAGTTGGAACTAAATTGGTCAGCTAGGAGGTTTGCCACATCTTCTAGTTCCATACAGGTGGCACCATTTATAATTAATGTGGTACACTTCTGTATATTGCCTTTGAGGTTACAAACACAGCTAAAGAAAGCTTTGTGATGATCCTTGGCCCGGGAGGGTAATTTTAACTCTAATTTGTCTTTGGTAGACTTGATTAGCCCCCCCATGTTGCTCGTTTAGGTTAATGAGAGATTTTTTTGCCCTGCTGAGCATTGCATCTCCTAATTTTTTAATTTCTTCCTTTTGCTATACAACCTATTGATGGTGGGATTTCACTACAGTGGTTTGTTGTTTTTTTTTGAGTTGTTCCAATGGTTACTCCAGATATGCACAGCTGTCTCTATGCCACTGTCAATACAATTATGTAAGGTTTCTGTGAACAATTCTGCATAAGCAGATGTGTTCTCAGGGTCTGCAGGGGACTTGAAATTTTGCAAAGGTGTTACTTAATAGTGGGAAGTGTGCCCTAGAATATTTCCTAAAAGTTTCATGGTTAGCCGGTGCACCTGGGTTTACCTTAACTTCAAAGGAGACATCTTTATGGTCTCATCTGACTAGCGAGAGCATTAAACATTCTGCCATGCTTGTGTAGACCAGTTCAAGGATTTCTGCACCCCTACAGGGCATACAGACTAACGGGTTGAAGGTGTTTGTGTTTACAAAGTCCAGGAATCTTTGGGCTGCATGTTAGGGGTCATGTAGGATTCACAGTTTATAATTGGATAGTCAAAGTCACCCATGAGTATGGTGTTAGGCTTGAATGGAGAGCGTCTCCAGTACATTTAAATATGTATTATGCTTTTCATGAGTCATACAGTGGGATGCATAGCCTCGCAAGGATATAGCATCGGGCTTTGTCTGAGGAAATTTAGACATGTGGAAGTTCAAACATGTACTGATGAACTACTTCTATCTTTTGTCCCTTCCTGTGCAGTAGATGGTCTAAATGTGAGAAAGGTATTGCAGCCCTACACTGCTGGTGGGTGCTCCACAGCTTTAAACCATGTCTCAGTAACTGCACAGACACCTACATGCTCCAAGATGAGGAGAGCTTGCAGGGAAAGGAGTTTCATATTTAGACTCCTGGCATTGACAAGTAACACCTTCAGATTTTCCTGGGCTAGTTTAGCTATATCAAGTAGGTTTATCAGGTTGGCAATGCTTAAAAAGGGCAGTATGAAGGTGCATAAGGTTTTAGCCAATATTCAAAATGCCTGAGGGGACAGTTGCAGACCATCCCCCAGCAAAGCAGCATGTTCTGTTTACTATACCCTCTCAGTCTGACAAATATTGTAGCCCCTTCGAATGACACCATCTAAGTTAATTGTTAAATCAATTATTTTCTGTTTACAATGCCTGATCATACTTGGAAAAGGTAGAAGGCTGCTCAATGCTATCTTCATACCAGCCTGGAACACACACTCCAAGAGCTTCATCATCTCTCTCTCTTGTACTCTAGAGAAGTACAGCTAAGGTCATTTACACCCATACGGAATGAGTCATAATGGTACTTGTGTATCAACGGCCTAAATGTATGCATGATCTAAAGGGTAACCCCTGACATACAGTTAACTGCGACTCTCTCTCCTTACATAGCCTGGTGAGTGGGACATTTGTGTGTCTCACAATGGAGTCTTTTATGACTAAAACATTGGGTTGTATGGTTCATAGGTTGGTACTAGGCTATTGGCCCTAGGGCCTATACAAGCCTAGCCAAAACAATTCCCTGGCTATTTCTTCCCACAATATTTACTTCCCTGGACCCCTGTCTAGCAGGGAGACTGACGTGATCCCTAGGGTGAATTTCCAATCTCCCATCCAATCATCAAGGTTCCTTTTGAACAGGGCCAAAGAGGCACTCTGCTTGACCTGTATGGGCAGTCTGTTCCAGAGTCTGGGGAGTCTCTGGGTCAGTAACCTATCCCTCCAGCATGTTTTGTTCATTGTGATGACAAGGTTTAGATCCCTGGAGCATGTGTCTCTGAGGGATTGGGACTTCTTTAAGTGTAGCATGTCCAACAGCTCTGGGTTTGACATGTCCTTGTATGTTAAGCAGAGATTGCCTCTGAGTAGACGATATGCGACAGAGTATAGCTGGAGTTTTTTTTAGATGGTCAGCATAGGACATCTGCTTTAGGCCTGTGATTCTTTTAGTGAGGTATTTCTGCAGCCTTTCCAGTTGTTGCAGATGTCTTGAGAGGTACATACCAAATGGGGCGTTGTATTCTATAATGGGTCTAATGAGGGGTGAGTACAGTGGGACAATAATCTCCTTTTTTCTGGGTGAAAAGCCCTTAGTGATGAGGTGTGCCACAAAGAAGGATTTCCTAACTGTTCTAGCGATGTGGTTATCAAAGGTGAGACCGCTGTCCACCTGTGTCCCTAAGTCTCTTATCACACTTTTGGTGTTTAGTGTACTGCCACCTATGTGGTAATTCACGAGTACATGTCTTTTCCCAAAGGGGATAACTATACATTTCTTGGCACTGAGCTTGAGCCCATGGCTCTGGCACCAAGAATCTGTTTCTGTAAGGCCCTTTTGTAGAATATCCACATCATTTGGGGATTCAATAATGGCTCCAGTTTGAAGTCATCTGCGAACTTTGTTAGCAAGAGTCCCTTAGTGTTGGCCTGTACTTCAAAGACATAGATGCCAAACAAGAGCGGTCCCAGGACTGAACCCTGAGGTACTCCACTTGTCTGGAGCTAGATTTGGAGTCGGCTACTTTTACAGTGTGAGTTCTGTCAGTAAGCCAGTTGGCAACCCATTGAGTGACATAGGGATTAATGCCCAGCTTAGTACGTTTATCTATGATTCCATAGTGGAGGATGGTATCGAAGGCCTTGGCGAGGTCCAGATAGATTGTGTGGACCGCCTTACCCTCGTCCACAGCTCTGGAGACTGATTAGAAGAAGTCAAATCGGGTTCAGGAGACAAGATCAGCCCTTCACGAACCCAAACTGGGTGGGGTCCAGTATTTGAAGTTTGCCAATGTCTTTGTTTATAAGTTCCATGGCCTAGCAGATCAGGCTCGTCAGACTGGTGGTGTGTCTTATGGGCTTGGAAGCTGAGACACTGTGGGATGTGCCCATATGTGTTGTGTTGGGTGTTGATTTTGTGGAATGCTCTTGAAGTTTCCAAAGATACCTTTTGTTTGTGAAATGTTTGGGAGGTCACTGTGGTTTAGGAAAATTACATTTAAGAGACTCAGTAGCATATGTGGGTCTACGTGTCTGGCCCATTCTGTTTGAGGTGGGTGTAATGCGTATCTTACTGACATAATTTGTTGTTATAAGTGCTTGTATGTGAGAGTCTTGTCTACACTGACATTATGTAACTACATCTCCAACATACCATATCAATCTGTTTAAAGAATTAAGTGGTTGTTAGCAAACATGTGACAGTTGCTACATTGCCTCAGGACTCCAATCTCCATCAGTTTTGCTAGCAGAGAGAGAAGAGAAGTGCATGTCCATGATGATGGATCCCTATTTTGTGTTCTACAAGGGAATGGTACAAAAGGGGTTTACAGCTGGCTAGCTTGGTTGCTGTAAAAGTATCGACTTCAATTAGGACTATCTAAAACAAAACTCATAGGGAAAGGGGTTCTCATTGCTCACACTAGTTGCTCTTTGCACAACTAAACACTGGAAATTTCATGGGTAGTTTTATATAGAACATTTACATTCTGCATGTCTGCGTATATAAAAGTCAATGCTAACCACCACTGCACGATGACTAGCATTGTGAAAGCACACCAAATGTAATGAGGCAGTGAAAACTGGCTAAACAAAGCAAATAGCCCTCTGACCACTCAAGTGGCCTCCCTTAATGTCTTACTGTACAAATTCACAGATCAGACAGACCAGGCCATCTTCCATTGCCATTAGAAAACTACCCCCTAGCCATCGTAATGTAAAACTGCATTACAGTTATTCCAAAGAGAATTCAAACATTGCAATCAAACAAACTATCTGGAAACGCACTCTTAAAATTACTACAATGGTGAAAAACCAGCAGCAAGGCAAGTGAAAATCAACAGCACTTTACAATGACAATGGGAAGAAAAATACAACACATAAATACAAAATACAGCAGCAGTACTCTTAAATAGCTAATAAAAGTGCAATAAGTCAATGTAAAGTACTTATCTGTACTAGTATGGCACTGGATACAAGCCAAGTGATTGTGACCTTTGTGGAGTTGTGTACAACTAAGGAAAAAAGAAGTTATGTACTCACCATAACGTTCTATGTGAATTGTTCATCTCGCCTTCATTCTTACAGATGAGTTTGGAGCCGAAGTCAGCCTACTACAAAGTTTGAGGTTTACAGGCAGCTCAAGGCCAAGTCCTTATCACATGATGCATCTAGTTACCTCAGATCTTGTTTGCTGCGTATAAATAATACCATTTGCCATTCTTATCACTCTTTAGAAGAAAACGCATAGAAAGATTGAGCAACCAGGATAAAACTGGTATCTCGGTCCTCGAAAAAACCTTGGCGGGGGTAGGAGGGTGGGAAGCAAGAATGAAGGCAAGATGAACAACTCACATGGAACGTTACGGTGAGTACACAACTTCTTCATGTGAAGTTGTTCTATCTCACCGTTCATTCTTACAGATGGGCTGCGACCCAAGCACCATCTTTCACGGGTTGGGCTTACGGGAATATGTTTTTCATGACAGTAGGCCCAAATGAGGCCCTGTCCCTGGAGCCCTTGTCAACTTTGTAATGAGTGATAAAGGTATGAGGTCTTGACCAAGAGGCTGCTGCACAAATGCTGTCTATAGGAAGCCTAGCAGAAAAGGCAGAAGATGTGGACATTGCTCTGGTAGAATGAGCCTTAATTTTGTGTTGTAAGAGCATATTAGCAGCTGAAATAGTAAATATGATACAATCAGATAACCATTTAGACAGTGTTGTTTTTGCCACGGGCATACCTTTTCTGGAATCTGAAAAGGAAACTAAAAGCTGTTCTGATTTTCTGAACTCTTTTGTGCTATCCAAGTAAAATCTGAGCTGTCTATGAACATCAAGCTTGTGCAGCATATACTCTTTTGTTGTTGGTGTGTTTAGGAAAGAACACACTGGCAAATCTATCTGGTTAAGGTTAGTCTCAGTACAAACTCTGGGTAAAAATTAAGGATTTGTTCGCAGGGACACACTAAGTGTGGAAAATCAAATGAGGAGGCTTTATGGACAAGGCCTGAAGTTCTGACACTCTACGGGCAGAAGTAATGGCTACTAAAAAGATAGTCTTCCATGACAAATATTTCAAATCGCAGGAGGAAGCTGGTTCGGAAGGTAGGAGAATAATGTGTGAAAGCATTAAATTTAGATTCCATGGAGTATACGGGGATTTCACAGGTGGTCTGAGATGAAAAGTCCCTTTGAAAAAGGCTTTGGATAGTTTGTGTGACATTATGTTTAATCCATCAAAGCCGAGGTGAAAATATAGAAAGCAGCAAGCTGAACCCGAACTGTTGCTGCTGCAGCTCCTTTATTGAAAAGCATAGTCAAGAACTCTATATATGGAGGCAATAGGGGCTTGGTAAGGATCAATGTTATTTTGAGAAGCCAATATAGAAAATCTTTTCCATTTGCTAAGATACAGCTTCCTAGTAGAGGACTTATGAGGAGATATCAGTATCTGCTGCATTTCATATGAGAGGTTATGGAACCTGGCTATGTTGGGAATTGGAGCAGCCAAGCTATCAATTTCAGGGACTGACGAGAGGGATGAAGAGCCCGCAACGAATGCGTCAAAAGATTTGGAACTGGGTCCAGAATCCAAGGGCCTTCCAACTGATAGAGTCGAAGGAATGGGAACCAAATCTGATGAGGCCAATGAGGAGCCATTAGAATGATGGTCCTTCCCAGGGCTTTTGCTTTCTGCAATACTTTGGTTATCAAGGGAATTGGTGGGAATGCATAGAGGAGACCCGGAGGCCAATCGTGTATGAGTGCATCCCTTGGGACTTCTCCCTGGGGGGGATGATCAGAGCAAAGTAGCTTCTGCATTTCGTGTTCATGTGGTTGGCATAAAGGTCACAGCAAGGCTGGCCCCACCTGTGGAAAATCCTCTCCGCTATCTCTTTCTTGAGGGACCACTCATGAGGTAACAAAATTGCCCTGCTCAGTTTGTCTGCTATCACGTTGGATTTCCCCGGGATGTGCGTTGCTAACAGAAAGCGCTGGGTGGATGCAGCCCACTGCCATATTCTTAGGGCCTCGCCACAAAGGGGATAGGACCTGGTTTCTCCTTGCCTGTTCAAGTACCAGACCACCGATATGTTGCCCGTCTGAATCACAATTGTTCTCAGAGGAAGAGAGTCCTGAAAGTACTGCAATGCCATAAGTACCGCTCTCCTCTCCAGGACATTGATATGCAGAGGTGTCTCCTGTTCAGTCCATGTGCCTTGGGCTGCTCTTCCCTGAAAATGCACCCCCCACCCTATCAGGGAAGCGTCTGTGGTCACTGTGGCTGCTGGTGGGGGTAGGACAATAGGACGTCCTATCATTACATGAAGAGAGGTCAACCACCACTGAAGATCCTTTTTGCATGTGTTTGTGATCATTATAAGATGAGACACTAGGAGCTCTTTGTAAGACTATTGAGTGAATAACAGCCATTGCAGAATCCGCATGTGCATGCGACCCAACAGTATCACTAGTATTGCAGCTGCCATCATGCCTAACAATTTTAGCACTTCTGATGCTGGAGCCTTGTCTTTGGATATGATATTGTGGACCTGTTGATGAAGTAGTAACACTCTTTCTGCTGGAAGTCACAAAGTGGTGGTGGTTTCCAATTCTGCTCCGATAAAAACAATATGTAGCAATGGCGACAAGGCAGATTTTTCTGAAATTATTGTAATGCCCAGCTGACTGCAGAGAGTAAGAGTGGTGTCCCTGGCTTGTAGTAGCTGATGCCTGGTGGCAGCGGTGAGGAGCCAATCGTCTAAGTATGGAAACACCTGGAATCCTAAATGCCTCAAGTGACCACTGCCATACATTTGGTGAACACTTTGGGGGCTGTAGTGAGACCAAAGGGAAGAGCTCAAAACTGGTAATGTTTGGCTCCCAGCCAGAAGTGCAGATGATTCCTGGATGGTCTGGCCATTTTTATATGGTAGTATGCATCCTGTAGATCTATCGAGCACATCAAATTGTCTTTCCCTAAAAAGGGAAGAACCTGACCATCCGGAACTTCTCTTTCTTGACGGATCTGTTTAGTCTTCTAAGGTCCAAAACAGGTCTCCAGTCCCCTGTCTTTTTTGGAACTAAAAAGAATCTTGAGTAAGTTCCGGATACCATCTAGTCTGCTGGGACTGGTTGGATGACTCTTTTTCTTAGCAATGTTTGGACCTCTACTGTTGCTTGTTCCCTGTAACTGGGTGGAACATCTGGGATTTTTGTTGTCAATGGAGGGGGAGTGGCGAAAGGAATGAAATATCCTCTGGAAACTATACTTTCTACCCAGTTGTCATTTGTTATTTTGAGCCAGGCATCTGGATACAAAGATAAGTGACCCCTGACTGCCTCCAGAGTAGGACAGTCGGGCCTCCTTTCAGGAGCACTGATAGGGCTTCCCAAAGAATTGGTCTCTGTCGCCCTGGTTTTGCGGACCCCCTCTGCGAGGGTGGCATCTTCCATTATTGCCCCCTCCCTCTGCCTCTAGAGGGGGGGGGGGTCACCACGTGTGTCCTGAAAGGCTCCTTGGGCTTTTCGGAACCACATCTTCCCTCCCCTTTGACCCCTTGGGGTAGGGTCTGGTAGGGGTGGAAAAACAGACTCAAACAGCTGACAGAGTCTTTCCTTCCTGCTCATACCTGGTCAAAGTTTCCTTAACTTTGGGCCCAAAAAGGGATGAGACATCAAAAGGGGTGTTGACAAAGGATGACTTAAAGGGCTCTGCGAAGGAGCACAAGCGCATCCAGGAATGTCTCCTAAGAGCAATTCCTGTACCCATTGCCCTACCCGTTCCATCAGCTGCATATGAAATGAGATGCATGGATGAGTTCACTATGGAATTGAGGGTAGCAAGCTGGGAGGCGATTTTGTCTAAAGCTCCTGCAGCTACTGTACCCTGAAGAATATCTCCAAGCTCTTTTGGGAGATCTCTTTGCAGTCTCATAAAATTAGTGAGATAATTCAGTGAATGCAAGGCAAAAGTCGCTGAACTAAAAGTGCACTTCCCGTATCTATCCATGATCCTAGAATCTCTGTTAGGAGCATGGCTAGAAGAAGAAGTTTTCGACATCCCCTTTTTGGTGGCTGCCGCCACCACCATGGCATCAACTGGCACTCCCTTGGTAATAAAAGACTTCCTGTGGGGCAGAAATAAATTTGTTAGACATCCTAGGGACAGGCTCCATGGTGTCTTTTCTTAGATGTGAAAGAGGATTTGAGAGATTTGTAAGCAGGGGCCTGAAAAATACTGGAAACTCCCTAAATTAATTTTCCTCTCTCAGAGTTGTTTGCGCCAAATAAAACCTCCCTATCCAAAGTTGAATTTAAAATTTCAAACTATCTCAGAAAACTCTTGGTTACATATATGTGCATACCTTCTCAAAACAGTGGCAGAAGCTGAAGCCCTAGATACAGTATCTGCACAATCATACACACCCATTAAGGCATATTTAGATACTTGGGAAATCCTGGAAAAAAACAGAATTCAGACAGGCACTACCACCTTCAGGGGAAAAGTGGTAGATAGATTTCTCAAACTATTTATACAAAAAGGCACAAACTTCAACATGCGAGTCTGACAGTTAAGAATTCTATAAGCCAAAGTGGTAGAAGAAAAAATTCTCTTAAAAAATTTGTTGATAATCTTCCCCTCCTTGTCCACATGGGAAGGGTTGGATGATACAAGAAGCCTGTCCCCTGCTAGCGAAGATGTAGAGGTTGCTGCAGGTCAGACCTAAGTTTAGAAAACAAGTGCTTGTAAGTTTAAGAAAATTTGTAAAGCCTATTTACTTTGGGGGGGGGACTGAAAGTTGTAAATCAGAGTTGCTACAGGCAGCTTTTTATACATCCTATATGGGCTGCACTAAAGCAGGTATAGGTACAGAATGAGGCACTATCCACTTATATCATATAATCTCCTCATTTCAGGAGGAACATTCATTTGTTCCCATAAAAATACCTAATTTATCCTAGCAATGATCTGAGGAAAAACAAATTACTCCAAAGTAGGTTGCGAGGAAGAGGTTTCCTCATTAGAATTACAGTTTGGGGTTTGAGAATCTGCAGGAGATGAAGCCCTGTCCCTTTCTATGTCAGAATCATGTGAATATTTTTCTCAGGAGTACTTTTAATGACCTGATTTACAAGGACTGTATTCTGTATACCAGGATTGACTGTAACAATTTATTGGTGAAGGTAAAAGAAAATATCTTTTTCTTATAGATTGCTTGTCTTCGGATGAGCAATGTTTAAAATGTTTTTTCTTCACAGGTATCATTAATTACCAACTAGGGAAAAAATATCTGCCTCATCAAGAGATCTCCTCCCTCCAGCCACAGCCAGCAGCATCCCTCAATAAGTCCCCATAAAGACTGTTTCTCCCATGCCTGGGACAGACACTGAAACAGCTGAACAGGACATAGCTGTCCGTCACAGTGTATGGTGGCTGAAAGGACTACACCAGAGGAAAAGTACAGTTTTGTACCTACCATAAATGTAGATGTTCGAGGTACCCATTGCTGCAGTCCTTACTATTGGGTGTAGTCCGCTGTCCAGTCGGCCCGAATACCAGAGTATATGGCTGACGTCGGTCAGGGCGCATTAGACTGACGTCAGTACGTCAGGGTACTAATGCGCATGACCGACGTCATATCCTCAGTCTTTTCTTGCCCCAGATGTCAGAAGACCCTAAAAAGACAAGGCCCAAAATACCTGCACCAAAAATATGTACAATATATACAAGAATATATACAAAAATATCAGCATGTAACCTCACCTACACAACCACCCCTAAACACAGAGGGAAAGGAGGGAGGGTAAATTGGACTGCAGCAATGGGTACCTCGAACATCTACATTTATGGTAGGTACAAAACTGTACTATGTTCTTCGTTCCCCATTGCTGCAGTCCTTACTATTGGGTAGAATCCCAAAGCAGAGGTAAGGAGGCTGGCAAATCATAAAGAAGCAGGAGCTGACAACATGCCTTGCAAAACAGCTGTGGCAAAACCAGCCCTAGACTTAGAGTAGATAGGAAGGTGATAATGCTTAGAGAAAGTATGCACTGAACTCCAAGTAGCTGCTTCCAAAATATCCTTAGTTGCCACCCCTTAGAAATGCTGTTGAAGTGGCAGTAGCCCTAGTGGAATGAGGCCTAATCCCAGCTGGAATCTCCTTGCCATGATGGGAATAACAAAATGCAATGCAAAAGCCAATCCACCTAGAAATAGTTTGTTTTGACACAGGCTTGCCCTCGAACTCAAAGCAAAAGAAACAAACAACTGCTGAGACTGCCTAAAATCCTTAGTCCTGCTTAAATAATAACGCAATTGCCTGTGTACATCTAAAGTGTGCAAAATCTTTTCCCCTTTATTTTGGGGGTCTGCATAAAAAGTAGGCAAATGAATAGTTTGGTTTAAAGCCACACTAGAAACCACCTTAGGCATAAAGGAAGGATTAGTGCGTAATGATACCCTATCCTTATGGAAAATCAAAAGGGCTCTACTGCCATAAGGGCCTGCAACTCAGACACCCTTCTTGCAGAAGTAATAGCCAACAGAAAAGCAGTCTTCCATGACAAGTATTTCAATTCAGCAGTAGCCGCAGGCTCAAAAGGTTGTAGAGTAAGTTTTTCCAACACAAAATTGAGATCCCAAGCAGGAGTAGGAGCTCTACGTCGGGGTCTTATATTCTTTGCCCCTCTAAGAAACTGCTTGAACAAAGGATGCGAAAACAATGGTGGGTCACAATCATAGTGAGCTGAAATTGCTGCAGCATGAATCTTAATGGAAGAGAAGGACAAACCTTTGTCCAATAACTCAGTAAGATATTGAAGAGCCACACTCAAATTAGGCTCAGAAAGCTCCAAATTCTTTGCTGTACTCCAAAATAAAAATCTCTTCCATTTTTCTGCGTACACTTTCCTTGTACTAGGTCTTCTAGCTTCCATAATCACATTTAAAACTTGTTGAGGAAGTTGAGACCTGCTGTGTTTCAACACAGAATATGCCAGGCTGTTAGATGAAGAGAGTGAAGCTTGACATTGAGCAGATGACCGTCCTTCTGAGATAACAGATGAGGAATCAGAGGTAAAGGCCATGGAGGCTTCTTTACCAGACTCCGTAGTAGTGGATACCAGTGTTGCCGAGGCCAATCTGGAGCTATCAAAATCATCCTTGGCCTGTCTTGTCTGACCTTTAATAGTACCTTTGGAAGAAGAGGCAGAGGTGGAAAGGCATACACATGAAGGTTTTTCCAACTGAAAGACAGAGCATCCACTTTCCAAGCTGTGTGATGAAACCCCTTTGTGCAATACTTTGGCAGCTGATGGTTTAGTGGAGAAGCGAACAGATCTATGTCTGGAGTTCCCCATGACACTGTCAATTTCTGAAATACATGAAGATCCAGTTTCCACTCGTGGGGATCCATGATTTGTCTGCTTAACACATCTGCTAAGGAGTTCTGTGCTCCGGCAGAAACCTTGCCTGAAGAGTTAGTTGCAAGCTTAGCGCAGTCTCCCATAAAATCATTGCTTGCCTGCATAGAGGATAAGAATGTGTTCCCCCTTGCTTGTTGATGTACCACATGACAGTTGTGTTGTCTGTTAGAATCAACACCTGCCCTGGAAGAATTAACTCCTTGAAAGCCATTAATGCAAACTGGACTGCTAACATCTCCTTCATGTTGATATGTAGATGCTGTAGTCTGGCAGGCCACTTGTCTTGTATCCACTTTCCATTTAGATGAGCTCCCCAAGCAATGTCCGAGGCATCTGTCGTTAAAATCTGACTCGCCTCTGGCCGGGTCACAGAGAGTCCCTTGTTTAGGTGACATTCCTGAGCCCACCACAAAAATTCTTTTGAAGGCAAGGTATTATTTGAATGACAGTATCCAAATCCTGGTAGTGCTGTGTCCATACATTTTGAGATACCATTGTAGCTTCCTCATATGCAGTTTGGCATTGGGAAGCACCAGAATACAAGATGCCATGAACCCTAATGCTTGAAGGACTGTCCTTGCAGTCAGCACGGACTGATGAGATAGTTGATGGAAGTAAAGTGATAGACTCTTTTGTTTGTCCGGGGTTAAAAAGGCCATCTGGGCTGCTGTATTCAGTCTCACACCCAGAAAGCACATGTCTTGAGAGGGTACTAGACTGGACTTTATTTCGTTCACAGAATACCCTAGGCATCTTAGCACTGCTATAACATATTCCAGATGCTGTAGAAGGTCTTCCTTTTCTTGAGCCAGAATCAGGCAGTCGTCCAAGTAAGGATAGATTTGAATTCCTTGCAGCCTGAAGTAAGCTATCACTGGAGCCAGAACCTTTGTGAATACTCTGGGCGCAGTAGATAAGCCAAAGGGCAATGCAGAGAACTGATAATGAGAATTTCCAGCTCGAAACCGCAGATACTTCCTGCAACTTAGCCTTATAGGCACATGAAGGTAAGCTTCCTTGAGATCTAAAGTTACCATCCAGTGATCTTTGCCCAGCAGAGGTAAAAGCTGTTGTAACGTCAACATCTTGAACTTGGGAATGTCCAGATAAGTGTTGAGGAGAGATAAATCCAAAATTGGTCTCCACGTGTTCCCCTTCTTTGGTACTAGGAACAGGCGAGAATAAAATCCTAGGCCCCTTTCTGGTATAGGAACTGGCTGAATGGCCCCCATCTGGAGTAACTGAGAAATTTGCTTGTGAGCCTCTTTTCTTTGTGGAGGAGGAACGTCTGGCATGCCTTTGAAAGGAGGCATTGTATGGAAATAAAACCTGTAACCGTGGTGAATGATATCCAACACCCATCTGTCTTGAGTAATTAAATCCCAATTTTCTTTGAAAAGAGACAGTCTTCCTCCCAAAGGAGCTACCAGACGAGAATCTACTGGCAGCTGAAAGGGCAGGTCATTGGGTCTGTTTACGAAAGGACTGACCCCTGCCCTCACCAGAAGTCTGAGCAGGTGAACTCCCTGTTCTAGGCCTAAAAGAACCTTGAGCTCTGCCCCTACCACGTCTAGACCTACCCCTAGACTGGGAATCATAAGCAGGATATGTCCACCCCTTAGCAGGCCAATTTCTACTAAACTTGGTGGCTGCACCTGCAAAACATCTTTAACAGTTTGCATAGACTTAGCTTTGTCCTCCATTTTCTTTAAAACTGCTTCCACAGGCGAACCAAACAACACATCAGACTGTAAAGGAGCATCCAAAATCCTTGTCTTAACATGCTCAGCTAAATTCTGATCCCTCAACCAGGCATGCCTGCGAAGAACAGAACTAGTGGCAGCCACCCTCGAGGAGGCCTGTACAGCATCAAAACCACATTGCAAAGAATGCTTACCCACTTGTTCAGACACATGAACCAAATCCAGCAACTCTTTACACTCAATACCTTCCGCCAAAGCATCCACCTTAGATTTCAATTGTGAAAGGAGATAATTTTGATATTTTAGCATGTGAAACTGACAATCCAACGCTCTCATGGCTAGAGTGGAAGAAGTATACACTTTCTTTCCCCACCTATCCAAAGCCCTTGCCTCTTTATCAGTGGGAACAGGATTTTTAACCACAGAGGCCTTAACACCTTTAGGCCCCTGAGAAACAGTTTCTGGGTCGCCCTAGGACTTTTAAACAAATACTTATGAGCTTCAGGCACCCTATAGTACCTATCGGGTTTAACAGGAGCAGGAGGCAAAGAGTCAGGGTTCAGGGAAGCCTCTGCAAGAACATCTTCCACCACATTCAACACAGGAGGTATAGCTAAGGGCCTATGCTGGGGTAAAAACAAGAATTCCCTAAGCCTTTTCCTGGAATCAGAGTAATCCTGGCCTTCCCATTTAAAGTGCTCCCTCATGGAATGTAGAGTCTCTGAAAATGAGAAATCCTCAGGAGGAGAAGCTGTAGGAGTGGAATCATCCACATCAGAATCAGAATAAGGAGGATACTCCTGCAAATCTTCCACAGAAGACTCAGAAGCCTCTGAACACTGTTCAAAAGTATCAAACTCCGGTTCCACCCTGGGCCTCTTATCAGGAGGGGGCATAGAACCTCTAATCATAGTAATCAAATCTTCTGCCATTTTAAGCATATGTTTCTTAGGTACAGAACCCGAAATGCTAGGAGAAGCCCCCACTGAAGCTGAACTTGGCCTACCTCTCAAAGAAGTTTTGGCAACAGAAGGAGAGGCTCTAACTACCTTGGGAAGAGAGGGAAGAACAGTTACCTGAGAAGCCCCCTCAGCCTGGCCTACCTCCTGAGAAGGCACATCCTGTAACAGTAAAGTCTCTGCCTGAGACTCCAAAGAAACTCCTGGCAAAACCTCTGGCTCCACTGAGCCTTCTAAAGAACCGACGTCCGGGACTGCTGGTTCATCAACCCTAGGCTTCGCTGTTCTGTCCTTGCGCTTCTTGACGAAGCGGGCGTCGGAGCACCCGGCGGCATTTTATAATTACAACGCTTCCCAAACACTAACCTGGCACAGTCTAACCGTCTCTTAATAGTGCGTTTGTTAAACCTAGCACAAGAGCGGCATCCAACAACGTCGTGCTCAGGCCCTAAACAAGGTATACACAAGGTATGGTAATCCCTATGAGGTATCTGTTTCCCACAAGAAATACAGTTATTCACTTTTCTGACATCCGGTTAAATACTGAGGCAAGAAAAACCAAAATGTTCCAACGGGTACTTAGCCAACTCTGATTCGGTCTGAAACTCCGGTTTCGGAAATATTTCAGAACGCCAACCTGCACTCGCAAAACTGCTTCTGCATCGGACCATGCGGCAAAAAAGACTGAGGATATGACGTCGGTCATGCGCATTAGTACCCTGACGTACTGACATCAGTCTAATGCGCCCTGACCGACGTCAGCCATATACTCTGGTATTCGGGCCGACTGGACAGCGGACTACACCCAATAGTAAGGACTGCAGCAATGGGGAACGAAGAACATCTGGAAATGTAAATGACTGATACAAGGAATGACTGCTGGCCACTACAGAGTCACCCACCATCAGCTGAGGTGAAGAATTAGTCTGTGAAGTTGGCAATGGCTTTTTGGTAAGTTTTTTTTTTTTTTTCTAGGAATGATGGAAGTCAGACCAGC